>NC_089877.1:16255833-16566041 GCF_040182565.1 Anser cygnoides | reverse complement strand
GCCTCAGAACAGATCTGAAAAGGGGCTGCCCTATTACAGATCCTTTTGAGCCCTCCAGATCTAACAGAATGACCTGTTCTTCTGCCTCCATGAGGCTACTAATTAAGAAATTACCTATATCCCATCACCAATCCACCTTGACAGATGTGAATCATTTAGGTACCTAAAATAAAATTTAATTCTCTTTGAATATCTTTATTGTGAAGGTTTTTCTTTTTCTTTTTTTTTCCTTATTGAAACTTTCTAATTGTATTATCAACCAACAGCTGCTATTCTGTGCTTGAAGCCATAGTGTTATTTTTAAAATACTATTATTAATCTTTTCTTTATTATTATTTCAAAGCTCTTTCTTTACCCATTGTTTCTTTACCCATAAATTAAGCTTGACAAAGTTTTTGTCTGATGAAAATTTAAGTAAAAGATTCAAATAGGAAAACAAATTGGTGCAGCAAATGTAAGATTTATGCAGACACCATGAAAGTACAGTTTGCAGCTAATTACTTTAGCTCTCTTCCATGCGGGTGTTTAGCCCTAGGAAGCACTAAAGGGTAAAAGAGCCCCCAAAACAGGGTACAGTCAGATATGAGAGCAAAATTTGCAAGTGTTTGAAACCTTTTAAAGACCTCCAGCCCAGATTTGCTCAAATAAATGAGAATGTAAGCTCTTCGAGAATAGTAAGCAAGACATCCACTGCTTGAAAACATATTGGACGGGAGACTGTGTGACAGTGTTTGTCCTTGCCTTTAGGCAAAAAGACAAATCACAGAACTTTCTGAAAAAATCTTCAGTGATTCCCAGCACCTGTGCATTATTTGTACTCTCATCTATCTGGATCCAGTGCTTCAGGGCATGAAAGAATCAGAAACATTTACTACTGTCCCAGCAAATTTGCTGGTGTGGCTCTGTAATGAGTTAGGGCCCAGCTTAGCTGCCATAAGAGTCATTGGGAAGAGTTTTGTTGCCTTGATAGCATGTTAATCAAGCTCTGAGTGCTCAGGGAAGTGGAACAGAACAGACCTGAATGGACTATTCTTTCTTATAATGTGACAATTCAGTTCCAAGAGGAAAAAAAATCATATAGGAAAGATCAGGGACAGATTACATTTTAGAATAAGAGATAACATGCGAAAGATGGCCAAAACAACAATAATCCCAAGCACTTTCCAGCCTGGAAAAAAGGCCATGACATGTGGCATTCTCTTGAGGTATACGCATTCTTAATGGCTTGGAAAATGTCATTAGAAATTGCTATTTCCTGCCTTACAAACTCCATCATCTAAAGAGGATTATGAGATTACAATTTTAAGACAACTAGAAGAATGGGTTAAGTCTCTGCCAGTTCCTGTTCTCGTTACTAGCATTGTCTCAAGGCGAGATTAAAGTTGTGCCATTTGCTGTTTCCATTAACCCCTTAATCTTTGAATGTCAGATTTATGTCTCAGGGATGGGCTGTGACACTGACTTCACATTTCTTTGTCCTTTCTCTCATCAATTTGATTGTTTTGCCACTGTCTGCCTTCTCCCATGTACCTTACCAGGCATTTTAGGAATGTGGTGTCTCAACCAATATTTGGTGTTTGTATGTTTTTTAAAGAACACTTTCTATGCAGCCCTTGAGTGGCAGACATAAGAGTGACTATACAATGTCCACACGTGCAGTCATCCTTGTGCATGGGACTTTCATGTGAGTGCCTGGGCAGCAGGTCATCATCCTGCTGTCATCCAACACCCTACTGAGTGGTTGGATGGTTTCTTCTGTCATCCTGGCAACAGGAAATTCTGTGTGCTTCAGAGGCTAACTTCTGCCTAAACCAAACCTGTCACAGATAATGAAAGGTCAGGAAAATTAAAACTTACTTTCCTTTCCTGCAAATGATAAAGGTGAATTCCCTCCATTGAACAGGGCTGCAAAGGGGATTCGAAAGGCTCCTCATCTCCCTCATGATTCCATCTTCAGGAAGAAGAAGAGAATATAACATCATTTTATCCAGCACTCATTCCAGACTGTAATTTTATGGCCTTCCTTGGCTGCTGTGCCTGCCTGCTGTGGAGTGGGACAGAAAGTCCTTGCAGAAGCTGAAAGATAAATATATTCAGAAAACTGGGTAGAAGCAGTTTTTCATGCAAAAGAATAATAGAAATGTGGTACAATTTAACAAGTAACTGAGACAAAACCTCTGGAGGGAATTGAAATAACCAGCAAGGTGACATCCTAAGGGAAATAAAGTATTTAAAAGAGTGATGGGAGGAAAAGGTTTTACAAATTCCTTTAAAAAAAATCTTATTATTAAAGGACAGCAATACTTCACTCACAAATCAATCAAAATTTTCTGGAGCCAGACTTGAAGACATTCTGTAGGGAAATGTATGGCATAGTAGAAAAGAGCAAGGCTTTGCTTTATGTATTAGAGATAAGGCTTCAATTTTTTATGTGAAGGATTCTTTCTCTGCCTTTGCTTTTCCTGAACAATCTGAGGTATCTTATCTGAGAACACAGAAATAGTAACAGAACCAGAAATATCAATTTTGTCTCTTAGTAAAGAAAGCAAAATGGAGGAGATGTCAGCCTTTCATATAGGGAAACAAAAGGATGAGAATGATGCTCAGATTGGCTTCAGGTGCACCTATGGCTGCTGAGGGGTTGCAGGTGCACATAGTAACCCTGTGTGTCTTCTGACACTGAACTTTGCAATGCATCAATCCCTATAATGAAATAAAACTGTTATCTGCTCTTATTTACATCATATACCTAAAGAATCCAGGGCAGCTAACTCCGGAAACATCTGGCACGGAGAAATCTAGTTCTATTTTCTTGTCTTTGACGGCATAAAGAAACTTGAGTTAATCCTCATTTCTATTTATTAGTTCTCAAGGATCACAGGAAACTTGGTTAGTTGCATTCTTATCTAAAAGTGAAGGTGCAAGAAGGAAAAAAACGAAAAACAAAATGGTGTGCTTAGAGCACAACAGGTACTCCTGACAGAAGGAAAACCAAGGTAAAAAGTTAACACGTTATTCATGGATATCCATATGCACACAAGAGAATTAAATACATATAAGCACATCTTTATAGACTTTTCAGGAAGAGAAAAGACATAAACGTGAATTGAGGAAAAAGATCACAAGTGTGCTGTTAGCATCCTCAGACATCGTGAATGATAGTTGGTGAGCAAGATCCATATGGGGCACAAGCAAGTTCTTTAAATACCAAGAATATTTTTGTAAGGGTTAGGTGGACACATGAGTGGCAGCAGCAATGACAGCAGATGCTTTATTGTGTTTTTGAGGGTGACTACAGCAATGTCAAAAGACTGAAAATGCTCAGCTATACTGAGTCTATACCAATGTGCAGATCACACTCCCTTGAGGCAATCACTCTTATTAATTTATCTTCAGTGTTGCGTGGATGGTAATTATACTCCTCATGTATATTAATCCCTTGTCCTGTTGGAACAGGAATTTTACCTTGTGCATTTCTGTGACGTTATTTCTGAACAAAATCTTGTGTACCACATGCTTCTTTGTGCTTATATTCTGCAGAAAATGTCTATTTCAGTTGGACAGAAGTTCATTTTCATCTCCAGCTCCAAAGTGCAAGTCTGCTGAGTTGCAGAAGGAAAATATAAAAAGATCAGTACTAGGTCCCAAATCTTCTGAGAAAGGTTGTTTTCTGATACGATACAGGCCTCTAGTGAATAATATCTCAGCTATAATAGCTGTTTTTGAGATGAAGAAGTAAGCAACTGAAAGTTACTTATATCAGCTTGATACCCACACAGTTTTGTTATGGGGTTTCAGTAGTTTTATACTCTACAGAAAATGAATTTTAAGAACATGCCATAAATGCCATATATCTTTAGATGAATAGGACAACAATATTTTCATTAAGTTTTCGGAGAGTTTGCCAACTTTTTTTTTCTTTTTTTTTTTTTTTCTTTTTCCCTAGTACTTTGTAAGATACTAGGAACTGCTTTACTCACTCCAATCACTGGAAAAATCTGGAGCTTATTTCAGGTGATTTTTCCAGCTTGACACAATGTACTGACCCATGATTCCCAAAGCTGATTCAGCAAAATGCTGTCATCTGCATTGATATAAACTCTGAAAATATACGGCTGCTGTGGCATGAAAGTAATTTTAAGTGATGGGCAGAAATGCCAGAAGGTTGAAAAGGTTTTTGTTGCTCTTGTGAGAGTGAGGGAGGAACCAGAAAGAAGTCACAATATTGCAAGAGTGAACAGGAACTGAAGTCACAGAGGATGCTGAAAGAGCTGAGGCATTAAATGAATACTTTACAAGCAAGAACACTAAAAGATGCGCCCGCTGAAACTGGCTGTTGTATCCACTATCACGGTTGACTTCAGAGCTAGTGAGGCACAGATATTGAATAAGTTAAGAAAAGTCAAAATCAACAAATCATCTGTGCTACGTGCAACCTTGAGGCTTTAAAAAGAGATTGGAATAGTACACAGCTCAGGTATGCTGGTCTTTACTCTGCAGCTACAAATGCCAAATTCACAAATACTAAAGAAAGAAAAACAGCATAGACTGAATGCTATAAAATCTTAATTACATTGTTGTCACTACAGGAAGTCCCCATTGAGTCAGATTTAACATGTATATTCCATTAGTAGAAAGAGAATTTTATTTGTGTATTTAGCTCAGTATGTCCCACTCACATGAAACATGCATGTTTGTATTCATGCACATTATAAGATAAAAGAGTATTTCATTGCTAGATTGCTAGTTTATAGAATGATAAACTGGATTAAGCAATGGGGAAGTGAGACTTTAATTCTCTTGCAGTGTTTTCTCCTCTCCTTCTTCCTCTCCTCCTTTTCTCCTTTTTTTTTTTTTTTTGGTAGGGAGGCAGAGAGGAGCAGATCAGACAATCATTCTGAGAAATCCTCACGTCATTTCCTTGGAAGGGAAGGTATACTTCCTAGGAATGATCCTTGTCATCCAGGCACATTTTTCTGTGTGTAGTTCTCCATTTCCTTAGTGGCTTTTGCTAAGCAGAAAGAAGCAGTACCTCTGCTTGAGTCCATATTATGGAGCTGGCCATGGTGGTCCAGCAGATCCATCTCTTGTTCTTTTTTTTCTCATGTTATCTGCCTTCATGCAGCACTAAAATAAACCATCCATCATTCAAATGCCCAAAGTATAGTAAGATGTCAGGTAAGGCGGCTGTATTTTAATATGTCTTGAAAGATCACTTCCCTTGTTGGTTTTAACTGGACTAAGAAGAACACAAATGAGTATATAGCCTGATACACAGGAAGGATCACTATAGGCAGCATATCTTAATCCTAATCCTTATTTGCACCAACAGGATTACTCTTGTGAATATAAACTGCAAGATAAGATTTGTATTGATTGGTGTTTCAGGTTCAAGCTCATGTGAGGTGAGGGAAGGATGATTTTTCTTTGGTTTCGTACTTGGATTTAAAAACAAGCAGACAATTTTCACATAACTAAGTAGTTTTATAAGTCATCACTTAACTTCTTTTAGATATGATAGCTGTTGTTTACTTAACTTCCATTGTGCAGTTCCTTTTAGAACAGACATTAATTCTAAAGTAAAAGACTGCCTTGGCACCAGAATGAGCTATAAAAGGACGAGAGATATCAAAAATTGAACAAAGCATTTTCTGTGTGAAATAATTACATTTTGTTGCATAAAATTTAAACTACACTATTTAAAAAATATTTTAGTGAAATTAAAGTATTTATTTTTCATCAGGAAATACACATATCCAATCCAAACTGAAATTACCACAGGAGATGTTTGTTAGTTTCAAAAAACTGCAATTCTTTTCCCGAAATATGTTAATCAACATATTTTCACAGCTCTAGTAATGTAAAGCTTGTGAAGGCTATTCTGAAATATTTCTGACTGTTTTTCTTAACTTTGCAAATTTGAAGGAGTAACACTCAAAATAAAGGTAGGTTCTAAAATTACTTTTTTTTGTAGGTTCTAAAATTACTTTAAGTTTTACACAATTTAGGCAGGTCCCCTAGGCCTGGTACTTTTTTTTTTTTAATTTATTTTATTTTTTTAACAAAATATGAAGCCATTTTCTTTCTACTCATCAAAGAATAATGAGTAATGTTAAAAAGCAAACAATCAAACAAAAACATTTTAATAAAGGACAGAATTTCTCCATTCTTTTTCTTACTTTACCAGAGCTTTTCTGAGCTCTCCAGCTTACTGTCCTGACAACTCAGCATGCACACTTTCTTCTGCAGGATAAACCAAAAAGAACCTGTAAGGTGGTTATGTTGTTTGGTTTGTAATTCAATTGAATAATTATTGGACCCTCATAATTTCTTTTCTGCACCCATTCAACTTGTACAGAAGCAGTTTTAAACACAACAGATTGATCCTGTGTGGACTATATCTGCCCAAACTCATCATATAATGCTGTTGCCTTCAAATGCCCTCTCAGAATGGTAGCTGTGCCAAATGTTTCTGTACAGCGATATTTAGGGATCAAAATCCATCACCGAATTCTGTGGGCAGAATGCTGTTTCATCCAGAAAGAATTATGCTAGCCTTTAATCTGATTTGCTCTCTGGATTTAAACAAATTTCACATATAGAGAGTAACTCTATCCATTTATAATATTTCCAAAGCAGTGCAGGCCTTTTTGCTGCTCTCATCTCTCATTTGGCCGCAGGCTCAGCTGCTGGATCCTAGAAGTCTGTAAATGCCTGGCCCTTTACTGCCTTCTTCCCAGGAAAGGATTTCATACAACATAGGATTTAGCTTATAAACTATCTTGAAATATGCTGATTGAAAAACAACAGCATTTTCCTCTATCTCTATAAAACATATGACCGTGTGAAGAGTGATACAAAGGTTTTATCTATAAAATTCTGGGATGAATAATTTTTAGAGATGTTACTGGCATGGTGATCATATAATAATCTGCATTACTTGTAAGTAATAATGTTACAGTGAAGGTGTGCGTTTGTCAGCCCAAACTATTGATAAGCCTATTATATGCTGTCTCGCTATTATTGTTTATTGCCAATGTGGCAGTCCCTATAGGTCTCAGTAGAGATGGCAGTGTTGAACAAACACAAATTAAGGGAGATTCTGTGCCCATAAAGAGCTTATTATTCGAATTAGTGAGGATCAGAAAGAGAAAAGGAGGATTATCATCTTCAATTTAAAAACAGAGCAGACTGAGACTGTGGGAGATGAAGTGCCTTCTCAAGTCTTTGCACAGTGCAAATGTCAGATCCACAGTCATGTCCAGCAAGTTCCACTGCAGGTTGGGCACAAAAGCTTCTAAGCAAAATGTGAGAAGCTTTGGTTGGCTTCATATTTATATGCAAATATGTGAAGAAAATCAGTGATTTACCATCATACCAATCAAAATAAAGTGATAGCATCAGTCAAGTTTTAAAATCTGCTAGTGAAATCCTCAAATATCTGTTCATAGAATCACAGAATATCCCGAGTTGGAAGGGACCTACAAAGACCATTGAGTCCAACTTCTGTCTCCATACAGGACCACCCCAAAATCAAACCATATGTCTGAGAGTGTTGTCCAAAAGCTTCTTGAACTTCATCAGGTTCGGTGCCTCAACCACTTTTCTGGGGAACCTGTTCCAGTACCTGAGTTCTCAGCTTTATAGGCCTGTATCTTAGTTTCTTCAAGATTTAGTCCAACTACACATACTACCATATAAAAATCTATGACACCTGCTTCCAGCCCGGTGCTCTACCAGGTCTAGTCACAGGACCATAACCCTAGCAGGACTTCAGAAATGTATGCTGCCAGTTCTTCTGCTCAGACAAGTAATTGCTACTTCAGGAAGAATGAATGAAGAGGAAAGAATTAAAGTTTATGTGAATGGGAGACAAGATACAAAACCAATGATTTTCAAAAATCATGTAGGTGATTTACAAGATTCCCAGACATCTGGAATATGACATCTAGTTTTTTCAGGTGTGGATTTACAGGTAAAGTTTGTAAGAATGTGGAAGGCAATCAAAAGTCTATGTAAGGGTTTTTGTCGTATTCATTTTTCATATATATATATAGGTGCTTTCTCACATACAGTATATTGCACACAACAGTCACTCAAATTCCTTCCACTAAACCCAAATATGTGAACTTTTTGCACTGCTAAGTGTAAAATACCAGCAGGGTCTGTTCCTAAGCAAAGAGACAGATTTCCAGTCCTGCACTTAAAACATGTTTGTGGGACTGTCCCGGGGGTTCATGAGTGCTGAAGGAACGAATGGTCAAGAGCTTGTGGGGCAGACCTTGTTCGGCCTGCAGTGCCTTCCGTTTGTGAGTAGTACAGAGGACATTTGTGTACTCTAATATATATAATATATACTGATGTAGCTATACATCAGCTGAAAGATCCTGTAAAGGGATTTTTTTTTTTAATAAACCATATTACAACTGCCCTCGACTTCATAAGCTCCAAAAAGCACCAAATTAAGTAAGAGAATCTTGAGCAGGATTTATAGCAGAACATAGAGGTAGCTGAAAATTCAGACAGAAGAGTAAAACCATCCTATACACATGCACAGATACCTGAATACTTTTTGTTTTTTTCTTATTGGTTTTGTCTTCTCTCACCTTAGGCTTTATAAACTTCACAAAAGACAAAGAATGTAATACCTAAGATTCCAATCTCCTTCCAAAAGACTGTATTATCTCAGATTGAAAATTAGCAATATATCACATTGGTAGGATAGATGGATTCACTTATCAAATCCTGACTATAACCTTGAAATGAGAGCTCTAGCTGATGGAGAGCTTGCTCAAAATAGTAATTAGTAATAAAAAAAATCTATCAGTAGAGATTTTTAATTTTAACGCTGCTTTCCTCAGCATTAATTTCAGGATCTGTAATCTCATTTGTTCTTGGGATTTCAATACATTGTATATGCAGAGAACAACTCTATCTGTTTATAAGATGTATAAGGAAAAAGAGGGTATGGCTTTTTTTTACAGAGAATAGGCATCCACAAATAAGATAAGTAGACGCTACATTGCTGTGGCAGAATATGAACTGTTTCAAAGGCTGTCCAGGAGGTAAGTGGAGGGTGTTATCTATGAACTGCTGGTGCAGAATTAGTTCTGGGATCACAAACAGTTGAATTCTCTCCCTGAGAGTTACACAGGGGCATAAATCACTTTGGAAATAAAATGCTGTAGCAGCTAAAGATGTTGCCTCTTATCGACGTATGCTGAGAGATACCACATCTATTTTGGTGCTGAAGAACTCTTCCTAATTTGCTACACTGCAAAATTCAAAGAGATGAAGTTAAACCACCCTCTATCAATCAGAGTAATCTAAATAGGTGCTTTTGCAGTGAAATAGAGGAGTGCCCTTGCTACCCTTCTGCTGGCCTGAGACGTGGAAGCCAGAGCTAGGAGCAGCAGCGTCTGCAGGAACATCTGCTAGACCTAGCTCTGGAGAGACCTGGGCTGCCTCTCTAGATCCTATGATACAGCTCCCTTCTGAGGACAGTGAGAAAGAATGCAATTGCTTAGTTACAATAACAATTTTCATTTGAGGCTAGCATAAAAAAACATAGAGAGATTCCTTAGATCCAGTTTAAGAAGTTGAGATGAGCTTTTTGAGTGTGTGGTGGGAGTTTGTTTTACTTTAAGCATAAAATTAAAAATAATAATCTTTTGGCAGCAGGCCATAGGAAAGAAACAAAATGCTAACTAATCATATTTAATGTTAAAATCAATGGCACAGTGTTATGAAAGCCTGAAGGAATAGAAATGTCTTTTCTTAGCATACACAATAATAGACTTTGGGGTCAAGAAATGATATATTACTATAATATCTGCTGCCTTTTAAAATGACATTTGTAATAAATGGCATATATTCCTCTTATAATTTCTTTATTAGTAACACAAATTTCACCATCTGTGATTATTATCATAGATGGCAGATGAAAAATTCGCCTCTGCCAATGAACATACCAGTTGAGTTACACTAGGGAGGCACATGCCTTGCCATGCATATAAAGAGCTCGGCCAGTGGTTCCTTTGGTGTCATACAATAGCAATTATAAACCTCTTTGCATGACAGGTGGCCTCTAACCTTGCTGGGCTTCTCTGAGCAGAGCATCAGGTTTCACAGGTGAGGGAATACATCAAAATTAGGGAACCACTTACTTTCTGCGTGCATTTGGCATAGTCCTGAGGACTGGCAATGTACCTTATCCCACAATCAATTTCTTTTCCATCGTGATTGAAGGAAATGTATGACTTAGCTGCAAGCTCTGTTGAATTCCCTACCACGATCTCTGCAGATATGTAAATGAACATTAGCTGCAGAATATCAGATTATGGAAATGCTTAAAGAACATTATGGCCTGAGGAAGAGAAAAAATAGTCTCTTCCCAGCAAGACATTTTCTCTTTGAAGGAAACACTTGAGTGACATGGAGTTGAGGCTAAAATATAAATTAAATATGAAAAGCTGAGTGAGAGGTAATTATTAAAATGATTTGGATTAGATGGAGAAATTCAAGGACTGTTTCAACAGAAAGCTTGCATGCCTGCATAAAGAAATATATGAATTCATTGTCAAGCAGTGACTTTCAGTGAATTGCTACAAAAGAAATAGTAGTTTTTTTCAAAAAGAGCATGGACAGACAGGAATTCAAATGAACATTATGAATTTGCTGCTGTATGAGCAAGCTGATATCTAGTGTCAGATGGATCAAGGGTGACTTGTGCATTAGTGCCCTAAGCCTGCAGACGCTCCTGTAAGTTGACCAAACGAAACTATCTATTGCTACCTGATGTGCCTTTGGGTGTCCAGAGACACCTCTCCAGGGGTGTGCAGGGCTCCTATTAGTCCCATCTCACATCTGCCCAAACCCTGTGGGCATCCCAGATATAGTAGGGCATCTCCTATGCCTTATAGATACCCCTGTCTAGACTGAACACCAAATGACATATTTCAAATGCTGGGAATCTTGTTTAGCTACCAAAGTCGTACTGTTTTATAGTAAAAAACTTCAAATCACTTACTACTGTATAATGATGTGCTGATTATGACGTTGACTGATTCACAAACACAAAAGAGTAGCCTGATTCAAATACTCTACATCACATTCCAAAAATTTATTTTCACTAGGTTTATCCAATAGCTCATTCTGGAAAAGTCTGTCCATTTGTTTCTGTGTATGTGCAAATTTCAAAAGTTTTCTTTTTTCATCTAGATACGGTGTGTTTTTTTCACAGAACACTTTTTTTTTTTTCCAAACCTATGTTTTATTACCACACAAAAGTAATCAAAAGAAGAAATAAAAGCTCAAGTAGGGAAGGGTTGAAAGGACATATTCAATAAATTTTATTCAGTGTTTCTCTTTTTAGGCTCAAAATAATGGTGACAAATAGAATGTCAACACTAAAAAAGAAGAAAACAACAACTTGGATCACTGTCCCAATCTCTATATAAATTTTGATAGACTCTGCCAAGGAGAGTAAGTTTATGTTTGCATTTTTATGAACATGATCAGATTGTGGATCTACAAGCCTGTACAAAGACATCTGTGTGTTTTAATAGGGATCATGATTCTACCACACATACATGCCTTTGTGGAAGTAAATATAAGGAGAATTATTTTCCTATTCCCCACTGGAATCCCATCTGGCACTACTAATCGACCAATTACCTTCAACAGCTAATGGATGAAATGATAAAGAAGCTGTGCTGAAGGATTATATTTTTGGTTACTAATCTTGAACAGAGAAAAAAATGTCAGTTTCTGTCTGTGGAAATAAACTGTTCTGCATAAATTTCAGTAAATTGCCTTTCTGACTGAAAGAAAATAGTTGGCAAAAGAAATTTTAGATTCTAGTGGGCTGTCTAACTTGGCTACTTCCTTTGATTGTGATCTTGCTTTAATTACTTTGCAACCTTCTCTTGCCTGTTAATGAACCTGTCCTTAACTGTCCAAGGCTCTCCAACTGAAGGCATATGCTCTCAAAATTGTGATCCACTGAGCCAGTACATTTCAAAATTCAGCTTTTTCTTGTTTTAAATGTTATTATGCATTCAGGAAATGAACACACAGACATTCAGGAAACCTGTCTCTCAAGTTTTTATGACCTGTAATATAAATTTTCTTAATAAAATTCCTTTTTGTTCCCCTGATTGTTCTGAATGAGCTACATCCACCCATAATTTGAATCCTGTGATCTGTCCTGTGTGTCTCCATAAAACCCATTAAGTGTCATAGTTCTGGCTCTATTCTGAAACTGAAAAGGACTTTTACTTTAAATTATTCATATAATTGTATTTGAAATAGAAACATGAAAACAACATACTTACCTTGGAGCAAACATTATGAACAACACATTATAAAACGCTATTTGATCAACTTGAAAACAGTGTAAGAAAATATTTGCTTTTAACTTTGAAATAAACATCCAGTTCACAAAATTCTTCATAATCAGATGTTTCAAAGTTTGTTTTTTTTTTTTTTCTTTTCAGTTTTTTGGGATTTTTTTTTAAAATAATAAATATTCAATGAGAATGGATGCTAATGCTTTTGAAAAGAATGTATTCATCTTTTTGTTCTCTCCTTTCAGTTAATCTGATCTAAGTGTATGAACAGACAAAAACCTGCACTGTTTAATCCCTCAGAGTAGCACTGGTGGTTGAATTACACAAGCCTTTAAATATGAGTTTGTGTCAGGCCTCTTAGATCTTTTGCACCATAAAAACATCTCCCTCAATTCAGAGATGTCAGGTCAGTAGCAGGACAGGAAGTTTGTTGTGCAGTCTGTTTGCTGAATAGAAATGCACTAGTCTTGGTCTAGGTATTTAACCACCTTGGTTAAATGATTACCACCTTTCTACCTTGGTTCTGTTTGATCCTGGGAAAAGAAGCTCTCTGTACTCACAAGTCAAGAATACACCCTGCTCAGAGCTTGGCACCGTGAGCCATGTTATGTTTTATTATATTAGCACATTTTTTGAAAATGTTGTGCTTCTTTCCCATTTTTCCAACTGTGTCAATCAAACAGCTCTCAACTTATAATTTCCCATGCATATTTTTGAGCTTCCTAGATTCATCACATATATTCACTAAATAGTCTTAGCAACTACATATTCCGACACAATGTAAATGCTAATCAGTAGTGAAGGAAAAATGTACTGCTATTGCAGATGAAAAAAGCATCCTTAAAGTTCCATATTTCCAGGATATTAGAGAGGAGATAGTGGAGGCTTAGAAGCACCATGACTGACAGAGTGGGAAGTGATGCTTGCACTTGTTACTTGCTGCCTTTTCACAACCAGAAAGCCCGGGTGGTGCTGGCTCTTCTCTCTCACTGAGCTTGGGCCAATCTTTTCCTTAATAGTTCAACCAATGCACTGGCAGTTTGCTGATTGTCTGGGCCTTCCCATAGGTTATAACCTGAATAAGACTATGCTCAATTATTTGTTTCATTAAATCTCCTGTAGCTGACTGATTCAGCCCCTCTTGCGAAGACAGAAGATGAGTCCCAGGTTTACCACTATGGCACTATATCCAAGTTTCAGTTCTGAATACTTTCAGACTTTTTTTCCCATGGGATTAATTCTGGAAAGGAGATGTAGCAGGGGTTTTGAGAAAGAAGAAGAGACTTTTTGCTTTCCCCTAAGCAATTTCTGACTTCTTTGCCATGGACAGGAAGCTCAATGTAACAGACCTTTCTGCAGAAGCAAAATAATTCCATGTATATATATGTATATATATATTTTTTTCTCTAAAACATATTGTAATACTGTAATACTGTTGTCCATGACAGAATTTAATTTAATTTTAGAAATAATGTAGAATGTAAATGTAAAGTACTATGTGGGAAAGAATTTAAGTCTGAGTGGCATAAATGGAGACTGGTGAACAATACAGTAGACCATTTCTCATAAAGTTTTCTTACATCGTATCTACCAGTTATTCTGAATAGCAGTAAGACTTGCTCAAATTAAAACATTACTGAAGAATACTCTATTCTTGAAGTATTATGTACTGATAAAAATTAATTACACATTCATATGTTGCTAGCCACAACTAGCTGGGACCCCCTGGTCACTCCCTGACAAAATCTATTCTGACTGAGTATCTCACAACACACCATGAAGCATTTATTAGTTCTTCAGGATTAATGGCATAACACTGAGAAGCTTATTTCTATCCAGGGCAAAGTACTGCTAGCACATGAACAGAGAATAATACTTAGTGTCTGGAACTGTCTATGGATATCATCAGATTTGAATATTATGAGAAAAAAGGCTTGATTCTGGGTCACATTCAATTTCAAACTGATGGTATCCTTAATTTTTAGTTTGGACACATTTAAAATCTTGTGAGTATATGGTGCAAGAAACCAGTGCTGTCAAACCAGAATGGGAATCATAAAACTTAAGCTTCTGTCTGAAATTACAGTTTGCATATAATCCACTTCAAACTGTAACAGCTTTCAACAAGACCCTGACTGTTTTATTTATATGAGAAAGACAGCTATGTGCATATGCCTCCAAACTCCAGCAACTTCCTATACCATTTATGCTTTCACTGAGTGCCAATAGAGTGGGATATTTTTCACAGCATTCAAAAAGCTTTCAATTCAAGCTGATACTAAATCAAAAATTGTTTTTTAATGACCATTGGAGTAGGGAAAAATACACCAGAAATTTCTTTCTAGCCTCAGCTGTTCAGTGCTTATTGGTTACTCATCTCAAAAGAGAAGGCAGAAGAAAATTGTTTTCTTGATTATCTAACTGAGGATATAAATACATGGCATGAGCAGTGTAGAGCATCTTACATTTCCTTTGTGTTGTTGAATATGTAGATTTTCTGGGGTGTCACAAGCTATAAAATTATCTTATTTGTTCTGCAGAACCTGGCTTGCATAGGGCACAAAAAGCAGACCATGTGTTAAGAGCTTATATGTATTGCAGATCTTAGCCTACAAATAAAAATCTAAGGGCACTGAAAATAGCCTATGGGCATGGAAACCAAGTGAAAAGAAATGTAGTGAAAACCTGTTCTCCATAAGTATTGCACATGATGTCTTTCCAGCTCACCTGCAATGCCAGGCCAAAAAGCTAAAGGCCATAAGTGCCAAGTATAAATATGTTATTACTTTTTTTGGTATATAACTGATCCCTTTTCCATCAGAATAGAAAGTGTTTCCCAATAATTTTGCTTCAAGGAAAAGAAGAATCCGAATGCACAAACCTGCTATTCCCTTTCCACAGTAGAAGCAGAGACAGGAGGTATTATAATGATTTAAAAAAAAAAAAAAAATTTTTCGAAAGAAAGACTGAAGGATTTGAAATCGACATGCAACAAGCTCTGGCCAGCAAACCCTTTCGGTGAATACCATGTGCTGCCTGCAGGAGGACAACCAGAGGAAGCAGGAGGTTTCCAGAATCTTAATGGAATTCTGATTTTCTGCATTTATCATAGATTGAACCAAAACCTTCAGCCTGTACATTTTTCTTTCAACTAGAGATCTGAAATTTTGCTGTTTGGACCTACCTGTTATTCAGGGTTTGATCAATTATACCTTGATTTTATTAGGCTGAGGATTTTAGCTTTGTACTATATCATAAACACCTGAAAAGGGGGAGCTGGAAATTTATGAGAAGCACTAAAAGCCCCTTATCTACAGTGACAAAATTGCCACCACCATAATCTCTATTAAGTGCTACAAAATTATAGTGTAACAGCTCTGAAATTACATGTGACATCTGTATGAATACCAAATCGATTCATTACATTCAGCCCTATTACAAAAAACACTTACTGAATTTGTACTGATTACAACTCTTACAAATTAACAGTTACCCAAGCGAACTTACTTAGTGTACATATATTATTTAAAGATCATAGTTTAGTCAAATGGAGGTAGCAGTGCAAATAATACTACTACTTAGCATGGCATATAATATCTGAGTAAAATACCCCAATATTTAAAACTCTTTTAAAGTGCTTGATTTTAGAAAAGTCTCATCGTTTTCTTTTCTCTTCTTTTCTCTCTTTTTTTTTTTTTTTTTGGTTAAGCATGCCATGCCATTCTTCCACCAAGTCTCTCAAAAATAGGGGAAAATCAAGGAAGAATATGATAAATGTTCACATTATGCAGAATTTGCCTTTTTCAAATCCCATTCTCCATTGTGCATGCCAGAATTTTATAGAGATATAAATCACAAAGAAATAAGAAGCCAGTAATGAGATAGAAGTATATTTGAAATATGGATGCAAATCCTCACCACCTGCTGAGCAAAAATAGTCTGCAGAGACTGTCCTGAAAACTGAACTGCCATTAACATCTTGTAAGCACTAAATTTGCAGCAGAAGAATGTTGGAATTATATGTCTGTGAAATGCCAAAGGCCTCTTTGATTTATCTCTAAGCAGAATATTTCAGCTACATCTACATAAATATTTTAACAGGAATTTAATTTTCATTTTAGTCACACAATAAATCTTTTTATTGCACAACATCATCTTGTCCTAAATAAGTTACCTTTTGCATATGAGCATGAAGACAGTTGTGTTCATTCTTCCTTCTGGTTTGATGAATACTATTTGAATATACAATGGATCAGTACACGTATTTACATAAAAATCTTGCCACAGGCTGTTTAATTTTGTCTAGAGCACCTATTCATTTAGACACAAATTATCGAACGACTATCACTTGACTTATATTTAACTTCAGCTCTGGACCTCTCAAGGGTACACCAGAATAGAGCAACAGTAAAAAATAACAAAATGAAACCTCTCTGAAAGTTATGAGTAGGTATACTTCCTGCCCTGCATGCACTGGCAAAGGAAAAATATCAGAGACTTACTGTTTATTTCCTTTTTGGTGCACTTTATAAACAGTATTAGGAACTCTGGCAGCTCCTGTCTTACTGAATCTTACTTACTGTGCATTTTGGATGTCATTGCTTTTACAGTTTGATTGTGTAGTGTTAGATGTGGCAGAAATATTTATCCGGTAACTTATAATGTCTCCAGAGGACAATAAAATGGGCATGGATTACCTTTTCTGCTTGGCAGGATACTGAAAATAAGCTCCTAATAGAAGACAGTTTGTTGTGAGCAGGGCAGGCTGGTGCAGAGCTACCTGCTCTTCTCTGCCTGTTCAGCAACCTGGAACACAAGTTGCAGGAGCGGGAGTGCTGACAGTGTGGATGAATGGGTGCATCTCTATGTGGCCTGTATGCTCTTCTATTTGCAAGCTCTTTACTTGCTTTCTTGCTGTAAAAAATTGTGACGGAGCTACTGTTAAGCCATCTCTTCAGGCATGTGGGTTCATTCTGCACAAATTGTACTGCCTTGCCTGCAAATTGATTATCATATCTGATTTATTTAATCTCAAATTCACAGCATAGAACATTTGTTCTAGCACTCAGAGGGGAACAGGCACAAGTGTAAATAACAACTGGCAGTTGGAATTAGGCTATTAAGAAAGAGATTTTCAAAGGCTTAAACAGAAACTAATATCAAGCAGCTCTAATCAAGTCTTTCACTGTGAGCTAGATACCTGCCACTCATTTCTGCCTCTAAAGATCTTCCCATAAAACTGTCCTGCTGTATAAATGTTCAGAATCAGAGGTAAGCATAAGTATACGTGCTTACAAACCTGTTGGCTTATTTTCTGGAAATCTGACTCCAAATTGTTCTCTACAGAAGTTTCAGGCTGCAAGACAAATTGGTGTAAATAAATTTGGACACATTATTTTAGCCTTCCCCAAGGCAGCAGACTGCCCTGTAGAGAAGTAAGAGGGCAACCAAAGTCAAGGTTGTCTAACCAGTCTTATTTAGCATAGCTAAGTAAATTATAAAAAATTAAGAAAAGAAGAGTTGGATACTATGCTAAAAACTTGGGCATCTTTAAACCTCAGATGACTGCACTACCCACAGCATACAAATATATAGTGCATAAGCAGATAGATGGCAGTGGAAAGATAGGTAGAAAGACAGCCTGTTGAAAGATAGGCTACGATATAGCACAGGACACAGCAGTGCAATCTTCTTTCCATGCCTGCTTTGAAAGATAATTTGTAGTTGTCTTTGTAATTATTTCATCACTGACTTCTCTGTTATGCCTGTTGAGCCTAGGATGTCTTCTCCTTTCTAATTAACCAATTATAGCATTCTTCTTGTCTTTTCCATTTCCCTGATCATCATATAAGCTGACCAGCAAGGAGTTTAAAGAGAGATCAAAACAGCAGTCTACAGAAAACAACACACCTCTCCTTGGGCTGTATTTTAAAGGAGGGTTGTGGCACAGTCCAGGGACTGAATTTCCTTTAGGCTACCACGACCGTCAGAAAAGCTTCCCTTTTCCTTCCAAAGTGCATAACGGAGAAAGGAGAAACACAGCAAGTACACTGTTGTACTTCATACACTTTAGCAAGAAGTTAATTGACCTGCTTAGGAGCAGTGACATGCTCTGCCAGTCTTTGTGCTTAATTAATAGAGAATTAATAGACTATCTGGTTGAATGGGATCTTTGGAGGTCATCTGGTCTGACCTCCAGTTTGAAGCAGGGCTATTAACCATGAGCAAATCAGAAGAGATTGGCTTTTTTTTTCTCTGGCTTTTTCCAGTTGCATCTCTGGTCTGCTACAGGGCTACACAATTATTCTGTATGAGCGTTGTCTGTCTTCCCCAGTCATCAGGCACGATTCATTTTTAGAGGCAGGCTACCAGCTTACCAAACATTTCTATATTACAGATAGACAATGCTTAGCCTATTTTTCCCCCCCAAGTTTCACTATCTACCCTGAATTTATGGCCCCACCTTAAACCACAGAAACTTTTCACCACTGGGCTGACAATACACATTCTGAGGGATTGTGCAAATGTTGCACCTTTTCCGCTTGAATCCACTTACAGTTGTTTAGTGTAGGTATTCCTACCATTGTAGTGTACTAGAAAAGTTCAGTCCTTATGCTCCCTGTTCATTTTCTATGGAACGACAGTAGACTCTATGGGAAAGCCTGTGAGAGTACAGGCTGACTTCAGGCCCAACAAAGGACTCTCATTCTCTCTGCTGCCCGTTGGACACTTGTATGCAACTGCTCATTTTCGCTCTGTAAAATCCACTCCCAGACACATAATATGTAATGACTCTTCTGTACGGCTAAGGTACAGCAAAAATTCTGAGCAGATTCATCATGGAGAAGGCAGAGAATTAAATCCACATTTCCTCAAGCCCAAGGGAGAAGTACTGTGGAATAAAAATGTTCACTTAGCTGTAAACTTAATTGGGTGACAGCAGATTGTCAATACTCTGGAGCCAAGTAGCTGAAATTCCCACAACAGAGGGCAACACCTCTCAGAAATCAACACACTATAACACAAAATTTCTTCTGTTCCAAAATTCTTCCATTTTGTTCACAGCTTAGTTAAGAGATCTACCTGAAACAGTTGACACAGTTAATTCCCAGATCAGTCTTGTTTATTTGCTGGATGTCAGCTAAGTCTTCTGTATTATCGTAAATAGCCCATTTCTGACAAGCAACAAGTAGGGGGGACTTTTTTCCTGTGAGATTGTGAAAGAATCCAATGAATACATACAGTGAAGATCATTTCAAAAAAAATACAAAAAAAAGATTATGCATTCTAACTTATCAAAAGACTATTATTATTATTATTATTATTATTTTATTTTTAGCGGGACCTTGAACCAGTTTCATTTGCAGTGTAGATAATGTACTCAGTTTCAAGCTTGCTTGGTCATCATAGCTAAAGCAGAGCATCAACTTAATCTCACTGCTATCTTTTCATGGTTTGTTTTTGTTGTTATTGTGTAGCTTTGTCTTCAGCTGAAAACTCGAAGGTCACTTTCTTTGTCTGTATACTGTACTTCACCGTTTACTACTGCTGTGTTTTAGATGATGTATGATCTCACAGTCAGAGTAAAGTGAGTTAGAGTCTTCATTGCACTATTCCCATGCAGCTTCCTGTCCTTTGATAGATCCCATAAGACTGAATTCATAAATCTGATCCAAAACATCTCATTAACTCATCTATTTTCAAAGCTACGTCATTTTCTCAAATGAAATAAAAAAAAAACATAAAAACAATAATTCAATGCTGTTTATAACTTTTGAGTAAGTGTTTACGTAAATATTTTACTAGATATGGGATTATTTAGGCTGATAACCAATGTGATTTGATTAGCATAATCTTAGGTGGAAAGGGCATATATTCTCCAAGTTTGGCTTACCCAAAGCTTTCTTCTCTTCAGAAATAACTTTTTAATCAGAAAACCCAGATTCAAACCCAAAACATGAACTCTATATGGCAGATTCAGTGAAATTAGTAGACAGCCAATGACACTTTAGACCAACAGAAAGTATATTCCTTTGGACTTGCACAGCTCAAGTAAAACAATACTTCCCTTCTCTCTCACACACACACTTTTTTCATTGTATTATGAAGTTTTGAACTTGAAGTGATACCTTTCCTGGCAAGAATTGCAAAACACTCCACTAAATACATTCCACTAATAAACACCACTAAAATATCAACCAGACTTTTGGAATCCTTTCTGGGACAGATAGGGGTTGCAATTATGTACAAATATAGAGCATGAGAATGAGAAAGCAGCTTGTTTCCCCACAGAGAGTGGACTGGAATGGAACACCAGCATGACCAACTTCACTGGGAAGATGGACCTAGTGTCAATAGAGCTTTCTCCTACCAATAGAAATGGCATAGCAAATAATGGATCTGTTTAAAGAGTAACATAACAGCTAAATGTCAGAAGTACTGGGAAAGTTGGGCAAAAAATATTTTTTGTTACAGAAAGAAATGCTTGGGTAGTGCCACCTTTTTTATTTTTTTTTTTAATTTTTACTTATTTTTATTTTTTATTTATTTTGTGCGCTGGACATTGTAATAGGAAAACCCTTTTGCCTAAAAAACATGATGGAGATTCCAGGGTAGAATTCAAAGCACTCACTGGCATAATGACTGTCTGCCTCCCACAAAGTACTTTGAATTATGCTTGTTTCCAGAGGGAACAGTTATTGCTTGTTTTCCATTCTGGTTTCCAGATGTGGGAAGAGAAAGACAGAAAAATGACTTACTGCTATTTCTGTTGCAAACCACATGGCTTTTTCCTGTTTAGAGACCTTTTACAATTCAGTTTCCACAATAAGACTGTGGGACCCTTGGAGTAACAAAAGTGTCAAAATGTAATGTTGTTTCCTTCAAGGACTGAATAATGAGGTTTATAGATTTCCTGTGCAACTGTCCAATAGAAACAAACTAATAGTGTGAAAGGCAAGAGGGATAGTGAAAGAAATCCCTGGGATATATTTCATATGCTAGAGCTATTATTGAAATATAGGTGCCCATCTAGCTCAGGATCCCTGCTCACCAGAACAATTGTACAAATTGTCTCTGACTAATGACAATAAAAAGCCTGAATCTCTGTATTCCCTTGGCAATTTAAAATCTGAGTTTAATATATTGCGGTTTCATTTCTGAACTAATGCAATTGTATAAAAGACATTTTGTTTAAAAGAAGACTTTTCTGTAGAGAATGAAATACAGGAGGTATGGCTCAGAATGTTACCAACCACAGAAATTCTTAGAAGAATAACGTAGGGAAGAATATTGAAACCTACCTGTTTATCACCACAATAATAAATATAATTAATTGTTATTATTATCCATTTGGGCCATATAATCTGTTAAGACATGAAATTGTGCTGTGTGATTTCTCAGGTGACTTACACTTAGACCTTTATTTAGAAAAAATAATCATAAAAAGCCCAGTAGTCTTTAATAGATCCCACTAGTTCAGATACCCCTATGCTTGCTGGTTTGGTGTTTTCTGTGTCAAGAAGTTTTTGGTTTTCTCATGGTCACAATTGCACCTTTTCTAAGCTTGTAACACAGACAGTCTCTTTGCCCCTGCATGTGCAGCACAGCAAAACTTTCAGCACATAGGGTTCTGATCCATCAGGTTGCAGGTAGTAACCATATCTGCTACACATATGTTTATTACATAAAAGAGTCTGTGTGCTTATTCTGCAGATTTCACAAGAGAAGGGCATCTACTTCTGGCTTCAGATCCCACACGGACCTAGCAGCTGAAATCACCTCTGAAGAAAATGGTGTATCACTGCATATTTACACTCGGCTACAGTCCAGAAATCCTGATCAGGCTCTGCACTGCAGATATTTAAAAGAAGATCTCACCCCTACCTCAGACATTTTTGAACCTGAGGTTTCAAGGGATATGTAAAAGAAAGGAGAAAATCAAAACAGAGGTGCTTTTCACATGCAAATACACTCATATAAAAACCTATTTCTTGGAAATGTTCTTAACTAGTTGACTTCATCTAGGCATCACTACCTTGAGAAGTTAAACTACTGCAGTGAGTAGCTAAGGATTAATTTCCAAAAGCTTCAGGGTTCAACATGATTTAGAAAAACTCCAAAAAATTGTAGAGACCATAGAAAGACCACTATAAAGATCCCGAGTGTTCTCTTTAACATGCAGTGTGAACTGAACACCTGCTGAAGACAACTTGCAGCACAGCAGCTCCCTCTCTTCCATAAAGCAGTGCACAAAAACTTCTGCAACAAGAAAAATCTGAAAAATGTGGTGAAGCCAGAACACATTTTCTATTATGTGTATTATACGTCATGTAGTTACTAGTATTTCAAAATAGAAATATGTCTGTTACCATAAAACACTTTGAAATAGTTCACAGAAACCACCCAAATCCTCAGTTAATTCATAATCTGGTCTGTATTTCACAGTCAGTGCTGTGTAAGACTATATTATTTCTCCTATCCTTTGCTCCCTTACAATTCTTCACAGAACCTGCTTAAAAAGCAATGTCAAAGTGTCAATGTGCTTTCTAAGGAGGGTATGGCTATCTATATCCTGCAGATAAATCAGGGCTCTCCTTCTCAGGTCACTCTCTGTAAACTGCTGGATTTAGCATCAAGAAAGAAGTTTTAGCAGCAATATAATCATATGAATTATATTAAACTGGACTGGCTGAAGGACCAGCTGAAGCCCTGTATAATGAATGGATGTTGCTGAACTTCACTATTCACATAAGAGAAATGTACAGTGAACTAATTACAATTTCTATTCTGTGTACTGTCATTCATTTCGCAGCTTCCCCAAGTAACATTCCCTCTGTGACTGGGCAGCAGCAGACTGTCCCCAAAGGTCACATGTAGAGCCTTTATATAGAATCTGATGAGCATTGTTTCTGGGCTCTAATTGGAAGCTACATCATTTTGACTTGTCACGGCCTGTGTGTGTATGTTCCTATCAGTTGTTCCGCTCATGTCTGTTAAAACTCTTGCAGCCTTAAAGACCATACAGGGCTGAAGGAGCTTGCTGAATCAGGATCTTTCACATTGGATGGTCATTCACTGGTTGCTAACTAATGAGGAAAAAACACCAAATAAATCCAATGGATGAGAACTTATTCTATCATTTATCCAACAACGCCAAAGCTCTTTAGAAACTAACTTTAATTAGTGCCTCATGGCGAAGACAAATGTGATTATCCTCATTTTACCAAGTGAGAAAATAAGATTAAAGGTCTTCTCCAATGTCATAGTGAATCAATGAAAGGAGCTTCCAGGACCCCACTGTTCATTAAGGCTGTAAACAGTGCCAGGCTTCATCAGAATGCATCAGTAGCTTCATCTGCAAGGAATTGCCCAATACTTTTGCTTTTGAGCCTCAGTAGAACATAACCTTCTACCCAGTAAAAGTATTTGATGAAACTTTATGCAGAAAACTAGGAATCTAGTCACCCTGGACAATAAAACTTGAGTATTACATTATTCAGCCATCTCGCTAATGCATGCTCCTCCTGCAGATGAGAGACTGCAATGTATAGGGCGCTACTAGCGATGCTGTGCACAAGCACCTCATGTTCTAGGACAGACTTTATGAAAGATAAGCACATTGCTGCCTCTCTGCAGTGATATTTCCCCTTGGTCTTTCCACTCTAGCCAAGCACTTAACTTGGATCCCAACTAATCTCATTTGAAAAACTCATATGGTGGTTTTGTTCCCCTTCTTTTCCAGTGTATCTTATAGCCAACAAGTTTTTGGTATTTGATCCCAAATGCACTTGCTTAGGAGAAGGGCTTTTTTCATGTGTGGCTGTTAGGAACACCCACCTGCCAAGGAAGTTACTTCTGAAGAAGTGGTGAGAAAGCAGCTCCTTCCAAAGCTTTTAAAATAACTCTATAATCTAAGTTCATAGAAGATGGTCTGATCTATGCTGTTAGTAAAGAGGAATGAGGAAAAAGGAATAAAAGAGGAAAAAGAGTAACTCTGCAATACGACAAACTCAGGGAATGTATCAAAGAGACATGCATGCAGATGGTTCACCAGTGATTTGAAAAAGGCTTCAAATGCTTCTACCTCAGGATATGTCATTATCTGGTAGATATCGAACGGAACTGAGGTTTGTATTAAATCAGTCAGCTTCAGTACATGCCTAGTATATAGTAAATCTTTATATAACGTTCAGCAGAGCTATTATGTCACAGTTTCACAGCCTTCCTCCTAGCTGTTCAACATTCTTTTTCTCTGTGTCAGATCCCTAACATCGGTTCCTCCCTGTTTCATCAGAGAATGGTGTTTAGTCCTTTCTGCGGCGGACTACTTTTTCCTAATCTGCGAATTTCTCAGCGTGGCTGATGCACCGGATCATTCTCACATGCCAACCTCCCCCCTTCACACCACGGTCCAGCTACCCACTCACTCAAACAAGATTTAATTTGTTCTAGCGGATATTAACTCTAAATCCCAACCGTGCGCTTATCCACCTTGCCTGTTATTTCAGCCCAGCTCTTGCTTGTGCTGTGGCTCTAATTATCTGGCTGGCTGGGGTCAGGGCTGCGCACCTCCCACATCGACGGGAAAAGCCAGCGCGGTGTGCTGAGCTGCCCCACCAGAGGCTTAAAAGCTGAGGGATGGGGGTAAGAGAGGAATGTGTCACACCCGATTCTTTCCTGTGGCTGATTGAGTTTCAGTTTTTATTTACTGAGCCTCCTTAATGGGCTCCGCTGCAGATAAGATGCGTTGTTTTCTGCTCAGATGCAGCTGGAGCCAGGAGTTGCCAGGCAACTGCTCTCTGCACCAGTGGCATCAGCTCTGGCACCAGCACCAGCACCAGCACCCGCAGTGCTGGACCAGGTCCTGTGGCAGGCCCCAGGCATCCCTCTGCTCTCCCATGGTGGCAGTGTGAAGGCAAAGGGGGTGAAGCGGCGCGGCGGGAGGTCGATGCTCTCATTTTCTGCTCACCATGCGGTGGTGGGGCTGTGGCAAGCAGTGGCACCCGAAGTGCTAACGAAGCAGCATTCACAGGATGAACGATTTTGGCATTTTGACCTGTCTTGTGCTCAGGGAGTTGTCCTGTGTCTATTCTCTTCAGAAAAGCTGAGGAGCAGTTATGGTTTCTGTAAGGTGACGTATGTTCCTCTGCTTGAAGAGCTATGCTTGCTCTTCAGTTAGACTTCTTTTATTGGGCCTGATGTTGGCCTAACACCGGTGAAACTGTTTCAGTATTTCTTGGAGGACAAGTAAAAGGCCTGATGTTGGAGGCAGAACAGCGTGTATGTAGCAGCATATTTTCAATACAGGAGTTTGGCTTAGGTAAAATCACAGATGTCACCCAAGGCAAAGGGCTGGGATGCTCCTGCAGACCTTCAGGCTTCTGAACTTGGTCCGTGCCCAGTTCCCCAGCTGTGCAACAGCTGTGTTTGGGCTCTTCTGCATGCAGAAGGGTAGGAGTGGTGGGAACATGTAGATATATGTATATCTATGCTATGTAGCAAATAAATATTAGATGGTGGCTGAATTTTCTGTTTCAGTGGGAGATTTTTGGAAAACACTGTATAGCCAGCACCTAGAAACAGTGGCAGCAGTGTGCTGGTTTTTGTGATGGGTTCAACAATTAAATTTTCTGAGAGAAAATCTCTGAAGAGATTTTTGTCAGGAGGCAAGACTGAGGTTTGGGGGCAGTTATCACAACTCTCCCATATGGTACTGCTGGGTTCCTTGGTTGCTTGTGGACCAGCTATTCTTAACGGGGTCTCACTTTTCTCCTAAGTCAAGTCTGTTCTGCTTTGTATGAATGATCATTTCTAGGCACTGAACCAGGTGTGCATGTCTTGTGTCCCAGATGATGTCTCAGCAGCTGGGCTAAAGCACCAAGGCCAGCACTCCTTCTTCTCCCTGCACCTCCAGCAGCTGAAGAGATGATCGGGATCTTGTCTTCCACCTCCCTTTGGCAGCAGCACAAGACAGGGACATGTCCCTGGAGCAAAGGCCCATGTCCTGTCACACACTGGGGCAGCACTGTGTCACCAGGTGACTGCGGAAGAGCTGGTGTCCCCAGGCTGCTGCCTGGGGATCACATACATACATTGCCAGGCATGTAGAATGAGGTTTGCATATGGGAGGAGACGACAGCCTGCTGCCCTTGTGCGTGGCGTTCTGCTGGCTGTTAGGGTGTGCTGCTGTGTAATGCAATTGTCTTGTTCACCTGGAGCTCCATGCATAGCTCCCTTTCAGTCATGAATCTGAATAAATACTACCACTTAAATATGACAAAATTTACCAATTACTTCCTGAATTTTCAATATTCATTTTGGTGTTAACATTCACCAAAGAAAAGAAATGATGTTTATGGAACTATATATTTAAAATCTCATTCATCATCTTTTTTTTTTCTCTCTTTTTTTTTTTTTTCCTCTCAGATCATTGCTCATTAAATTCTTTATAGATTTAGACCACTGGGTATGCTTTGTTCAGCTGTACAATTTATATCATGTAGAGACAGGGCTTTCCTTCAGGTATTCAACAAAGCAATTAAGAACCCGCTGAATACAAACAACAGCCTTATGTGATAGATGTTCGCATTTGTACTTCCTCTCATTCTGTTGCCATTCTGAATCCTGCATGTTCATTTTCCTTTACACTTTTATGACAGGGATTTGTTTTGTAGCATTGACTTCCATGCAAAAATCAGCTAGATGTAGCAGGGAGCAGGGGAAGAGCAGGATATCTGTAGTATCACTGGATGTACTGGTAGGCAGAGCATCAGGGAGACCCAAGGCAACAAGAAGCCACTCTGATCACTACCATTCACCTTTAGGTCCATGAAGATATCCTCAAATATTATATTCTGGTTTCTCCTCTACACAGCTACCTTTTTCATGATGACTTAGGGACTGGAGGCAATTGCTACAAGAGACTAAATGCAGTATGCTGGCTGCTGCAGGAAAAGAGGTACTCAGTCTCAGTTCATTAAGAGAAAAGGCCATTTTCTAACCCTTCTTGCTGTTGTTTGGGACCATGCAAAACCCATAGGAGGGATTATTTGTCCTCTACCTTTGGTGGACAGACTGGTCTATGGCGAGTATCAAGTCTGACAAATAAGTCACACTGTCAATGCATTTGGCAGAAAATAAATCAATTGCCAAATAGGAGGAACTGACCGTCGGCTATGTGGAGGTCATTAGGTTGTCAGCTATTGCCTCTTTTAGATGCAAACACTTATCATGATCAAGTTCTGGTCAGTCTTAGAGCATTAGAGAAGCTTCAAAGCAGCACAAAGGAGTTAATATATATATATAGCTCCTGAAATACCACAGCCAGTGACAGCAAATGAAAAGGCTGTCTGTGGTGTGGCTGACCTGGGGCCATGCCAGCTGGCTGAAACAATAGGAAGAAAATAGGTCAATTCCACTTAGTGTTTCCTTTACTTCTTAACCCCCTAACAGATTGTACTGCACTAATGCAAGCCCCAAAGGAAGTTCACATCACAACCATAATCTTAATAATGGATGTAGACCTCTAAAAGGTGAAGAATAAGCATTTAGTAATTGAGATCAGTTTCAAGAAAAGAGTGTATGTTGAAAATCTGTCAGGAAAGCCCATTTCCATGACTGTTTTCAGTGCATCTTGGTTTGGGATTGGCTTGGAAACACTGAAAGAACTCTCATTATATTTTTATGTGGCAATTTTTCTTGAGAAAATGGTTTGAAATTGTTACTTTCCTAGCAGAACTAAGGATTTTCAAACTATGTTATTTTGTTTTCATAGAGCTCGTCTATAATCTCAAAAATCTAGGAACTTCCATATTGGTCCCATCCAATGTCTGTTTACTTTAATCATATCTCTAAAAAAAAGACATGTTTTTAAAAAGAAATGAAAAAGAAAGAAGAAAGAAAGAAAGAAAAGAAAGAAAAGAAAAGAAAAGAAAAGAAAAGAAAGAAAGAAAGAAAGAAAGAAAGAAAGAAAGAAGGAAAGAAAGAAAGAAAGAAAAAGAAAGAAAGAGAAAGAAGGAAAGCAGGAAAGAAGGAAAGCAGGAAAGAAAGAAAAAGAAAGAGAAGAAACGAAAGAAAAGAAAGAAAGGAAAATAAAACACCATCTCATAATAACCACATTGGACAGTTCATCTCTCTTGTTAAGGGGCATGTCTACAGTCAGCATCTGCAGAGTTCATTGCTCTTCTCATAAGAAGCATAACCTCCTTAATCTCCAGGTTTGGTGATACTTAATAGTTTAGAAACAGTGGTTTACCTCCAATTATTTAGATTATTATGTTTTTAGAAGTCAGTAGACACCTGGACCTTTTTTTCACATAATTTTAGTCAATGTAGTATTCCACCTCATTTAATACATTGTGCTTTTGTAAGCAAAGAAAAGATTTTGGAAAAAATAACCTAAAGGAATCGCTTGTATAGTGTTAGAGCATGCAGATCAAAACAGGAAGGGCAATAAAAAAGATAAAGATTCAAGACGACTGTGTTACAAAATGGCTTTTGGACAAGCTAAGCAGTTAAAGTGAAGAGCAGTCTCCCAGAGAGTGAGATAGAAACTTCATTCATCAAGAAATTTAAAGTTATAACAAAGCAAGTATTATGTAAAATAAATAAATAAATAAAAATATCTGTACTAGAAAGGGAAAGCATATAAACCAAAATTTTTCTGCATCACTAGTTTTATTCTTTTATGTTTTTTTTTTTTTTTTTTTTTTTAGAGACTAATCTTTTGACTCTAACATCCTGTCTTTTTCAGATCCCACTGGAAATCTACTCCTATAAGCAATGCTATCCTGTGTAGCAATTTTGGAAACACACATACACATACATAAAAAGTTGCTAAATGCCAGAACAAAGAATATGAAGCACCTGTTTCTCCAAAGCTCTTCAGTATTCCTTATGTCTTTACCAACATCCTTTCCTTCTTTCCTTCTTTCCTTCTTTCTTTCTTTCTTTCTTTCTTTCTTTCTTTCTTTCTTTCTTTCTTTCTTTCTTTCTGTCTTTCTGTCTTTCTGTCTTTCTTTCCTTCCTTCCTTCCTTCCTTCCTTCCTTCCTTCCTTCCTTCCTTCCTTCCTTCCTTCCTTCCTTCCTTCCTTTTCTTTCTTTCCTTTCTTTCCTTTCATTCTTTCATTCTTTCATTCTTTCTCTCTCCTTTTCTCTCTCTCTCTTTTTCTTTCTTTCTTTCTTTCTTTCTTTCTTTCTTTCTTTCTTTCTTTCTTTCTTTCTTTCTTTCTTTCTTTCCTTCCTTCCTTCCTTCCTTCCTTCCTTCCTTCCTTCCTTCCTTCCTTCCTTCCTTCCTTCCTTCCTTCCTTCCTTCCTTCTTTCAGAGCAAAGCACTTGCAGTTTAAAATTAGACCTTAAAACTACATTTCTTACGACTCTTGGAAAATATTAGTGACAGAGCCTTGCTGCTACCTGTTCACCCTGAAAAAATATTAGTTCACTTAGTTATCAATGTTCTTTTTGCACAGGAAAGGTGAAGCCCTGAAAGCAGGATTGTTTTTTGTTATATGGAATTCCTAAATTTGCCTTTATTATCCAACTTATGGAAAAAATAATCACCATTACCTATAATAAAAAGGGAAGCTTTTGTTCTTCTTGTTTTCTGTATTAAAAAAAAAAAAAAGAGAGAGAGAGAGAGAGAACTAAAAGAGCAAATTTGAATCCAATTTGACATATTCTCCATGACCTCTGCAGGTCAGGAAACTGATTCAAAAGAATAAATCACTAACAGTGGTTATTGCAGTATCTCCATAGAAGCAGCATAAGTTATGAACCAGAAACAGTGCCTCTGTACCTCTTGCAGGGGACACACTGCGTCTGCAGAATGTGGCAGCAGCTTCAGTCAGACAGAGAACTGCAACGGGTGCCTCCGGATAAAAGGCATTTTAGAGAGGGCAACAGGACTTTGGTAGTCCTTTAACTTCACTTAGGTAGTTCAGCCCACACAAGACAAGACTAAGGACAGTTGCTGAGTGAGTTCAGTGACTGATATTGGAACATACGGAAGGCTGTCTGCCACAATCTTATTAGTGTGAGAATTTTGCTGTCCTTTGGACAGCTTTGGATGGACTTCCGAAAGCAAAGATGGTACAGCTGTTAAGCCTCACCTTTTACCTTGGCTAGGCAACTTTCTGAAGGAGCAGATGGTCCTGAGTTTCAAACCATGAATCACTGTCGCAAAGTCTGTGCTACGCAGGGCTGATAAAGCTCAGTAGGTAACATTTTCATTACTATCTGTGTCACTCTGATCAAGCACTCTTGCTGCTGAGATGGTCTTTATTACTACAGCGCTAAAGCACAAGGAACAAATAGCAGGAGTCAGAAAGTCACACTGATTCAATGCCTTTAAGTGATGGAGGAAGGGTAGGAGCGTAGATCCCTTGTATTCATTCAACTGTATTAACATAACGTGACAGCCCATTTGCTCTGTATTCAAAGGAAGCATATTGATGTTATGTGAAATGCAATTGCTCCTGATGCATTTTATAGATAACTTCTTTATCTTTTATATCATTTTCTCTATTAGAGGACACGCCCAAATAAGAATCATGAAATCTGGATAAAAGGCCAATCTTTCCAGGTTTCCAGGTCTATAAAATGTAGTTGAAGTTCTTGGAAAGAAAAAAAAAAACAACAAAAACCAAAAAAACAAGTGAATGCAAGATGAATGAAAAAGAGTGGGGGAAATGAGAACTTGATGAAATTTGTGATTGCCTTCAGAGACAGAGAGTAAAAAAGTGGTGTTGAAAAGTTCAGGGAAAATACAATTTTTGAGAAAGGGTGTGTGCAGATAGGAAGCAGAATAGAATTACCTGTTTATTAAAAACTTGTGGGTATTGAAGTAGATGGATGTGAACATTAGGAACCTAAGTACTTGAATGATCTGAAAAGTCTTGAAGGATTTAAACATTTCCTATTAATAACAATTGTAACTCTCAAAAAGACATTTCAAGTCCAGCAATCCTTTTGTTGGTAGGTATGAACCATGGCTATTATAATGTGACAGAGCAAAGGTCTTTGAAAGTTGAGGAATTCACTCCCCTGCCTCACCATTCCTTCCCTTCCTTTTCTTCCCTGCTATTGTCCTATACTATTTTGGAATAATTAAGACTGATTAAATTACCTCTTTACTGACTTTGACAATCATGTATTTCCTCTGCTGACAAGGAGACATGCTTTGGCTGTATGGTGAGTCCTAGGGGCCCTGCTGCTGGGAACATCTTCCTGGGCTGGGAACATGCTCCTGCTCTCTGTCAGCCTCTCCACCCTGGAGACTGGTCTAAGTACCCTCAGCTGGGCAGGGTTGTGACTACCCCGTGTCTTTATAATAGGTTATGGCTCTGGAAGTTGGTGTTATCACTGGTTTGCCTCTATATTTTTAGTGAGAGCAAATTTTTTATGTCACAAAAAAGGTTCAGCTCAGGCCAGTGGTTAGTGTTTTGTCTTCTCCTGTCCCAGCGTCTAACTGCTGCCAAGGTCCCTTTTTCTGATGAACTTCCCTGAAGAATTCAGAGGCAAAAATGGCTTGGTTCAAGAGACACCCTAAGGTAAGGGATGAAGTCAAACAATCTTCAGGCTGTTGCAAGATATAAAAATCCAAACTTGTATTTAATTTCACTAAAGAAATATGACCCGCAAAGGTATGGAAAAGAGATGGATGCTATAGTATGAACCAAATCAGAAAATGTGAAGTTGCAAGCTAGTAAAATTAAGGCAAAGTTTCTGAAAAAGCTGTCTTCAGGCTCTGTGTCCAATCAAGTCTGTTAATGCAGCACTACAGCCGCATGCTTGCATGTTAGGTACTGTTTGACACAGGGCACAGCACAAGAAAATTGCACCTTCAGACAGTACAGAACAGCTGGCTAAAATCAAATTCCCTAGCATAGGACTATTATAGCTACTTCAGAATAGGTTGTGTGGGAAAATGTGTGCCAGTTCAGGTGGAGAACATTAAGCAGCTGCTGGAAAGATGGACTCTGTGATATGATGAAAAATACAATATTATATATGCATGATCCTTTGCCTTCCCTATAAAAGTGTATATATCAAGTTACTCGGTACATTATATATTTAGTTCAAATGTGTTCTATTCATGCGAAAGTACTCAAAGGGCTAGGCACCAGATACTTTGCTTTACAACTAGGCTTTAGAAATAAAATCATAAAATGTCTACTATTATTACATTACAATTGTAAATGGAAAATATTTTTCTCTTCCAGTTTGCTGAGAAGAATAGTAAAACCATGGATCTTTTCATGTCCAGTTAGACTGTTGTTTCAAATTAATAAAGCAACCTTCATGTAAAAAAAATATTTTATAATGTGTATTTTATTCTTAAAAATAAAATGTATTTTGTTTCAATTAAATATCTTTCCTTTCCAGCCTATATATTTAATAATGGCAGTTTGTGAAATGTATATACATGGGTATCTGCACACACAGGCTTTCACTTCCAACATTTTCTTCCAGGAGGTACAAAAGCTTTGGCCTCACAACACATCTGAAACTGCATTGCAAATGCATGAAACAAGGCACTGAAAATCAAAGCGTTGGATTTTCAAAGTTTCTTTTGATAATCTAAGTGGAAACAATTCATCTAATTGCATCCTCTTGTGTTTTAAATTCTGTTAATTGTTTTCTACCACATCTTCTCTCTAGCGTGACATAGATTACTCTTAACATGAAGCAGTAGCAGAAGATGAAAGAAAGAAAGGACAAACGAACACACTGTCACCTTTGCAAATTACTACATTTGCAAGCAGAGCCACAGTGTATGAAGCAACATGACCAGATTTCTTTTGTACACACTGTCCATTTCCAGCTGCATAATGCACTTTTCAATGGGTTAAAATAACCCCTGTGCAGAAGGCCAGCCCTCAACCAATGTTCCATTTAAATACCTCTTAAGCTGTGCCCACCTCTGCCCTTTCCTACAGCCTGCTGTGTAAGAGTTAGTCTAGCTCAAGAGGGAATAGCAGCCTCATTATTCACAGAAAGAAACAGAAAGGACAAAACAAAACTGTGGATGCAGAATGGCCTGAAATCTGACTAAGCAATTTGAAAAGTGATTTTATTTTATTTATTTATTTTTTTTAAGTAAAATAAAACCTTATTTTGGAGTGGCATTGAGTTTCTTCTGCTTTTACCATGTGAAAAATCAACAGATTTTTTTCGTGCAGTGACAGTTCAGTCCAAAGATTTTGATATTTCTGTAACATCTTCTTAATAAAACATAAATGAAAACAAGACAAGGACAGATAACTGCATGTAATAGTACCTTTAAATAATTTTGACATGTTTGGATGCTTTTTTTTTCCTGGTGATAATTCAAGAGATCATTACTTAAATATATGAGGTGAGCTACCCATATAAGGAAAAGGTTAGTGCCATCATAGGCCATGTAAATCTTCTTTTATGAAAAGGAACGCAAATGAAATGATCACCTAAGTCAAGGCTTTATAAAATATTGAGTAGGATTATGTTTGCTTTGGGAGTAATTTTATTTTAATCCCTCATTTGAGATTCTATTCCTGTTTACATTAGACAATCAATCAAGAGATGTCACTGAATGGCAGGAGGAAATAAGGTCAAAAATGCAATATGCTTACCTTAGGAATTATTGAATATCTCTTTTATAGACTTGCAAATAGTGGCATGGATCTTTATCTTCAAGTGGTGTGCCTCATAGATCCAGCTGTGTGGGAAATGGAGAATACGTTTCTCCCAATGGATGCCAAAATTGATCCCACACTGCTTGTTACCAGTATCTGATGTAATTGCTACTACTTTCTTTCACACTAGACTGGAATTTAAATTTCTTAGGACGTCTTTTTTTTTTTTTTTCCTTTTTTCTTTTTTTACTGTTTTTTAAGGGATCTCAACAACTTAAATTTACTGAAAATCCATGCTTTTATTTTGATGTCCTTTTGCAAGTAAAGTCTCCTGAGAGGTCTGTGACTCCTTCTTACTTAGGACCTGAGCCTACTTTAAAGAGCTAGCTTTTAGGGCTGTTTGTTGCATGTCTACCACATTACTGAATGCAAAATGTTTCATGATGGCATTTTATTTGGCAATAAAATATAAAGCATGCTGCTCTGGAGCTGTGAAACAAAAGCAACCATTTTTATCCTTTAGCTTTTCAGTCTGTTTTACAGCAAAGAAGGGTTAACAGAAACCCAAATGGATGTATTATTCAAACAAAAGCAACTTCAGTAGCAATTTCTGAGGTCTGGATTTGTGGTGGTGGTTCTGGTGGTTTCATAATTCCTACAAATATCTGGTCAGCCTATGCAAACATGCAATAGATAAATGTGCTGCCACCCTCATTAATGTGTTTTGGGACCTAAGGCACAGAATATTGTAGTGAGTGTAGTACTAATTGTAGTACCACAATATGAAGTGAGAGGGAAATGTTGGTTTTGACTGGAGGCCAATCTTCACCTCCCAGTGTTAACATGAATGTTCAGATACAAACTTGTATATCTCTTGTATATGAGATCAACATTTGGGCATAGAAATTTTCTACACTAAAAATTATTTAACTGTTGTACCCACAATTTCAATACTTTCTGTAGCAAATTCCCAAGTGAAGCTCCTAAGAAAAAAGGATTTCTACAGAAAAGTTTTCATTAGTTTAGCAAAGCAGGTCTCATAGCCTAAACAAAGCCCAGCAGATAGCCAGCAACTAGGGTCTTTCGGTACTTAGTTCACAATAAAAACTTTGGATATGTGATTTTAGTGTGTTGTATCTCATCTTCGTATTCTGAAAAAAAAAAAAAAGTAGTTAATACTTAAAAGGCTGTTTTGAAAATTAATTGAAGTATGTTTAGCAGCGCTTTCAAAACCTTCACATGCCATGTCACTGCCAAGTGCTATTATTGTTATTGTTGCTTGAACAATAGCATCAGCCAGGGATTGGTCCAATCCAGGACTAAAAATATCCAGGGATAAAGACTTCCAGACGCTTCAAAAGAAGCAGCCACCAAAGCTTATTCTGAAAGGAATGAGTGCTGGCATCATACTAGGAGAACTTACCAAAGAATCTGTGCCTTTTCCAGTTAATGGCTTCACACAGGTTACTCATTAGGCTTTCCTTTGAACAAAAACAGAAGAGTTTTTCTTTTTTTTTCTTTTTCCCTGAAAATTCCTTTACAAAAATAAAGTTCATAGATTTTCTTCACAAAAGCACACAGAGTTCTTCTTCAATCTACCTACACTTTTTTTTTTCCCACCTGCTATCATTCCAGGAATTTTCTTCACCTTTCTATCTGACATGGTTTTATAATTATTGTGTATCATATAGCAATTTGTACATCAAGTGTTCCTGTGTTAAAAAATGCTGGATACAAGTTTTCATGAGTGACCTAAATTTGACACAGCTATGTAGATGCATTATTATCAATAAAATTCTAAATAACATGACAAGGTATTTTTTTCTTCTGACTGTAATGACAGTGAGGAGGCAAATTACTAATATTTGCTAATAATGAAAAGTTAAGGAAATGGTGCTATTAATGATGCCATGCAAGAAGCACTACGTGGTGATGCTAGATTAATCCTGAAAGACGTGTTTGTTTCACACTTCACTGAAATACACATACTGTTTTTTGTTCCAAGGTTAGCTAGATTTCTGTTGGCTTGCTCTCCTTTCTGCCATGCTCCAACTTAACAATATTCTTCCCCTTTATATGACTGGAAGTTGAATTATGTTTTACAAGTGCAATGGATTTATTTATTATCCTTGCATACGTGCATCTGAAAATAAACTAAAGAGACATTTTAAATCAGCTAGTCTGGTCCTGCAAATTTGCTGGTGCAATGGAGACTTAGCTAAGGACGACCTACATACAGGCATGTCTTGTGTTATTGCACTTAAACACACACAAAGGTGCATACACATGTGGCTACAGAAATCACCAGTGCTATGTCTATTCAAACTTTCTAAGAAATACTTTTCCTCCTAACAAATTACAAGCACTGTGCAATACCTTGACAATGATTTTGCATTGTTCTGTCATGAGCAATAATTCACAATAGGCATTCCTAACATAAGGGAGATTCTGAACAGTCAATTCTGACAAGAATTATAGATAATTCTGAAGAGTGAAAAAGAAAGGCATGCCCTTTTTATTGAGTTGCTAAAATAAAATGTCTAGCTCTTAGAAAAATCCTTCTCATAACTCCTGAACATCCTTGAAATCTCCTTTTGCCTCTACCCTTGAAAGTGCTTCCAAGCAGGTCCATATTGCATTTTAAACTTTGGAACTAGTTTAATCTTTAATCCCATGTACTGCATGTTGAAATAATCACATTTCACCATGTCTAAATAATAAATTAAATTAAATGGAGTCTAAAGGAACTTGCTGTATATTCCTACCTAGATACATGCAGGGAAAACCCTTTCCTGGTTGTGTTTTTAATATTTTTGCCCTTCCTTAAGTGATCCAACTGTTTGTAGACTGTTGAGTACAAATTACCAAGGAGGTTTAACTACCAGTTTAATAGAGAGAGAATATTTTCACAGTATATGCAGTACTGGTCATAATGGTTTCTCCTACAACTAGTGTGTAAATCTCAAAGAGCATAAGAGGAGAGAAAGAAAGAGAGAGGGAGAGAGAATTTGTATTTAGTTTTATGGATATTTCATTACATGATCTCCCTGTGATGGCTTTGTTGCTTTGTATTACGGTCTCTCTTCAGGTATTGATTGGCAGCAAAAGAGAGTCTCACATAAATTTCAAGCACAGAGTCATATTCTCTGCTCTCTATTCAACTCTTTCTGATTCCTTACTTGAAAATATCCTGATAATAAAGAGTGTCTGAACGTTCATGCTGGGACGCTTAAGGAACATAAATTAACTAAACATATATAGTTAGCAAGCAGCAGGCCATATTGGAGCCCCTTTCTGAACCTTCTGGTTCACCAGGACATACCATTTGTCTTAGCTTAATCCCCATTCTGAAGGAAGTTTGCAGGTCCCTGTGGGGACAGTTTAGCTCAGCAAGGTTTCACTGCTAGTTGTTCTTTTATGGCCATGCTGACCTGGCTGCTTGTTAGGTTAGTGCAATGGCAAAATGGTGAAGTCAGAGATACAGAGCTGAGGACAGGAGGGAAAGAGTGGCACATGCCTAAATCACATTAAGAGCAAAAAAGCTGCAAGTGTGGCTGAAGGCACCTCTAGATCACCAAGAGGAATTGTCACATTGTGGGCAATTAAAGAAGAGAGTGAAGTAGCTCAGAAGTTGATGGAAAAAAAAATTATTTCTGTCCCTGTTGTAGAAGCCATTGGGGAAATTCCTAATCCAAGGACACTTTTTTAATGGAAATAACAGCATGGTCTTGACAGAGATTGAAGTCTCAGAGGAGGAAATTATGGAGCAACTCAGCAACTAGGACAGCAGTATATTCATCTGAGAGGCCTGAAGTAAGGAAAGTGTGAAGTAGAAGAGTAATGAAAAGGAATTTATCCTTAAAATGTTGACTGTGCTTGAAATAGGAAGGTCACTTCTTTGGTTCCTCCAATCAAAACAGAACCCAGTGAAAATCCTGTGAAGTACACACTGGCAAATTGTAGTTTTACTCTGGGGAATGCCTTGAAAAGCCTAATTAAGGAATAAAGTAAGTAAGTGTAACCTGATATAGTCATGCCAATCTAGCTTCTCTGAGGAAAAGTGTGACTCATTTATTCTTACAGAGTTGTTTGAAACAGTTAACCATGTGGATAGATAAAGGTGGATATAATAGTTCACTGGGGTGCTGGCAAAGATAAACTCTTAAACAGGTTACAAAAGTTTTTTAAATATGCACAGGATCAATCATGATGAATTAAACATCTCTGGAACCAAATAAAAAAATAACCCCCAAATGCTCTTTATTGGGTATCTATACAGATGGTACCCTGTGCTCTACGTTTTTCACATGCTGTGGTGTTCTTTTGTCCCTTGAGAGACACATTAGGTTTCAAAACACTCTGTAGTCATCACTGTGTTACATCCCCATGGTAGCTAGCAAAGTGCTGCAAACACTGGTGGGGTTGGTGCTCCAGTTGCAGCAGTCACAGGCTCTGCCTGGGGTAATACTTGCAGACATATGCGTCCATCCCAGCACACTGGGGTATACCTTGTCTCTGGGGGATACTAGGGAGCTGTAGGACAGCACGGAGGGACGGGTAAAAACAGGTATGCAGCTGCTGCTGCACAGCTGGGTCATCTCTTGACACAAGGGTCTTTCTGAAAATTACCGACCTGCTGTTGGTCAACATACACCCTCTATTAGGTGTTAATGAGATATACCCAGAATTTTTGAGGTGTTCCAGAGTTAGACTTAAAGTGATATTTTATCAAGTTTGTTAGCTAAATGTATATTAAAAGTGATGTGGAACTTTACATTCGTGCAATGACCAAGGCTTTTTTTTTTTTTTTTTTTTTTTTTTTTACTATTTTTCTTTTTTCTTTGCCTGTTACCAACAGCACGCAGGTACTGACCATCGAGTATATTAGAAGCAGCAGTGTGATGTATATATGGAAGGGTCAAAGGTGAGGTGCACTGGGAATTAGAGATTCCTAAATTCTACAAGGATCTTCTCCGAGGTATGAGGTTGAAAGGTAGATATTGTGTCAGGGGACCACCCATATATGTTGTACTGTCGAAGTGAAAAAGGAATCTGAAATCATCCTGAAGAGCTTACACTTTGAATGTGTACAATTGCTTAGCCAGTCCTCAAGAGGGATCTCACAGACCTTAGTAAACGCGGCCAGAAAACCTGCAACTCCCAGTGAGAAATAATACTCTCAAAAATCCCGAATGCCTGCACACTTTCAACATCAACATTGCTGAGATCCCTTTTCACAAAACACAAAACAGACAAATCTTTTAACATTTACTAAGAAATGCTATGAACAGAGAAGGACCTAAAACAAATAAAGAAATTTGATGTCCTTGAACTGTGAGGAATCAAGTACTCAATCCTTGGCAGATGTGCTTATTCCTTAAGAATACTACATGCTCATAGGTGGCTTAAAACAGAAGCCTCTAAAGAGAGGCTTTACACTAATGTGTCCTTCCAGGCTCAGCAAGAAATACTACTCTACATTAATAAACTCAGTTATTCAGCTTGTGATTGACAGAAGTTAAAGTGAACGGAATTACTCTATTTTCAGGTCTATATGGTCAAATATCATGAGATTCCTTGGCCCTCATTTATCTGCAATATCAAGCAGGGCAGGATTATTATTATTATTATTATTTTTTTGTTTGTTTTCAGAGGGGCTGGCTGATAGCAAGATCCTTTCTCTGGTCAGCTCTTTCCAACAGTAATCCGATGTTCAGTGCAACAAGCCAGCTGGGCATAACCTTAAAGGATGTCAGCATCAGTGAGCTGGTAGGAAGTTCACAGGTATGAAGGAAGGAAGTGGAATAATGGAGATGGGCACCCATCAGATATTCCCCACATATTGCTTCTTGTTGCCAATTTTTTCTTGCTGGTCACAAGGAAGAGGCTCTCTTGTGAGAAGAGAAATCTGCTGCCAGATACACAAATAGTGCTGCAGCAAGGAAGAAGAATAGCTAATGGTAAACTGTGAAATGAAAAATACGGAAGAAAGAACTGTATGGCCTTGAGATATGCAGTAATGCAAATGGGATCAAATGTAATAGTACAAAAGTACAAGATCATGTACTGAGAAGGAAAGGAATTTCTGCTATCAGCTGATCGGCCAGAAGTGACAAAGTGGAAGAAAGATGTGAGTGTTATGAATCAGTCACAGAATGACTCTGAGCAACCAACATGATGTGGCTGTAGAAAAAGATTAATTCCATGCTTGAGAATATCAGAAAGGATGTGTCTGGCACAGAAATGTGTACAATGTATTTTGTACAACACTCTGGTAAGGCTGGCTGCCTTTGTTCAGGAAAAGTAAGAGGAAGAAGGGATATAAATTGAAGGATGATGGCCCTGTTACCAGGGGTCTGGCCTCTGTGACTCATTATCTCTTCCAACCTATGTTTCTGATTGAAGGAGAGATGAACAGCTTTGTTACTTTAGCATAAATGATTGGGTTTTTTTTTGTTTGTTTGTTTGTATGTTTGTTTTGGTGTTTTTTTTTTTTTTTTCTGAAAACATACAGAAAGTATGTAATTGCAACCATTTATACTGCATTTTCACTGGATTTATTTTACATGTTTTAACAAAGCCTTATAATGCAAAATGTTACAAAACGTTACATTTAATTAAAAAAAAATAATAATAATAATAAAGCAAACTCCAGATAACCTACCTTTCTCACTACTTTATGATATTGTTCAGACAATGTCTCATTGCCCTGGGACTAAAGAAGGAACAGTTGTCAAGCACCTTTAGGTTTAAGGATGGGTGTTCTTTCCTGGACAACTTCTACACAGAACAAATACCATTTATTTAGCTCCCACATTTCCCCATTAAGGTTAGGTTTAGCATCAAGAAGATTCAAAGAAATCCAGAAAAGAGTTAATCTCAAAATATGTACCCATAAAGCCATTCATAGCAGAACTCACTAATTTCAGTCTTGCCAGGCTATTTAAACAAATTCCTGTAGTTAACATGATTTCAACAAATCCCGAGGATAAGGCGATTTCATCTGTGTTTGATATTTACCAGTCCTTTTTTTTTTTTTTTTTTTTTTCCTGCTGATCTGTCAGTCCATGACCTTGAAATCATTATTACTCAGAGCCTAGCAAACTCTAGCTCATTACTGTCTCTCTTCTCCACAGGCAGCAGATACCTTTTTTTTTTTTTTTTTTAAGTTTTAAATGTTGAAGTTTATAATTAATGTAATTTAAATCACAAGGTAGCTAATTTTAGTACAGTAAATAGAATAAAAGTTTAAATCATTTTTGTGCCCTGGAGCTGGGAATGTCTAGGTTTCAAAAGAGAGTTGGTTTTCTAATCATCTGGCTCTGGTGGCAGAATAATTTAACTAGTATGGACACACACCAATCGGTGAAAGATGGGTTGTTAAAGAAATAGCTAACTACAGAAGAACAATAGAGATCTGAGTTGTTTAAGATGGGAAAGCAAGATTATGGCTTTGAAAAAATGTCACAATCAAATTATGTTAAAAATTTATTGCAGTCATATTCTTTGGCATGGCTAAATATATGGTCACAATAAGTTGCCTTGCTGGTATTTTAACCCATGCTAAGAGAAAGGTCATTTTGAAAGTGGTTGTACAGTGTTTTTACCTAATGTCTTACAATTTTTAAGATTGATGGGGACAAGTATGGTCCTGGAATATGGGGATTATCATCCAAATTCTAATTTGTTTTCCTTTTGTATCAGTTCATTAAGGCAAAGTACACAGTAACAATGTGGTTCTGTAGAGATGAGCTGAAAAAATATTTCTGCACTAGTACAGAGCAATAAGATCCTGTTTGATAGTGAGAGTCTTCCTGCAGAGCCTCAACATACATCGGCAATTGCATGCAGTACAATCTTGATAGAAGATTGTGTTATTCCCTCAGTGCAGATGGCACCCCAGCAAGCAAAATCAAACAGACCTTATCATACTCCAGAACAGCTTCCATTTTTGACAGTTCAGAAGGGAGAAGACTTGAAGATTTCTTTGAATGCTTGCTGTGGATAAGGGACAGTGTTCAGAGAACTTGACAGTGTGGAACAAAATTCATTTGGAAGTTTTATTTTCACCTTGAATCAATGAACTCTGTATTGCACTTTTTTTTTTTCAAAGGAAAGGTTTCTGGGTTTGTTTTCCTTTTTAACGGATGGATTTTAACAAAGAAAAAAAAAATGAGAATGCATTCTGGAATTTGTGTTTAGGAAAGTCCTTTGATGGTCATATTCCTCCTATGCTCTCACCTCCGTGTTCTAACCTCCAGATGGGGTGGTTAGGGCTATGGCATTGGAAAAGTTGCTGAATAATGCATTTGTCTGATAATAATCCATTCACCGACTGCTCAGTTGTTCATTTTGAGCTAGTCGTCTCATCATGGTACATAACCATCATTCCACTTCTTAGCCTTGTCTGTCATATTGCCCAGCATTGACTTGCTCTTTTCTGAGTTTTTAATTTTGATGTATAAAATGTTTATGAATTTGGATGATAAAAATGTTTGCGAGTAATTTAGCATGCATGCCGGAGTGTTTAAAACGGCTTATTGTGTCTGGCTGCACCATCTGCAGAGAAAGTCACTAGACTTTTCTACAGTTCTCATGGGAAACAGTTTTTTTAAGCCTAGTTTGTTTTAACCAGTGCATTTGCCAATGTCACATAAACTGCATTTTGAAAATAAATTTTAAAAATATTCTTAAATATGTTCACTTTTAACTACAGCTAAGGAGTTAAGCATTCGGATTATTGGTGCACTAATTAATACTGAAATTCTGTGCCCTCCTGTAGTAAGTACAATGTTAATGACATCAGCTCTGGCCCAAAGGGAATCTGCCAATTCAGTCAGAATAAGCACAAAAACCTGCCAGCAGCTCTTCCCTTAGATTTCAGTTATGTGAAAGCATCTTGTTAACGTCTTTGATTAACAGATAAGTGACTATCCAAAATGGCATTATGTGGCTTTCCATATTTGTTCTTGTTCTCCATGGGTTACATATCATGTCTGATCAGTTTACAGTTTAAAAATAGTTTTCCTGTCTATGTCCTTATAGTGCAATGTTCTGAGATTCCAACTACAAACATTGAGTTTCCTGGTGCAATGACATATACCAGATTCTGCAGAAAGCCAACATATCTTGCTATTTTTTCTATAATTAGCCATACATCATAGTTTAAAAACATTAATATCTTCACAAAGATGTGATTCAAATTATAATTTTAATAAAAAAGAGAGATGACTTTTTTTCTCTATCTCCAAAACGATAGTATTAATTCTTCTTTTGCATGCCTCCTCTGAGAAAGGGGGACTAAGAGTTCTAATTAGACAAAGTTTCTGTAATGCTACTGTAACATATAATAATAACAAAAAGAAGTAGAGATTTTAATTCTATAGAGGACACATTTACAAATTCTGGTGCGGTTATTTGATCACTTACTCTGCAAGATAGACATTCTCTCTGCAAACAGCTGTACCACCTACTGCATTCCTATGAGCTGTTTTTATTGCCCCCAGTTCTACTGAAGAAAAAAAAAAAAGAAAAAAAAGAGCATTTCAGGCAGTCAGACAGGTTAGAATAAACACCATATGAAAGTGGTTTGGGCTAACTTGAGTGACTGTGCCTGGAGGTCAAAATCAATTTATAGAGAGTGATGAATAACTTGGGTTGGGGGAAAGTCTGTAATATCTCCAGCTGGCACAGCAAGAGTCAGAACAGAAAGTATGCCTACAGCTGAAGTCATACTAGCTGCAATAAAAGGATGCTGGGACAGCCTTTCTCACCTTCACTAGCATATACATTATATCTATGGAAATGGGTATAAAAATACAAGCAAACAAGACTTGTCTACTGATATTTATGATAATATGTTAACCCTTATCTGAAATGATATATGAAAAATCACCAAATAGACCCACCTTTCCTCTCATTTAATATAACAGGAGAGTTATTTTGGAGATTATACGAAGGTTTCCCATCTTAGCTAAACTGTTTAATATGCTCAATGTTATGAAATGCTGTGCCTTGTTTACACAGCATATTTAGGTCATGTTATGCATTAGGACTAATCTCATAGAACAGCTAATGTCTGATGCACTTCTCTCCTTTCAATCATATAGAAAAAAAGTAAAGGCAAATGAGGGATGAAAATGCATCTAAACAATGAAATGTAGTGTTATTAAAGTAATATTAATCTCTACAAAGTTGGAAGAAAATAAAGATGCTTTTCAAGTTCCGTGGAGAGTGTGTGTATCCCAAGTGTGCTATATAAACTCTTTATTTCATACAGAAGTTATATAAAAAGGTTAGACTTCAAAAAATTGACATGTGTGTAATTTAATGGCGTCTGGTTCAGTTCTGACCATATCTGCTGTATTCATATAACTTTCTTCAAATATAAGAGGAAAAAAGAAAATTTTTTTTGCACAGCTGAACATCTGCTGCAGGCTACAAATTTTGACAAATTGATATGTTTTGGTCTGTAATATTTTATGGAAAAGAAAAAAAATCCTCCTGGGTATTAAATATTTCATGCAGTAGCTAAAAAGAAATATGTTGAAAGTAAGTTGTACTTATTTTCAATTCAGAGCTAACATCCAAGGAATTTACAAATTGGTGAAAAGGATCAGCAGAGTTAATTGTTTTTATCTGAAGTTTTCTTTAAGGATGTGAACAACAGGTTTCTTTTAGAGAATTGACATGTAAGGAGGAGCAGCATAAAAGCTAAAGGGGACTGCATCTGATCTGCTGGGCGTAGAGTGGAGAAAAACATGCAAGGAACTGTGCCTGGTTCCTTGAACTTCTTCAAGGGAACTAGTTGCATTCTTCAATCCTGGGCAATGTAATTTCTTTTTGCCTGACAGCTTTCCAGGCTGTCATAGGTTAAATGGATCTAGCATTGTTAAGGGACTGTAAAGGTCCCTGATTTAAATACTTCAGGAATATTTAAATTATTTAATGTACATAAGGCCTTTCCAACACCTGGAATATCTTGAAGGCATCCTAGTCCACCTTTCCTGCTGAGCTACCATCTAAAATAAGCACGGGTTTCCTGGTAGTTGCAGAAGCTAGAAGCAGATCACACCTAGTTTCATGTCTTCAGAAGTAAGAAAAGATCTTCTGTCATGCATGACACAATGATCAAAAATTAAATGAAAATGAAACAAATCACATAAAATAAAATAAAATAAAATAAAATAAAATAAAATAAAATAAAATAAAATAAAATAAAATAAATAAAATAAAATAAATAAAATAAAATAAAATAAAATAAAATAAAATAAAATAAAATAAAATAAAAATAGAAGTATTAAAACCAAATAGTAGCTGGCTTGGGCTTTCTACAGAGAGAGAAAACTGAGATACCTTTTAAAAGAAGAAAAGACTTCCAGGATATTCCAGGCTAACTTCACCTGACAGGTTGCAATTAAAGGGCCATGTTAGATTCATCACTTTTCCAAGACAGACAAAAAATAGAAGGAAGAAAAGTTTTCTGTCATCACTGTTTTTCCAGGACACATTAACTTTTTTAAGCAGAGCAAACCCTGGTAACTATGACTCATGTCATCTAAAGGTTGATTAGTACTGGTTTAATGTTGGAAATGCTGGGAGAAAAGGCAGTGGTCCTTTTGCATTAACACATGCATTCTTTTAAAACAGAAAATAAAATATGTGTAGGTGGATTATACAGGCAAATGTCATCTAGACAGAATAATGGCAAAGGATAATTACTCATTTTGAGTAATGTAGGTTGTTGACTTATAAATCCCACTATATGAGGAAAAAGACTAGCCTTTCCTCCTTACTTTTTACGTATCTGTACTAAACTCTTGCCTAAGTAAGAAGCTATAGAGCCCACTAGATTACAAAGTACCAAATGTTCTTGAGGTCTATTTGTTCTTGGAATGTAAAATGAAAATGGCACCAGTTCTTCTCTCTCTGTATTAAGTGCACTGAGTCCCTGAAGGCACTAATTAGCCAAATGTCACAATAAGAAGTTTTATGTTTTACGCTTAAACTTGCCAGTCACTTAAGCTATAGTATAAAAATGCAGAAACAATCCCAGAACTTTATTTCAGGAAAATGGAAACCTCTCTTCAGGAAGATACATGCCTTTTGCAACACTGATGTCCCATGCCAAACATCAAAGAACAACAACAAGTGATTAGGAGATATTCTGAACCTGTATTTGGGCCTGAATTCATTCCCACACCATGTATGCTATGTGTGTGAATGTCATTCAGTTTGTGTTTATATCATTCAACAAACGTATATTTGATGGAAAAGAAAGCAAGGAGCATTGCAGTAAGCAAAATACTAAAGGAATGAAGTTGTGTAGCAACCATTCATATCAATACTATAAACAGTATTGTATCTGTACACTCCAGTGTGGAAATGATCTTCATTCCAATCTGGGTTTTCTCTCTCTGTTTTTCGTATCACCTTAGTAAATCATTAGAAGTATGTTTTAACCTCTTTCTTTTCTTCTCCCTCCAAGAAAACATTTACTTTCCTCTAAAACATTTACAGCCTTTAGTGGTACTAACAGTAGTTAGTGGTACTTGAACATAATTAGGTATTTGGAGTCTTCATGTGACTGTGAAGTCCCATGAAGTTTAAGAAGCTCATATTCCTTAGTCACTTGATGGTCCTTCTCCACAGAAAAATAATTGTTTCAAAAAGTGACTAGCTAGATTCTTGCAAAAGAAATCCATCAAAAGCTATTGAAACAAGCAAAGGAAAACCCCTCTGGCTTGGCCAGTCTTTGAGCCTAGCTCTAGGTTGCAATTCAAAGCGATGACATTGCATATAGTTGGGCTTGTAACATGGGTGATGGAAAATGCTTTCCAGATGCAGCTATTTATTTCTATTTAAGTACTTAATGTTTAGAAGCTTGAAAATTCCCATGTGCCTAGAACAACCTTTAGGTGTCTTTCAGGTCTTCAAGAGAAAGTATTGTCTCTGTGATAAAACAAGGACTTAAAGTAGATGAATCTTCTGCTGTTGATGTAGTTCTATCAGATAATGGGATATTTATTTATCAATATTGATAGCAATATTTACTTCACATTATTTTACCTAGCTTCATTAACTAATGTATGCAAATATTAGAAATTAGTAAATGAAAAAAGGCCGCAACATCAAAATTAAAAGCATTACTATTAATGTTATTGTTATTATTATTATTCCTTCTATGATTTTGGAGTATGTTTTAAAATATTACCCCTTCTATACACAGGAATCATTTTCTCCCTTTTGCTCTTTGATACTTGATCTTAAAAACAAGTTTTGTGAAAATGAAGAATTTAGGAGTATTGTTCATATGAAGGACATTGTTCCAGAATCAGGATTCTTCTCTGACTTTTTTTTTTTTTTGTCTGCATTATGTAAACAAACAATCGGTCAATCAGTTTAGAATCTAGATTTGAAATCTGGAGGCAAAGTAGTCACTTGCTCTGCAATTGAGTTTTCTTTTAAATCACTTCCTCACAAAGGAGAGTATTCTTCACTATTAATGCTTAGTCAGATGATGATCTATTTTATTTTTTATTTTTTGTAATAAAAGAATGAGTGGCATCCCAGTTTCTATTTTGACCATGGCTGGAACCCAGTCAGAACGTGACAAGTAACATTAACAGAACATAATAATTTCTCATCTATCGATGACCTTTAAAGAGAATTGCAGTTATTACCTTAGAATATTCTCTCATTTATTACCTGTCTCATCACTGAATTCCAACGCCTTTATGTAGCAGAAATATAGATGCTTGGCTTCAAAATAGAGAAATATGATTTTACTATTATAATGGCTGCAGGCGCTGAAGTCTAATTCAATTTTTTTCACATTATATGGGATTTTTGAAGATGATGGTGGTTACTAGACCAGGCAGTTCACTGGAGAGAGGAGAATGAGTTTATATCTTAGGGCTAAATTAGTCATAAAAGGGTATTTTCTCAGATCTGGCAGAAGTTCATTAAACTGATTAGGCGTGCTTCTTGGATAGCAATCTAAGCTATTATTATTGGTAAAGTCCCTCACATTGTAAGCAAAAAGATGGATATTGAGATGTGAGAAATGATTTGAACATTCACCCTTTTACAGAAGTAAAAGTTAACCAAGTCTATCTTTGGTGGAGCAAAACTCAGTGGCAGACCCAGTCTTTTCATTTTCCAGTCCCAAGCACTTCCATATGTCTTTTATTTCACCTTCTTGTTCCCAATGCTCTTGCAGTTGGTGCACAAATTTGTAATTCTTTCTTTCTTTTATATTGTAGTTAAATCCTCAGTGGTTTTGGTCTCCTGTGGGCTTTCCTGTGCTTAAGCATTTTCTATCATTGAGTGTTTTCCTGGGTGGTCAAACAAATGCTGTCTTACCTTTTTTTGAACTTTGACATAATACCAAGTCCATAAATGGACAAATAGCGTTTGTCCATAAATGGACAAAAATAGCAACACTTTGTAAGAATTAAATGGAAATATACAGTCCTCTGAAGGAAAACTTTGTACAGACAGTTACTTCTGAGAGAATACTTAGATTATCTTGTTCATCATTAAAATTGTATCATTAAGATCACTTGTTTTACTGTATCTTGTGAGAAAAAAACAGATACAGTATCTCAAAAACATATATAACACTGACAAGTTCAACTTCATAATGCTAGTCAGAGAATTACAAATTGGAAGATTTAGTAATCATCATCACCAACAGTTCATTAAAACTAATGTCTCAGCGGCAGCAAATGTCCAAAAATAGTGGACATCATCCAAATACTGAGAACAAAGTCAGAAGATGCCTTTTTTCTGCATGTAAGACCATGTGCTCACACTTTAAATACTGTCTGCAGTTCTACCTCCCACATTTCAAGAAGTATCTAGTGGAATCAAAGACTACAGAGAAGGTAAAGGAAAATAATCAAGGGAATGAATCAGCTAGCCACCAAGTGCCACTGTTATACAACTAGGGCTTGCTTGTCTAGACTAGATTTATTTAGAACAGATAAAATAGAGTAACAGGTAAAAAGTATCTTCTGATCTTTCCGCTTCTATCCATCCATTTCTAAATACCTGCTTTTCTCACAGTGGCTAATGAACTGAGGGAATTTGCTGGCACAGAATCTTGTTGTGGCAGATAGTATCAGCAGGTTCAAAAATGGATCAGACAGATTTATGCAATAGGTGAACAAAATGGATAGGCAGGATATACCCTCTAGGGACAGGCTTATGTGTCCTGCCTCAGTAGAAACTCCAGTGGCTACAGTCAGGTTGGAATCACTGGCCAGACTGAGCTGTCCCAGTAGCATATTTCTTTAGCTCTTACAAGCATTTTTCTCCTGTTGCTCATTTGTTTGTTTGTTATGGGGTTTTCTCTTCTAATTCTCAATTAGCTCATAAAACTTGCTTGTCTCTTACTATGTGTTAGCTCCTAAAAGAAAGGTATTACTAAAAGAAAGACTTATACTATGTATAGCTCCTAAAGGACAGGTACCTCAATTACACAGACACTTCTAGACTTAATTGTAATATCAACACTAATTCCTGTATTCATAAAAACTATTGGTAAAATATATTGTGAATTTTCAAACGTACATAACCTGGCTTACTCACAGATATGGTATAAAGAGTTTAATGATGTATACAAGGAAAATATATAACTCATATTTCATTAAGAAAAAAGGTATTTATGTTGTTGTCATAGTGTTCTGTGAGGTAGATGATGGGGGCAAAATGGACTAGCTTGGTTCACAGTTTTTTCCTGAGGTCTTCATTGCCTTTCAAAGGCATCTCCTCACTGCAAATCTTTCTTTTCAAATAACGAGTAGTGTGTACATTGAAAAAGATTTTCCAGAGGTTGAACTGAGTGATTTAAATTGTAGGTTCCTGGTTAAACTTGATCAGCACTATTTAAAATCACCCAAAAGCTAATCTGCCCAAGACATTATAACCTCACAGTTAATGAGGCTTGTTTTGATTCTGATGAGAATTTTCTTTTCAGGGCCAGCATAATTTCAACAAATCATGTTAAAAACTACTTGAAATAGCACACTCATGGGCCTCTGCCCTGTCTGCTTTAATCAAGCTTTGTGGAAAGACTGAAACGGGTAAAGTATGGTCTAGCATTGTTATTTGGGTTATTACTTTGGCAATAGTCCCAATTTATTTAGCAATTTGGAACACACTAAAACTATCCTGCTGATAGTTCTGTAGACCCTTTAAAGCTTCACACTTATGAACCACAGACAAAAGGAAAAACAAATGGAAGGAAAGAAGACCAGAGGTGTCATGTTCAGGGTGAGGTTGCCACAGAGCATAAATGTCATTTTCACCCGTAATCTTGAGTGCTGAAGGGAGGAGTAGGGAGTCATGGGAGTCTCATTGGCTGCAGGAGCCTCATCCTCAAACTGCATGTACCATTTCTGTTAGCAGATAGCAGTAATTATGACTCCTATCCTGTGCTCCAGGTCATAAAGTAGGGAATGTAAGCTCTTCATCTTTTTTTTTTTTTATGACCTTAAGTACCCATACTGGAGATGGCATGATTCACAGGAAACCACACAGAATTGTGCTGACCACCCTACCTCGTGACATACAAAATTTTCTTCAGATATATTCAGATTGTCTCAACAGAATTGGCTTTCCCATCTGTTAATTAATGTCCTAAAGTGTTTTAAATTGAGGTAAGTGCTTATTAAGTAACCCTTCTCTTTCATATGCCAGAGATGAAAGAAATTATTTATATATAGCACATAAAGTGAGTTCAATCTTCTGGACTGTAAAGAGACCATTTCTCTACTCCGCAAATACTGGCGTATGGTATGTGGCAAGGCCTGCGGTTTAGGCTGATGCTGTCCACTATAAAACATTATCTTCTGAGTTACAATAACTTGACAACTTGATAACTTAATAACTTGACCAAGCTTAAAAAGGATCTGGGCTGAAACGTTCCATGCTGGGTAGTTTAGCTGGTAATGTTTCAGCACTAATGGATCTGCTATTTTCAAACAGTTTAGGGAAAATACTTAAAACTGTTTTTTTAAGAAACTAAATTGTTTCCCAAAACTTGAAACCAATATTTAAATTTTAGCTAACATGTAACAAAAATGTTTTCATGAGGATGCCTGTTGACTTCCGCATGAAAAATACAGTTAGGCTTGTTCTTTGTAAAGTTGCAGTTTTTTCACTGTGGAGAAGAGTGAAGGATTTTGCAGCTTATTTCTCTGTGCTTTCTTGCCTGTCTCAAGACCACACTTAGTGCTTCTCTGTGCCAACCAAACTGGGATAATTCACAAAGCAAATATATCTCTCACTTGACAGTGAGTCATTGACCAAAGCTCAATCCATCCACCTGTAAATATTTCCAGTTTTCACAGATAATAATAGCAAAAATGATAACACCATTAAAGTTATATCAAGATTGTTAACTCAAATGCTTCAAATACCCTAATGTTTGAGCATTTTACTTCCTAAAAGGAATATTATCTTTTCCTTTCTTCTTGAAAAGAGAACCTAGGTCCAATTCTCTTCCTACATGTCCACAGGGAAATGCATCCTTCCTCAGTGGATGGCATAAAAGATACAAAAAATGTGCTTGATGAACTAAAAGCATTTAGTTGACACAAAGATGTCATCAGTTTCCCTGGACAACGATGGACTGTGAGGTGTGAAAGTATGAAAGTTACTTACAGACATGTAGTAAATATTTTACCATGTCAGGGGGTAGTACCTGAACACCTGAACAGTTGTTTATCACAGCTTTTTTTTTTTTTTTTTTAATGGCATTATGTACTTGCCATAAAGGCATATGTAACATTTAAGAACATCTGAGAAACCCACTTAAAGTGAACCTAATGTCCTCAGAAGCTGTTACTCTTTTTTTGGCTTTTTTTTTTTTTTCCACTCTACAGATTCTTCTTGATACTGCAAAAAAAAAAAAAAAGGGACTGTTGCGAATGTTGCTCTGCAGACTTCCCTTCAGCAGGCACAGACAGCATTACTCTGGCACGTATCAAAGCAGCTGCCTACACTAGTTATGTTTACTACACTAGAGATGTTTATCTGTTTGGTTCTGAAGGCATTGCCAACCTTGAAGGAGAAATTTGCAGTTCCTTTTCTTTTCTGACTGCATATGTATGTATCTGAAAATCACAAGATGACTTACATGGGATTGTTTATCAAGGCAGCAACTTAGAAGCATTGACTCAGTTTACCATAAAAACCACATCTGGTTTTATACAGTTTTTCTATACACAAGGAGCATTTGGGAAAAGACCATATTCACGTAGTTATGACGTATACATAAGACATACATATACATGTGATATGTATACATATCATATGCTTTAATATATAACAATTATTTTAGCATGCTTTCCTGTAATTAAACAAATGCATCATTTGGAAATGATTTGAAAGATCAAGATTTGAAAGATTTGAAAATGTCATAGGTAACAGGTATAATCATGTAAATTGCACATTGATTATTTGATGATTATATAGCAAAAATCTATTCACTGTCATCAGTTTTTTCTATTACAAGGTTTGATTGCCTTCCCACATAAAGACTGAAATGAAGTGGAAACAGGACTGGACTCACATTTCTTCAATATTAGTGAATCTATAGGCACCTATTCTCCTTAAAAATAAATAAATAAATAAATAAATAAATAAATATATTTCACCAGTTATTGCATCTAAGTTAAATAAGAATTGATTTTCTAAAACAAATATGTTGTCATTTATTGGACACATAATTAATAGATATTTTTACACAACTATAATTCAGAAAACACTCGATTATGTTTCACACAATGCAAAGCCTATAAATAAAGCCTGCAAATCTATATTGAATATTTTTTGTGCTATACTTCCTTCAAAATGTCACTGTATTCGTTCTTTCTATAGAAAATGATTTTATATGTTCCATTTAGAAGATTTGAATTAAGATGCATTATACCTACAGCTCATAGAAGAAATATCCTGAAGGAAATATATTGCATAGCAGGCTGTCCCCAAAATGGTAGCAGAACTTTGTAAAATATTTATGGTGATATGTCTTCCTTTTGATTTTTTCTCATAACTCAAATTTAAAGCCATATCTTCGACCTGGATGCAGCACAGAGGTTAAAGGGTACTTGTTGGGGGTGTTTATGTGTGTACGTCTGTCTTCATGCTGTATCCCTAAGTCCCCATTAAACTTTACAAGATTTATTATTGTGAACTAAAAACAGGATTGTCTTTGTAGTGAGAAAAAACATTTGCAAACAGTATTTTATTTTTCTTTTCAAACTATTAATGCATCATGGCAGGGCTGACTGTTGCTCAAGAAGATCAAGGAGGTGAAGTCATACAAGCTACTTGCCCTCCATATCACCTCCTCACGTTTTGCATTTCTACACTCTTCCCACCATGCGGTCAGTGGAGCTGGAAGATGCGTCCTTACATCTAAACATGCATCTGATTTTATACTCAGCTACCTAGCATAACAGTCTAATGTACATACTAACAGGATTTCAACTGAATAATTACTGCTTGATATGAATGTGGCTGAAGAAAGCCTTTCACCGAAAATACGTCAGCATGTCTGAGATTGTACTTGGTTCCTAAGAGCACTGCCCACATACAAAAGTGCCTAAATGTCTGTACTGCCCCATGAGAAGTTCTGAGTCCAAATATTAGGTCCTTAAATTGGGATCTCTTGCCTTCTATTGTCAAATAATACAATAAATATTTGTTTCATCTGTATTTGGAACTTGGTACTGTCACCTGCTTTTACTTATTTCTATTTCAAAACTAAAACCAACCAAACAAAAAGGTTCATGAGTGTTTTCACACAAAACAATTGTGTACCAATTTAGAATGCCCAATGTAAATATTTTGAAGCTGCACTGGGGACAGCAGATACAGGGAAAAAATAATTCTTACATTTTCAGAGAAGGAGGAATTGTACATCAATTGGATTTAGTTTATTAAGTGCTCAAACTTTTCTTAGCTTTAATATTGGTTAACAACTTTTAAATGCTTAGTTAGAGTTGCATATTTAAAAGTTCTTCAGGGCTTTTTGATTTTTCCCTACCTGTATTCTAAAGGGAAGCAAGAGGTGGCAAGCCAGAAAAATGTCTACAGTATTATAGTTACTGTGTCCTTAGAAAGAAGGGAAGAAAGAACATCAGACTTTAGTGATCTGAGCAGATTACCCATTAAACTTGACAGAAGCAAAGAGGTCAAGGCATCAAAGAATGGCATTGCCACAGGGATCTGAAAATTGTGCAGAATCAATTTGCTTGTTCGCATCTGGGGTGAGCCCTTCCAAGTCCTGCTGCCTCAGTTCAGTTTCGGGTGACTGCTTTCTGTGTCAGCTCCTGAGATGCAGACCTACACCTTGTAATATGTTTCTTGAATTATTCAGGCTGTTTTCATAAATCAGTAAAGACTGTGTGTCCCACCCATCTCCTAGTATCTCTGCCACTGAGATCTCAGCAGTCAGAGGGAGCGGTGATGTCTGAGTGGAGCCAGAGAGAACAATATCAGGGATCACAGAATCACAGAATCATCTAGGTTGGAAGAGACCTCCAATATCACCTAGTCCAACCTCTGACCTAACACTAGCAAGTCCTCCACTAAACCATATCACTAAGCTCAACATCTAAACGTCTCTTAAAGACCTCCAGGGATGGTGACTCAACCACTTCCCTGGGCAGCCCATTCCAATGCCTAACAACCCTTTCAGTAAAGAAGTTCTTCCTAACATCCAACCTAAACCTCCCCTGGCACAACTTTAGCCCATTCCCCCTTGTCCTGTCACCAAGCACGTGGGAGAATAAACCAACCCCTACCTCGCTACAGCCTCCCTTAAGGTACCTATAGAGAGCGATGAGGTCTCCCCTGAGCCTCCTCTTCTCCAGGCTGAACAATCCCAGCTCCCTCAGCCGCTCCTCGTAAGACTTGTTCTCCAGACCCCCCACCAGCTTGGTCGCCCTTCTCTGGACTCTCTCGAGCACCTCCAAGTCCTTCTTGTAGCGAGGGGCCCAAAACTGAACACAGTACTCGAGGTGCGGCCTCACCAGAGCCGAGTACAGGGGGACAGTCACTTCCCTAGACCTGCTGGCCACACTGCTTCTTATACAAGCCAGGATGCTGTTGGCCTTCTTGGCTACCTGAGCACACTGCTGGCTCATATTCAGCCGACTATCAACCAGTACTCCCAGGTCCTTCTCTGTCAGGCAGCTTTCCAACCACTCATCTCCCAGCCTGTAGCGCTGCTTGGGGTTGTTACGCCCCAAGTGCAGGACCCGGCACTTGGCCTTGTTGAATTTCATACAGCTGACCTCAGCCCATCTGTCCAGCCTATCCAGATCCTCCTGCAGAGCCTTCCTACCCTCGAGCAGATCGACACACGCACCTAACTTGGTGTCATCTGCAAACTTACCGAGGGTGCACTCAATCCCCTCATCCAGATCATCGATAAAGATATTGAAGAGGACTGGCCTCAGTACTGAGCCCTGGGAGACTCCGCTAGTGACCGGCCTCCAACTGGATTTGACTCCATTCACCACAACTCTTTGGGCCTGGCTATCCAGACAGTTTTTAACCCAATGAAGCGTACGCCAGTCCAAGCCACGAGCAGCCAGTTTCTTGAGGAGAATGTTGTGGGAAACGGTGTCAAAAGCCTTACTGAAGTCAAGGTAGACCACATCCACAGCCTTTCCCTCATCCACTAAGCGTGTCACTTTGTCATAGAAGGAGATCAGGTTCGTCAAGCAGGACCTGCCCTTCATAAACCCATGCTGACTGGGCCTGATCGCCTGGTTGCCCTGTAAGTGCCGCATGATGACACTCAAGATAATCTGCTTCATGAGCTTCCCTGGCACTGACATCAAACTAACGGGCCTATAGTTCCCCGGGTCTACCCTCCGACCCTTCTTGTAGATGGGTGTCACATTTGCTAGCCGTTATGATGGTTAGAGGCCTTCAAGAATTACTTTATGAGGAAAGATTACACTTAGGCTAATGCATGCATGAGTGAAGACAGATAACATAGTAATATTTGAAAGAAGAAACATCCAGGAGTATCAGGAATTAAAAAGTGTGATATAAAAGCATATGGAAGAGAATAAAAGCAAGCTGGTCAAAAAGACCAAGGAAAATTTAAAATGCTCCTGATTTTGAAATGATCACTTGATGTTCTGCCTACACAGAACTTATTGCAGAATTAGAGTGGGTGAAATGTGTCAAGATTTGGACTATGACAGGAACACAATGATTTGGAGTTTTTGGAGCTAGACTATATAGTCTGAAGAGTCTCTTCATGCACAGTAAGCTGAAAGTCATCACAAACAATCTGTATACTCATACTACGTCCAGAGTACATCCTAAAATCATTAGATATATGCTACTTTAAAGAAAAGGGTTTTCTATTGGAATTTTGGCTGCATCTTTTCATTATAATGTTCCTTGGGCATTATAAAAATAAAATATGTTCATTAGTAACAGTATAAATAATCCAGGAGTGCTGTGATTGACATCATGATTGACTGTGATTGACACTGTGATTGATAAATCCAGAAACATACACATTTCTATAGTGACTTTCTTCAAAGGATCCCAAAGTACTTTGGTGCATAAACATACTACTGACAAAATGCAGAAGTTATTCTGGGCCAGGAGTACTGCTAACAGCTTTTAAGAGGGGAAGTAATTAATAACTTATTTAATTGAAACTGCAGGAAACATTAGGGAGAAAGAATATAATTAGCCAACTTGGAATTTAGCCAATGACCTAGCTCTAATATGTCCTAACTGCTATGAAAAGTGCCATGGGATTGACTATAAACTCACTCCGGTTTCATTTCTTATGACAAAATTCACGGTGTTCTTCTGTGACTTTTAGGAAAATGTTGGGAGATACTAAATTCAGGCCACGTCAGGAAATCAGTTGCTATTGTGGTAAGACAGACTCTGAAAAAAAGTTTAATAATGTATAGAAGACTAGAAACATTGGATCAAGTGAAAAGAAACTTACCTGATGCATTCATCCTCTTTGTCTGTAATTCAGTTTAGTATCTGTCAACACCAGTAGTTGTCTCTTTAAAATCCCACTCAAGTCAGAAAGATTTCTCTTTACTTTTTTTGGAGGTTTTAATGCACACCCAGATGTTTAAATGAAAATAGCAACTGTGACAAATTATTTCTTTGTTGTCTTTCTCTGTGTAGAGATTTCTGTCACTGTGTCTTGAAGAACATGTTTGACGCTGTGGTTGTCTCAGAAATAGTGTTGCACATTGTCTCCTGGCATGAAACTCTGCATTGTTTGCTTGCCAGTTGACTTTTTAATGTAACAATCTGAATCTGAATTATTTTGTTTTTCAGAAGTCCAAAATGTGAAATGTTTGGCTGGCTGTGAAAGACACATCTCTCCCAAACTGGTGAGACAGATGTTTTCACAGGTTGCCATGTTTTGCCTTTTCTGCTCCTCTGTCAGCAATGTTGTGATCTCTGATCCCATCCATATGGATGGTGGAGAATCTTGTTCCCATTGCCTGTGGCAGATTGGATGGATACCATCAAAATGAGAATAAAAACAAAAATTACAGATCCTCACACCAAACTGTAAATTAAGAAAGAAGCAATGAACTATTCACAGACAAGTCAAGTCTGGGCAATTTGTGAGAGATGACAACAGGGCTGAGGGATTCTCTGTGCCAATGCATGTCTTCCATGTAAAATACAGAGGCTGACATCTACTGGTTCCTGGGATGTGCCTTCTTGCTTTGTGTAAGGACAAGGACAGACGGATGGATGGACAGACAGATGGATAGACAGAAGTGGACAGTTAGAATGAATCACCTAAGAATTTTCTGGTGATAATGTATGTATAACGTGTCTACATTAATAATAATTGACTAATGTAGGACGGTACAATGTCCAAGTGTTTTTTATTAACAGAGAATTCTGGCTAGAGGAATAAAAAGTATTCTATTATTGAAAGAAGTTAACCTGACGAAGTATTTGATCCAAAAGAGAGGTCTAGAGGGATCTGTAACATTCATCTTAAATTTTAGAGTAATTCTTCACTGAGAGAATGAAGAGAACCATTTTTTTATTACTCTTTCATTAGCTGTATCTATCTCATCACAGTGGACAGCAATTCCATTTTCAGTTCTGTGTAATATTATCAACAAACCCTGAAGCACATTTGTATGGATGAATTCTTGTATGCTGATGAATTCTTGTTCTTAAAAAAGGCAGAACTCCCATCAATTTCCATAAATTATGTTACTTATAGAAGCAGAAGTAAATTTGTAAACTCAAAACAATCTGTTTCTCTTTTTCAGTATCTCTTTCCAGATTCCTCATTTTTCATGTGCTTTTTGTGAGTTTGCATACAATGTGTGTGGTTGTGCCAGAGGTATAATTCTTGACTAGCACAGATAGAGTAGCTGAATACAGAGTATTCAGTAGAGAGTAGCTCTACTGAATACTCTGTAGAGTAGCTGAGTACACAGAACTTTATTAGTATTGCTAATATTCTTACCCTTTGTTTAGTTCTGGTTGAGAAATACTTTACTGTTGTTCTAAAGATTAGATTTACTTATATTCTCTTTGACTGACAAAGGAACTTGATAAGGGTACTAACATAAAAATTCAATGCTGCCAAACTTCATGGTGATTTCGCCTGCATAAAAGGGCTATATGTATGCAAACATAGTGCCATTTTCAAGGAGAAAAGACAGTACTTGATGAATCATTGAAGTTCTGTGTAAATTCCAAACCTTGGGTAGAAAATGGGGTAATATGGACCAGATTGCTGGAGAATAAACCCTTTCTCCTGCCCCTGGGTATGGGATATGTATGTGATTTCATCGGCCTTGGCTCTAGAACATCTAAACATCAAATTCAGAAATTAAAGTCTTCTGTATATTCCTAGAAAGAGCATTCATTTCCTTTTATACTGTTCTTCAAAGAGAGTATCTGCTGAAAGACTTACTTCGCTAATATATTGCTGCTTGTGTACAGGAAAGGTTACTGCAGAAACTTTCATCTTCCAATGGTCTGTAAGGTCCCAGGTGAATGAGACTTTTACTACTGATGTCAAGGACTGTACAATCAAACTCCAAGAAATTCATCCCCCACAAGGGGGATGTAGGGGCTCTGTGTTTGCATTCGTATTTTTACAGGATTACCTTGATCTTAACAGCACCTAGCTCCCTTATATTCATCAGCATAATCTCTGGTGACCATCCTATCCCAAAATAATGTGGAAAGGGAGGTAATTCCTTATACCAAATCTGTTAATGGATTTCAGTAATAGTGATCACACTCTGAATTAGAATGAAAGTTTTCTATTTAAAAAGACATTTTACAAGAAAATATCTTATAAATATTGATCTAAAACCATCACCAGGATAAGTATTGAAGTCAGTGAAGTCAGTATATCAGAAGTGATACTCTGAAATTGTATAGCATGAATTTGACCTCAGTGCTTGGAAAAATCTTTCTGTTAATTTTACTGCTAAAACAGATTTAGCAATAAACTATTTGTTTGCAACACAGACAGTTATTTTTTCAAGGGATTGTAAGAGTTATTCTCTCGGCCCTAAGGGGTCTTTAACATATTAACATAATTGCCAGTGCAAACATGTGTCCAGTTAATTTAAATCACATTAGAATGCATTATTTTTTCTTAAGGTCTCACTGAAATCATGTTGCAAGGTTTTAAAACATGGCAATGTTACACATATTGGTCTTTTTGGTTGGAATTTGGGCAAATTCCCTCCTTGCAAACTTGAAAGCAGCATCTGGCCCCATCATTTGACATGAAATGAGATTACTGCTTCTTTTCATCATTTCATTTGAATTGGGAAAAAAAAAATATTCTAATCTAAAATTTTAGGAAGGTGGCCTGTGTTAAATGCTAGACATAGCTATGGTAAATACTAGACATTTTACATGACACTGTATGTAAATACAAAATAATATTTGCATATAAGCACCAGGTACAAAGTACAACATTAAGAAGGAGGAATAAAAAAAATGACAGGTCAGGCTAATATAGCCACGTGGAAGAGACACTGAAAACCAGACCCACTTTTTCTCCAGTCCACAAACTGGCTATCAGTCAAACTGATATCAGTCAAACTGATGAAATAAATGAACAGTTTTAACCATCCACTGTGTACACACACATACTCATGTGGAGACAAAGCTGTTCCCTTTCAGCAGCAAAATTGTTCCCTTTCTTTGTGGACATAATAAAGAGTCAAGATTTTTTTTTAAAACTGTGGAATTCTAAAGCTTTGTGCCAGCAGGAAAAGTTCAATATGTATCACTGGAGCTTCTGCTAGAGGTCACTTGATGCCAGGCACAGGTAGATGAAAAGGCCCTCTCTCCCCTGATACTTCTTGCCCCTGAGGATGGTGCAGGAGAAGAGGACGTGGTGGTCTCACTGACCTGGACACACTGGTAACCTTCAGGGTATCCTCCAAATGCAGCAAAGTCTGCACAGTACTCAGGGGCCTATAAACACTGGGATTCTGGGATTTTTTTATTTTGTGTGTGTGTGTGTGTGTGTGTTTTGTGAACTGCAGTCCATGAAAGGGGAAAAAAAAATCCTATTGTTTCAGATTGTTCCTGAAGACTTGCCCTGCAGTTAAAAGTTGGGACTTTTTGTATCAGTTCCAGTCCACATTTTACTTTCTACAATTTAGCGAAAAATACTTCAATTTTTCATTTTCTGACTTCAGAGTCAGGGCAACTCTCACCTCCATCAGAGGGATACAATTGAAAAGATGAATTAATATATACAATTTCAAAAACCTCAGATGAACAATGCTGGACTAAGAAACTAGTGCAAAAAACAAAGGAGCTAATTATGACTTACAATTTGCCTTCAAAAGACCTGATTTGCAAGGCATCCTCTTAAAAAGCCAAATGAAACTCATCCCAGGGTACAACATTGGTGAATAAGATGTGCTATGAAGAGATTATCAGTGTACCTGCAAAAATTTTTTATCAACCTTTGTGACTTTGCTCTAAGGGAGACTCTTAAAACTACTCCAAGAACATTAGCTTGAACAAAGCTTTTCTGTATTTAGCAATATAACCAGTCAAATGAAAACTTTGTTTCTTTTCTTTTTATTCCTATTCTCTTCAAACTTTTTGGGGCACATCGCCTCTGTCCTTTCAGTAAGTCTCTGCCTGGGAAGTGCCGTTTTGAAATATGCAGCCCACAGCTTTGATATAGTAAGTTACAGAAAGGCTCCAGTTTGACTGGTCCTGTCAGGTGTTTAGCTGCACTCAGCTCCCAAACTAACCACTTCAAGTGGAAAATCCTCAGAACTTCCCTGGGAAATGTGTAACACATAAGCTGTGTGCCTTTGATTTTTCCCAAAACATTGGTATTTGAAACGGAGTTTAAGCAAGATCATTCATGAGACTCTTCCCTTACATACTACTCCCTCACTACTTCCCTCACTACTAATCATGTATATGGAAATAATTACCTTCCTGCCTGAGTCACCTGTTGTCAATATTGTTGTTGCCTTAGCTGTATCATTTGAAAGGCCATCTTCTAAATATTAAACCCACTGAGTTCTCAAGTAGTTGTATATATTTGGTTTTCACCCTGATATAGGTATAATGTCCTATTATTTCAAAAAAAGATAAAAAGAAATCAAATAGATATTTATTTCCTCAACCCCTTCCCTTATCCCTTGGGCATTTGAAGAGTTATTGGATTTTGAAACAGGCCTTTATATCATTTTTTGACAATATAGTGAGAAAGAATAACCTTTTTATCATCTGAAATCAACAAATCCTCAACATTAGTGCAACTCTGGAAAGAGTGCTAAATGCATTGTCATCGGAGGTGTTTTAAATTACATACACAACATTTTCTCTATGCTTTCTCAATTGTATCATTGTAACAAAGAATTGGCTCCTGTAGTATGTTTTTCAAGGAATGATGATCTAATACCGAGAGGTTTGTGGTCACCTTTTAAATTTTACTTTAAATGTCAGACCAGATAGGAGCTTTTCATAAAAAAGAATATGTCATTGGTGTCTTTCTTCATCCACTTTCTTTGTTTCTTCTAAAATATATTTTGAAAAACAGTATGGAAGAACCTGAGCTTGGTATAAACTAGTTTTTATTTCTGTGGATTAATGTTAGTAGATATCAGGTTCTCCAATGCATTCTGGAACGTGGGGTGGCAAAATAGACTTTAGATTTAATCTTTCTTAGCTTGTTAAAGGTCCCTCAGATTATATAGGATATATGGCTTTCCAGGAAGTAATGTTCTCTGCCTATTCTTGGGAATATACAGGATGTCAGTATGCTTACAGAGTCCTAGAAAAAAATAACTTCAACATTAGCATAGAAAATAAAGCAGAGCGGAAACTGCACTAAAAATCCCCCTGATATGAAATAACTTAGTGTTCTCCAGATAATGGAAACAACAAAAACAAACAAATGAGCAAAAATTCCTGAAAAACAGGCCAAAAGAATTAATAATAGCAATGAAGTCAATAATATTTGCTGTGTGGGTTCTTGCTGGCCTTTTCTCATTTCAGATCAGACATACTATAAAAGTGCGTGGAACTGAAATATGTGGACCTAAAATTACTATACACCTGCACAGACTCATATTTTGGGATATTGTGAGTGGTCACTGTTACCAGAAGCTTAGCGCTGAGTGCCTGAGGATGCTGATGTACCCTGTTCAAGCACAATTTGGCACTTAGAAAATCATGATCCCACCTTCTTCATTAAATTGAAAGAGATATGTTTATTTATTTTTTTAAATCTGCCTTGTGGTAATCCTTATGAGAATTTTGAAATCGAGAGAAGGAGCTGTCCCAAACTTGGGTTTGGAACTGAAAAAAATCAGCATGAGACCAGACTGAGACATACTAGCAGAACCCTGCTTGGGAGACCTGAAGATCAAATGCAAGAACAAAGCTTATTTGCCTTTGTGCTTTTAAGTACTGTGCTTTCATTAGCAGTACATTTTCTAACCTATATCGAATGTATACATGTATTAAAAATCCATACATTTTCTCTTTTCTTCTCATTCAAGAACTGAAATCGATCAAACAAATCTTGCCTGTATGAGACACAAACTAAACATTTGGTATTAAAAAAAAAAAAAAAAAGAAAAAAGAAAAAGAGAGAGAGAGAGAGAGAATGCCTTACATGATATTACAGCTTTATGGAATGGGTTAGATCAGGCAGCCACACTGGGAGAATCACAAGAGGGGGATCTTGTCATTTGCTGCTAGGTGAGGTTGGGTTATTGATTCGCTCCATATATTCCTAATAAAACACTCTACTCTTCACAAGCTGAAGTAAATAACACAGTACCATTTGACACCCCACCCCCCCGAGATGAAAAGTCATTACATACTATTGCACGTATTTCACTCTGAAGGAACTGAGAAAATCCTGAACAACCCAGACTTTTTCCAAGCATCATTCTTACTGCTTATTGCACAGATGCAGGTTACCTTTTACTAGCAAAATAAATAAATAAAGCTGCAGACTGTAAAATACTTATAGAAAATACTCCCCAAAGGGGAGAACTGTGTATGCAAGTTGGTTACTTAGATGAGGATCTAAAATTGCCTCTGTTGGAACGGGAGTTGCCTCTGTGTTGGCTTTAGAAGCCAATGCAGTAATAACACAAAAGAGCACCTTTCATTAGGCAGTATTCAGAGCTTGAGAAACCTAGCAAAATCTCCCACCATCCTTGTGAGGTAAGTATGCAGCAACATTAAATGCGTATTTAGTATTAATTGGAAGTCCGTGCTTTTGTTATACCGTTTTGTTATACCACAGATTTCTATCATTTGTGATTTTCTCTTCCTCCCACATTGATAACAGAATTCAATATCTTAAAACTGTCTGCAATAAATATTACAATAAAAAGCTATTCTAGAAATTTCTGGAAGACCCTACTGACACGTTTAAATGGCTGCTTTTATTTCTGTCTTTTTTCATACAATAAAAATAAATAAAATATGAACAACCAAAGCAACTGAATTGAAATATATTTTTTTAAAGGCAGTGTTCTTACAAGTTTGAAACAAAATATATTGCCATTATCTAGTTAAATTTATTCCCTCCTAAATCTACATATATAAGTTCTGACAAAACAATCTGATTCCAAATTGCCATATGTATTTATGTTCATATATATCTACATCATCTATATCTAATCATCTCTATCATTTGCATCTATACCTGTATCGTCTATATCCCTATGTCAATACATGTATTTGGCATGCATTTTTCAAGAGGATAATCCTGGTTTTATGAACAACCTTCTCATCCCAGCAGTGCAATGTCACTACCATGGAACCCAGTGGCAAGTCTACACTGACTTTGTTGCATTTAGGCTATGACTTTTCATGAAAATAGGCTAACATATGAAACCTTACCAAGCACATTTGCCATACCCTCTTTTCACTCCTCTCCAACCCATCTTCTAGGCTTTACTGTGCACCCAGAAAAGTAGGGGTTAAGGTCAAAACATACAGGCAACTGAGCAACTGATTACCTTGCTCTGTGGTTTATACCATAGGTTAAAACCTGAAGGCTACAGAAAGTTGTTCATATTTGTCAGATCTCCTTCAAGGCAAATGTTTCTTTAGAAGGGTATTTCCTTTGTCTTTTGATTTCATTTAGCTTAACTGTCTTGTGTGTTTCTTTTTTTTTTTTTATACCCCAGTCTTTCACCATGATTTGATTAATAGCCAGCCAGTGTCTTGTGATTAGAGCTCCATTTTTTTGTCAATCTGTCAAATGTAGATATTTAAATATGCAGTATGGGAAAAGAGAAAGAGTAATCATGTGTTCCCTGGGAACTGTTTTATGGTTCTTTTTAAGGACAACACTTAAAAAAGAGAGCTTGCCAGGTATCTGTAGAGAGGTAACCACATATTTTAATATTTTATACTTTTTAGATATATTTCTCTTATCAATAGTATTTTTTATTGCTGGTGCTTTTTTTTTTTCCTTTTTTTTTTTCCAGCTGTCATTCATCTAATTCACAGCAGTGGCCACCCAAATTGCTCTAGTCAATATGAGAGCCAAATTACTTTACCTGCCGACATTCTGCTTTTGTCTTCATTCTAAATATCGTTCAACTCTGAGAATATTGTCTCTGCAGGTGCAGAAGTGAGTAGGAATGCCAACAGAAATTAAATGACATTTTATCACTTTTGAGATGGGATGTCGTTTGTTTTTAGGAGATGATTGCATTTTCTACACATATTTCATCAACTGGCATCTCTATTACTTCCTGATCCAGCTTCCCCTGAAGTCAAAGATAATTTTTCAGAGACTTCACACAGAGCTGGATTAAACCCAGTATGATTGATAGAAAGACAATAAATTTAACAATTAGGTTGGCAGTCATATTGCCTCAGTAATTCTTAAATTCTTAAGGAAACAACAGGTATCTGAATAGATGAAAATACCTATCCTTCTATTCTAATAACCTGTTCCTGGCAATGAGCCTGTTTCCTTCCTGACTCTTACAAGTTCTCCCATATGTAACCCCTGGAAAAGGAAAAAAAATAAAAAAAAAATAATTAAAAAAAATTGGATGTTTCTGTTCTCACTTGAATTTTCATAGTCACCATTTTCATGAAAATCAAGAAGATGGCCAGAATCATCAATCTAAGAGTTGTTAAATCTGGTGAAATTCATAGGCAGAGTAGATTTTGTTTAGAGAGAAGCTGTCTTTCATTCACTTGTAAATTTCCTTCTTTCTGGACGTGCCTTTCTGGATTTGCCTGTCTTCAGCCCTCTTCCTCTCCCATGCAGAGTCAGTATTCTCACTTACTCAAGAAGTGTCAAGGTAGTTCCAGGTAATGAATCCACTGAACCTTTGTTTCAGCAGTGACAAGAACCTTTAAATGTTTATTCTGTCTCTGAAGCCCTGCTTAGCTGAAGGGCTAAGTGATGTAGCCATATCTTATTAAAACTGTATTGTAAAAAAATCATCTTCAATGCATATTTACTGATGTCTGTTTAAAAATAACTTTTGTGAGCAGGTGTTAATAAAACTCAGGTATATGAATGCTTGCCTAAAGTAATGATGCAAAGAACCCAAAATAATATTTCATGAATTCATGTAACTGCTGAAACAAATATCCATAGAAAAATGGTTTTGGTACTAGCTCAGCTCTTGCCCAAACTTCAGAGAGGGCTTGTGAATGAAAATGTAGAAAGGAATAATCTAAAACATTTTCATTAGTCACACACACTTTTGACAGACTACTTTTGAGTGAAGTAGAAATACATTCAGAAGTAGAAATACAGTATTGATGGGGTTATGTTTTTATTGGTCTTCTCATCAAAATGTAGTGGTGTTGGTAAAAAGTGCTGCAAGAGTTTTTGCCATTTTTTAAGAGATCTTACTCCTCTGATAGTTCCACTTGTTTCAACAGGAATAGGAAGTTGCTTGAGAAGTAAAACGTTATTCAGCATGAATAAAGGTGGCAGACTATGTTTTCTTTTAGGACAGGGAAACCCATCTGTCAGTATGACACAATAAGCAATTTGATTCATTCCAAGTCTTGCAAAACTCTGAATGCCTTTCAAGTTGAGATGTTTTACCACACAAGCCACAAACCCAAAGACAAACTTCAAGATGGCAGAAAAAGTTCTACAGAAATAATCCTAAAATGACAAACTGCTTATTCTGAGGTTAGATGCTCATTTTCTAGGAAACAGTTGACTGGATAATAAGTATGTCCGTGGAAAAAGAAAACAAAAGCTCATGGATGGTCATTGTTAACAAACAAGACTATAGGTTAGCTTATTAGTTGCGAAATGTTTCTATTTAAGGTCATCTACTGAATTCACTGTTACCTGAATTCATTATTGAATTAACTTATTGTCCAAAGAACATGGATAATCAAAATTTACATGAAAATCTTGTTTGGTGGAGCTAGATAGATTTTTTTATCCATAGCTATTTTGAAAAATATTTTAACAAATAACTCTAATAAGTACTTACCATGTCTGGTGAGGATGCTTCATTTCAAAAAGCTGTCACTTAAAATTGTACAGGGACCAGAAGTACTAGATTTGGTAATTTTTTTTGTTATTATTTTTTTTTACTTTTTAATAATCTGAACATGAACAACATCAAAAGCTTAGAATTTTCAGTGTTAAAGTATTTTAAAAAAATATTTTTGATCAAGCAGAGCAATTCTAATTCAATTCAAGAGAACTGAGTTAAAACTTATTTATGTAAAACAAAGCAAACAACACAGGTCTATTTCAGAAAGACTGTCATTGAAACAAACCTTTTGCATAAAATCTTATTTCCAAAATTTTAAATTTCATTTAAGTCATCATATTAGTACACAATATTCCTAGGCTCAACAAACTGTGTTCCTGAAGACTAAGGTTCCACTGATGTTCTTTTTAAGTCAGCTGCATGCTTCAGCTTTGATCTTGGGCATACTAATTCATAAGTACAACTAGGTGGTAAAACAAGTTTAATGTCGTCCCTAGAGAAACAAAACAGAGGCAATATGGATACAAAAGGTAATAAAAAACCCTTAGTCAGTCTTACAGACTGACAGAGCAAAGCAGAGGGCAAAATCCTCAGCAGATGTTAAATCAGTGTGGCTAACCTCAATCCAATTAGTTCATGCTGATTTACACCAGCTGAAGTCCAGGAGGTGAATATCTGAGGTACAGACATAAACTATATAAGCTGCTCTAGCCTTTCCAGATAATTCTGTCTTCAAGTCAATAATATGTTACTTAGGCACTGTGATTATATTCATATTTACCTCTTGCCATTTACACCAGTCAGGTTGGCATGGCATCTGATCTTCACTTATGTAACTAATAACATTAGTTTTTGGAGGTTTTTTTAAAACAATAATCTGTTTTTCCCAATGTGTGCATATGTATGGTGACCTTCCAGTGCCTTTCCAGATTTAACTAGCATCTGAAATATATCTTCTTCAAACCCGTGCTACATATTCCAAAGGTCACTGCTAAGCTGAGGTTTTCAGATGTAAGCATTGTAATTTTTCTGCTTTTGTACTTATTACACTGAATCCTTGTGCAGTATTGTATTGATTTTTATTATTCTTATTTGGTTATTTTCAGACTCTATTCCTTCTTACACCTCGACTGACCATTTAAGTGACTGAGTTAGTCACACCTTCCTTTCAGTTTATTTAACCAAAATAGGCTTCTGCATTTAGTAAATTTAAAAGTGGTTTCCTCTGCTTTGATTTCTAACCTACAGAATGTCCTCTCAAGGGCAACTGAGCCTGAAAGCCTCATCATTACTCGCACACTTCAAGGCCTTCCTGTTTGCAGTGCTGTCTCTTCCTACTGAAGCTTTGCTGTTGGCTTAACAAATTACTTTGTGTAGCTCTCAATCTATAAATTTAGCTATATAAGAATAGTAAGAGTGATATTCATTATTAGTGTATGAATACATATTATGAGGCTGTCTGGAAATAACAGCAAAACCTTTTGAATGTAAAGAGAAGGTCCTATATCAAATAAAATCAGCTGTTGCAATTATACAAGGTAGAACTCAGTTCACGAGAGCTCTTGAGCTTTGGAGCCCAAGCCAGATACCAGCACGAGTCAGAAACTGTTCTGCCTGGAGGGAGTATATGGGACGGAACAGGGATTTCCTTCCTGAACCATTTTAAATTCTTACAGTTTTGAGGAAAACAGCTTCTTAACTAGCATTCACAGTCGTTCAAAGGCCAGACCTAAACTGCTATGGACTGAGTCCCACAGTCATCAAAAAATAATCAGCCACTGATGGTGTGACACATTCCACAAGAACCTCTAAGAAACTCTGTATCATGTGAAGAGGTCTCAGGAGCCATTTCTCTTTGGCTCAATAGTTTCAAATTAAGCAACTTGTTTTTGCATGTGGTAGTGGTACTTGCATCTTCTGGATCCAAGCTCTTGGATCTTGGCCTTTGTCTTGAATTCAGACTTTGCTATATTTCTTCTGTTCCTACAGCAAAACGTGAATAGGGTTTTACTTTTTTTCCCACTTGAAGAGACCAAACACGAACACACAGGATGGCAGAAATAAGCCAGAGTCTAAGCACGTGCAGAGCCTCCAGCTGTACTTTTTCTAGTTCTTATCTTTCACAGTACTGAACTAGTGTTATTTTTTATAACAGTGTTATTTTTTATATTTTTTATTTTATTATTTTTTATTTTTGAACATGTTAGTACTGTATGGGACAACCTCTCCATGAGTAGAAGGGTCCACTGGCATTGCGAGCCGATTGTCTGTTAGAGGAAACTCATTCTCTAGCAAGCCATGGAAGCACTGTTGCTTTTTTCATATACTAAAGGGAGGTCTTCTCCATAGCATGAATGAGCATATATAGATACCCTTGCCCATATTCCTCTGCTTCCTTGGGCCTTTATAATGCACTTCTTCAAGTCCAGCACTCATCTTTTCCTCCTGCACAGCAGCTGCAGAGTCCCCTGTGTCTTTGCTGTCACAGCCCAGCCTGTGCATAAGGGCACTGTTGTAGTTTGTTGTTGAGTGACTCTCAGCTCACTGTAGGGGGCTGGAATACATCTGCGTGATTGTGTGTACATTTGCTGTCCTACTGCTGTACCGTGCCACCTTCACTCTAACAACATCTGCTCTTTAAAGACTTGGTTGTACACTAGATCCAAAAGCTTAGTCTATGACTATCATTTTGTTACACCTGCAAAGCTTAATTTGACAATCTTGTAGCATGGCTGCTTCTGTAACTGCCCTATGGAGCCTAATATCAATGGTAGTAATACAGTTCTTGCTGTTTGAAAAATGCAAGTGGTGGCAGTCACCACAGGGTAATTGAAAACAAAGTACATCAAACCCTGGCAGAGATCAGAAGAATCAGTTTAGGAAGGACAGCAGACTCATACTTTGGGACTGCACAATTCAACACTTTGACTATACAGATCTATTTCAGAGATTTTCAGTCTTATTTTTTTTATCTTTAGCGGATTTATGACTTTTAAAAGGTTTCATGCTGATGGCCACAGAGATGGAAATCCTTTATTCACAAAACAAGAAGTGGCAGTGCCTGCTTTCTTAACACTAATATGCCTCGTGTGCAACTCTTTCCTAAAGAAATTATTGCAGCCTTTACCTTCTTTCATGACTTTGCTGGGAGATTAACAGGCATGCTGTTGTGAGCCAGATGAGTGTTTTCTTTTCATTAGGTGAATACATATTCATTGCGGGCAGGATTTAGCTCATTACATGCCTTCATACAATAGGCTACAGACATGAAATGATGGAATTTTTGATCAAGACAAACTACGTGATATGTTAATCAGTAGCTTACACTTGAAAATGCCACCCTTTGTGTCTTGGTGAATCTACTGTTAAAGTCCCATGACAGAAGTGCTACTCCTGACTCCAAGAATGAAGTAAGCCCTGTCCTAAAGGTAGGGCCAGACTTATAGAACAGTAACAAAACAAAACAAAATAGTGAAAAACAAAAGTTGTGTAGGCATGATATATTAAATATTTATTATACCTTTATTGACTTCTTCATTAATGAGTCTTTCAGTGGGAAAAAAGGTGTGTTCACAACAGGAAATATCTACAGAATTTGAAATTCACAGGTTGTGTGACCTTTACCTAGGTGTTCTGACAGCATCTGTAATACATGATGTATGGCATATTCTGTACAGAAACAAACAAACAAACAAACAAAACAAAACAAATGCATGGGGAACAATGAAGCAATGAGTAAGACTTTAGGTAGCATGTGTAGCTAATCTATATGCCTAGGTATATATAGACAAAGATGCAGGTTTTTTTTAGTTCATTTAAGAAGTTACTATTACCAAAGCTCCTCAGAGAAATTAGTGACCTTTGACTATAATAAATGAGTGTGGGTGCAGGGTGGTACACCTCGTGCACTGACAGCGGTCTTTCCCTTGTCTCTTTTTCCTCTGAACTATCTGCCTGCATAAATACCCAGAGCACAGCTGAACATCTGGATCACCTTTAAATCTTTGAACAATGAGACTGCCTAAACAGGAATAGTTACCAAGCTTTGAAAGCAAAAATTGTTCTGCCCATCCTTGTCTAAGGAAGTGCCTGAAGTTTATAGCAGCAGCTGCTCCCTACTGTTTTCTAGGCAGTTATGCTGATGCCATTTCTATTTGATTTCCAAGCTGCCAGTAAGCATGGTGCACAGATTAGTACGGTGGCCCAGAGATCCTTAGCTCTTGGGTTAGATGCACATTTTCCAGGAGGTTCCCTGGAAGTTTCTACCTGAAGATTACAACACAATTATTTTGCTTTCTCCATATGGATACTGCAGGGTGGCATTTTAAGCTTAGAAAAATAATGAAATGAAATGAAATGAAATGAAATGAAATGAAATGAAATGAAATGAAATGAAATGAAATGAAACAGAGTTAGTCCCTTGTGAAGCTATATGAAATGGTTTGTTCTGATTTGTTGTATAATACTCTTCATCCCCCCCAAAAAAAAATGGACGAAAGTTTTTCCACTATTAAAAAAAAATAATCATGTGAAACCTTGTAAAAATATAAACTTTAAATATATGTGCAAATTGTAACAGTAACTTTGGACCCACTGTGCACAGAAATAATTAGCTACAATTGTCAGAAGCACTGTTGACCCTGACATGGAATGTTGGTCATATCTAAATAGTGATCCCTCTAATTATATCTCCATACATACGGATTTTGGTTCTCCTGTGATTACAAATTGCATCCCTACCTGACCATTATTATGTGCTGATTCCACCTCCTCTGGATGGGATGACAAATGTGTAATTGGAAAATAAAGGCAGCAGTACCGTGAATAACCCCAGTAGAAAGAAGCTGGGTTAGATGTAAGTAGCTACTTAATGAACGTGCTACAGCATGCTCTAAATCACATGTGCACACATGCGCACACACACACACATACGAATCTAATGTAGTGTTTTCTTCTTTTTCCCAAGTCATTATGGGCTACGAGTCTCCTGGTATGCTCCTGGTATGCTCCAGGAGAGAGAGGAGATACTTTCCAGAAGGAGGACATACCCCTTAAGGCTATAGACAGCGGAGCATAATTTAAGGAGCCCCAAGGCTTTTCTAAATTACACTGGAGACTGAAGAACAACAAAAGAGATTTATAGCCACCTTGGTTTTTCCTCCTTTTCTCAGCCATGCCAAGCTTATATTGGCTTCACTTTAAGAATCTAAATTAGTTCCTTTAACACTTTTTTCATGCAATTCATGATAGACATAAAAGGTGATGTTTTCATTAGGTCATTTTGGCATTGTAAATCTCCTTAGGAAAGATAAAACTCTATTATGTATCTTCTATGATATTACTACCCCAGTTCTGGAAAATGCAGCTGATTGTAACTGAATTCACTGTGATGGATGTGCAACAAGGGCAACCACATGGTCTCTATTTTGAATAACTAGCTTTTTTAATCTTTGAAATTATTAAGGATTCTTAGAGGTCTATAAAGAAACAGGACTGTAGTAACAAGAAAATTATAATATTGATCAGAAATGAGGTTTAAACAAATGAAATTGTGTGACATGGTGCTAAATCGGGCGTATCACAAGGAACCCTACAACAATTTAATGCAAGTTTACCATTATTGCATAAAATTTGATGCCATTAAACGAGGTCGCTCTACCTAGCCTGTGACACCCACAAGTAACTCCATGAGTACATCTATAGAGTTACTGTAAAGATACAAAAATGACAGGTATCACATGTGTAAATAAGGAAGTGATAATGTTAAGCAAGTAAGAACCCTAAAAATCTGTTAAATATACCCCTTTAATACAGTTTTTTGTTCGCTCTTCTCGCTTTGTTCTTGTGTTCTGCGCCTTTACTGATGTGAATAGCTTTCTTGGTCATTATATTTGCAGTCCATAAGTCAATGTTTGGTTTAGATGAGACCATGGAGCATGTCCCACTGGAGAAGGACCCACTTCTGCTCCCACTGAAACTGGCTGACTTCAGCAAGAATGCAACTGAGTGACACTACATCCATAGGAGAGAGGGTCCTTAACATACTAGCATGAGATGCCAGCTGCACCATCCAATGGGACAAAACACTACTGGTAAAAGTCTGTGAAATATCTTAGTTCTGATGACTGCAGCCTCCTTCATCTTCTTGCTACCTGTTTTAGTAGCTATACTTCTTGCCTAAAGGCAGGAAAAATATTTCCTTGTTTGTTTTAGGAAAAGACAGTCTGCAAGTAAATGGTACTTTGAATCCAAAACAAATTCTCTAAAAAATTTTTCAATGGTGAAGAATTAGCTTGGCAGACTTGGGTTTATTTCCTTTATAAATTCCTTCCTAACCTAAATGATCATTTAGTGATCATTATTTAGGTTATTATCTCAGTTTTGTCATCACACATTAAAATAACTTTGCCTAAAAGACCAAGGTAACCTGAAATGTGAAATCTTTCACATCCTTAGGCATTAAACAGGAAAAATAAAGCCACAGACTCGCAAAAGGTCTTAATAAGAAATACAACAGCATTGTAGACTTTACAGAAAAAAAAATCCATAACGCAGAGTAAGGAACTGGAGTAGTATTTACCCACCCGCTTTGGTAGTGTGAAAGGGTTGTATAATTTCCCAAATGCTACAGATTCCTTTCCTATAAATTGCTTGCTGAATGAGAGCTGTATTTTTCAAGTACTCTGGCAAAGAGAAATGTCACAGAGAAATCATTGTGACTGAATCAGAATGCCCTAGCACAGAGAAGATCCCTTTGGGATAACCACAACACTCAGGGTTGCCACAAGAGCCCTGAAGGACATCTCTGTGAGAGATACAATTCATGTGCAATACAGTCATTGTCCTCCTATAACTGATGCTTCTCTGAAAACTGTATAACATACCCTACCTAAATTATATAAAAATTATATAAATTATGTAAATCCATCCAAATAAGTACTATTTCCACTAGCACCCGTGTACTTGTAATTGATCTGAATGGTCTCTGAACCCGGTCATTGCCTCATCCATTTCAAGGGTATTTGGCCTTATGAAATAACACCATGTCAAATTTAGGAACAAAATATCCTGTAAAAAACAGCTAGTTTGTTCACTTGCTGTCAATTCATACTATTAGAAATTATTCATACATTTTCAGTGCACTGAAAACACTTCCAGGTAAAGACCTATTTTTAACTCACACCATTTTATGAAAGTCTAAATGTGCTGACTTCATGAACTTTACCTATTGCTTATATTTGTATTTTAGGCTCATAATTTACTCTCTTCTCAAATTTGATCTTATTTTTCTAGCTGGAGACAACAAAAACAAGGAAAGAAGCAAGTCTTGAACACGTGTAATTGAATGAAGTCATTGAGCTCAGAGGAAACACTAACAAAGTCCTAGAAAAGGACGGAAGTCCGTAATTTTTCAAATTTTATATATCTCTAATTTTTTTGTTTAGTGTTTTCATGGTGTTCATTGCTTCATGGTTAAATTAGGTTCAAATATGCTTAAAAAAAAAAAAAAAAGAGTATGGAAGACTGTATGAAGAAAGCCTCCAGAGTCCGAGTAGTGCAAATAGAGGAGAACTCAGGCATTGAAACACCCAAGAGCAGTAGCATCATTTGTGCTGAATAGTGGCAGCAGGACATTATATGTCTTGTATTTTGGGACACTGAATAGAAAGAAGTCAGTGACCCTGGTAGCCACACTGTGCTTTTTTCTTTGCCTTTGTTCCAGATTTGCCTTTTTATTCAAGTCTATTTATGGAGAGGTTCTGCAAGAAAGCTATGCTCTCGTGCAAGAATATGGTATTTCATGCTGTGGTTTCTTTTTTGGACCAAGTTCTTCCCCTCCATGGAAGAGCTTCAATAGTTCTTGCATGCCATAGACAGCAGGGAAATGAACAGTGAATTGCGCGCTCTCCTGATTTGGCAAGGAAAAGGATGTTTTATTTACGCTATTTGGAAGCAAGATATTCTCAGAGCCCAGGAGATTAAATATCCCTTTTCCTTTTTTCTCGCTCACTTTCAGACAGACAAAGAAACTACACAAAATTATTTTCAATTAAGTCTTCCTAGTTATACCTTACAGACAGATCTGTGTCTATTAAGAACTGGGATAATGCATAAAGCCTTGAAAATAGACCACAAAGAAGAAGAAGAAGGAATTTTTAAAGAAATAAATTTAAAAGAACTGCCATTCTGCATGAGGGATACTATTCCAGCAATCCCAAACTAAGATGTACAGGGTGGTACTGCCTCGGAGAGGTGGATCCACTCTGCAAACAGGTCTCCATGAAGGCTGTATATCAGTGAAGCAATCTGAAGTTGCCAGATCCACAGGAATTTTCTGATTGAATCTTAGTGTGGAATAACAGGGATACCCTTGAATGTACAGAATGAAATTTAAAAGCAAAGTAACTAAAATTAACACAGGAAATAAAAGATTAAAGATGATGTTTGTCTGCCTGGTCTTCTGACAGTAGAAGAAAATAAAATACATAAACTTTTGCTTTCTTCCTCAGCCCACAGAAAGCCTCACAGCCAAAACATTGCATCTAATCCTAGTTTCTGTTTTGGTAAGTATGTTTCACTAAACAATTATATTACTGATTAATAATTAGTAAGTTGATTTTAGAGGCTGTTTTAGGTTAATTACTTTGTTAAAAATAATGACAAAATTTAATCTAGTTGGAAGTCAATAATTATTTTTGGTATTTAAAATATACACAGCACAAGTAATAGTGCTGAAAAAAAGCCTATCTTCATTTTAGTTTAATTAAGCTGCTGAGAAGTAGCTAGTTGCTATAATCCCTGATTTTTATCTCTTTAAAAAAAATATTCTTTATTTATTAAATTACAGTTCTCCAGTTTTGAATTTGCTGATAGTAATCTGGTAATTCCTTTCATTGCCTTATTAGTTTTTTTTGTTGTTTTGTTTTAACTGAAACATTAATGTCTTAAAGCACTCTCACGTAATTTGAATTCTCCAACCTGAAATCCCAGCTCTGTGCAAGGTAACAGCAAAGGTCTAATTTATTTTAGTAGGATAAAAATTTCATTCTAGTGTAGAAAATAACAAGCTTCATAGCTGAATGCATGAGGAAAGTATTCGTATTTGTGACAAACTGTCTAACCTTTATAGTTTTAAGTGCAACCCTTTGAATACACAGCATTCTTAAAGGAAACTAGCACTTAAGTTTTCTTTCTGGGTTGAGTATTAGCAGACAGCATCAATGATTCAAATAAAACCTCCTGCGCCAGCCATCAAAGGAGTTATGACAGTGGTAGTTGGGTTATTAACTGAAAGGAGAAGGTACCTATCTGCTTTCATCTGGGCTTGGTGGCTTTCCGTTATCAAAGCATTAGGTTTGTGCCAAAGGAGGGCTTTGGGCTCCCAGAGCCTAAACAAAGAGGAGACACTGGAGAGGAACTGACAGGGAAGTTACAGACATAAAAGCTTTGAAGAAATCAAGTTGCTTCATTATGTCAATGCAGAAGATACCTGGGCTGGGGGGAATACCCTCAACACAGGCCATTTATTGTGTTTACGCATTAGTCTGAATGTGTTGTGCCTTTGAGGAATGAATAAACCACACTGAATTTTGAAGAAGCTACTTAGGCATCATGTTAGTCCACTTCTGCCATGTGTTCCTGTTTGGAAATATTTGCAGGATTCAACCTATCTGGACCTGCTGAAATAACAATAGCTGGGACCAATGCAGCTGAAGTATCAGCTGTGGTTTGAGAGAAGATTAATGACAGATTTCAGTCTGGGGAGAGTTACAGCCTTGAGATCTGATGACTGAGAGGGGAATACAGAAAGGAGTGGATGTGACCTTAGGTCAGCCACAGCTGTGCAGGGAATCCAGAGTCTCACAGAGGGTTCCCTAAAGATCCAAAAGCTTTTAAACAAACAGACAAACAAACTGTTTTAGTAGACTATACAGTAGCTTAAATAATGTTTTAAATACAGAAAAACAAAGACAGAGTAGCAATAGAAAGGGATAGTAAACCAATTTATCCATGTCTACTGTGTCCTGCAGGCAGACCATTGTCTCAGCCAGCTCCATGATTATCTGAAGTGTGGCAAACTTTGCACCATCCCTCTGGACACCTTGCAGTGTCTCAGGCCCATCAGCATTGCCAGGTCCTGTTCTCCTGACCAATACCCTGGCTGCTCTTGGAGCTGCAGGATCCTGGATGTCCTTCTTGAAGCACTTCTCCCTCATACCACTAACTTTCTCTGAAGCTATGCAATTCTTTGTGTCTGTGCAATTCCTCCCAAAGAACATTTTCCCTCATCCTCCAGAGGGTCACATATGATCCTGAACTCTCTTTTTAAGGTGCATAGTGCCTACGCTGAAAAAAAATAAATAAATAAAAAGCAAAGGGTAGTGTGTCACACGGCTGCTCTGCTAAAACCCTCAGAAAGGAAAAATGATCTTCCTACTCCTGTTGCCATGACAATAACCATTTTTACAGAAAGGCACATTATGGTTAAGAAACATACTATCTAGCTGTTTGAACAAAGCATCAGTATCATAACAATTACCTTACTCAATCAGACTAACAGGCTGCCATGTCCAATATCCCTTTTCTGACAGTGACTAGTACCAGATGCTTCAAGAGAAAGATGATAATACACTAGTTTTAAACAATTATGGAATAATCTGTTCTTAGAGGACATTTCTAACATTTCTAGCTGCTTTTAGGTAGAGATTAGTTCATGGCATAAGTCATAGGAGTTTATATATTTTTTCTGATTACATAGCCTTCCTATGCAATGTAACTACAAGTTTTTACTACAGTCTTAAATTCGAAGTTGTTCTATGGCTGTGAGCTAGAGTCAATATTTTTACATTGTTTATAAATGTATTTTTAATCAGTTCCTCATAGATCAGCTTCCTTTTTAACAAGTGCTCTATTCTACATAGAGCAAACAAAAACTTCCTCCACTTTAATAACTTTCTACTTGTCATGTCTCTACCACATAATAATAGAATATCCTGTTGGAATGGACCTACAAGGATCACTAAGTCCAACTCCTGGCTCCACACAGGACCAGCCAAAAATCAAACCATTTGTCTGAGAACACTGCCCAAATGTTTCTTGAACTGCAGCAGGTTCAGTGCTGTGACCACTTCCCTGGGGAGCCTGTCCCAGTGCCCAACCCCTGTCTCGGTGAAGAACCTTGCCCTCACTCCCAGCCTGACCCTCCCCTGTCCCAGCTCCATGCCGTTCCCTCGGGTCCTGTCGCTGTCCCCAGAGAGCAGAGCTCAGCACCTGCTCCTCTGCTCCCCTCGTGAGGGAGCTGCAGGCCGCCATGAGGCCTCCCCTCAGCCTGCTCTGCTCTGGGCTGAGCAAACGAAGGAACCTCAGCTGCTCCTCATATGCCTTGTCCTCTGGACCCTTCACCACATTTGTTGCCCTCCTTTGGACACATTCCACGAGTTTTATGTCCTTCTTATATGTCCTCCTTTTATGTCCTTTTGGGTACCACAAGCGTCCAAAAACCTTCTTGTTTTTCTCACAAAACTAAACAGAATGTACTTGTTTACATTCACCTTGTCCATATGTTGGTCCAGGTCTCTATAAACTCTGACCAGATCTTCTGAGTGCAGCTCTGTCTCTTTAGAATGAGGTCTGAACATAGTCTGAACATAATTTAAGATGCACTGATTATCAGGGTAACAACATCAGACCAACTTCAGTGTTTATTTCTACCTTATCTCTATAAAACAGCAAGAAAATGGAGGTATGGGTGATGAAAGTGTGCAAGGAGTGAAGAGATAAAAAGTTCAAAGGAAAAAGGAAATAAGAATGTGGATAGTTACACCGGAGAATTATGTTTTTAAAATTACAGCAGAAAAAAAATCCTTGGTTGGTTCGTCACAAGAGAGAATAGTTGAAGTGTGGCATGGACGATTGAATAGACCTGGACAGTAAGCCTGAGAAGTCATATAGGGATTTTGTGTCTTTTTGGATCCTGGTAAACTAATGGTGTCTTTTATGAACAGCTGACCTACTTCTTTAAAGGACTCATTGCATTTGTTTCTTTTCTGAGTGTCAGAGTAGTTCTTCAATGCAGTAGCAAGAGCAGACTTGGGCGCACTTGAAACAAAATACCGAAATTCTTCTTGTCAGGGAGTTGCTGTCCCAAGTTTTAACATGATAATAAGATAAGATACAATAACCATGATTTTTTCCCTCTTCTAATAGAAATTGCTGTCACCGTATTAATTATCCTCTTGTACATGAAACAACTGTGTTTGAAATTAAAAAAAAAAAAGAGAGATTAAAAGGCTTTGAATCAAGAATATTACCCACAAGTCGGCTGTAATTCCATTTCACACAGAGAATAGCAAAAATTGAAGTAAAGCCTGAACTCAAATTTCAGTGAATGTAAGATATTGCAAACTAAGAGGTGAAAAGATACTGTGGGATTAATATCGTGACTTCAGTGAAATTTTAAGTATTTGCACAGCTGAGTTAGGGAGCATCCTAGGCAAATATGAATACATTAAATTGTAAATCTAGTAAAATAAAATACATATGAATAAGTTAAATACATAAACATTCACCAAAACAAAATATTTTTTTCAAATTTTAAATAAGTCCATCTTTTTTAAAATCAATATAAAATATTTAATATGCAAATTTCTGGGCAGCAGTGCATTCTGGAACAGACAGCTAAAAATGAATACATCAGAAAACTTGTCATAATATGATTTTCAGCTGGAATTGTTAGTATTTGCTCTAAAAATTAGGCTTAAATAGGTAAGATGAGAAAGTAAACATGACTGATGAAAGCAAAAGAATATGATGACTGCTATGCCCATTGGAAAGAGTACAAAATTTTGTAAATAAAATATCAAACTGCTGCTCAATGACCAAAATGAATAGGTAGAAATTACCCGGGGGAGGGGGGGGAGGGGGGAGAGGGGGGGGAGAAAAAAAAAGTTATATGTGTAAAGGAGGAGGGGAGCAATTTGTGAACAGAAGAAAAAGTGCTATCTGTTGAGTGAATAAAATAACTGTCATAATAAGTAATTTACATGAATGTTTTCATTTAAAAAATAACAAAGTATAGAAGTGTTTAGGTCTCCTCCTGAATCCTGAATTCTATGTATTTTGATACTGTTAGAAGCACTAGTCTACTTCAAGACTTTGCATGGACAAAACTTCTCTGTTGGGAGGGGTATTTCAGTAGCTTCTACAGAAAAAAAAAAAAAAAAAGCAAGGAAGAAAAACAGATAATCATTCTCATTTTATGAACTTACATATCCAAAACAAGAAAATAATTTAACAGAATTATGCAAGAATATTCATGCCTGACCCTCTCTCTTGAGTCCTAATTCCAGATTTTATGTGGGAAGTACATGTCCTTTCTGCTCAGGTAAGGGAAGGGAAATGGAAGAAAAATGGCATTTAAATCCCTTCTTCTGTTTATTTCATAAAGATAATTATAAGATGGTGCAAATCAAACTATATTTGGCTGATACGTTTAGTGCTAGTACCGGAGAATAAAGTTCAGGAAAATGGGTAGGGTTCTATTTTCATCAAGAATGATATGTTACTAATATGTTTGCCAAAAAGCTGATATGTTACTAATATGTTTGCCCAAAAGCCAAATTTATCTCTTCAGTTTGCTAAAGAATAATCTGCAGAAAATATCTGAGACAGTTAGGAATTTAAAAGGAATCAAATTAAATGGGAGTGGAGGGTGAGAGGAGCAGATAATCAACACAGAGGCTGGTTTGAAGGGTAAAAATGGACCTGCAAGTGATCTCACAGAAATCCAATTCATATTAGAGAGCCAATCTCCAATCTCATTGCACAGTGCTTGTAGAGGGTGACATATAAACAGAGCCATGGTGCAGTCTGCATGTAAAATGCCCCATAATTGAGTCTTTATTCATTTCTTGGTAGGATTTCTTGTAATTGCAGTGGGGTCCTTGGTTGTCTGGTGGTGGCCTGCTGCAGAGAGATCAAGCATCCCATTGAATTAAAGCAAATGTGTTCCAGTGAGGGAGCTAGAGATGAGAAACTGAACAGAAAATTGATGGAATTTTGTATTAATCAGGGGCATGACTTGTCTGTGGAGGTCACTGCGCATATTTCAGACCTACCAGCTAACAACATACACACTGGGGTGAATACAATAAATAGATGTGGGCAGCACAGTAATTGCAGGCTTAGGAGAGTGTATGCTGCCAGAAAGGTCTTTTCAGGGCATAGAATCAAACAGAGGTTGAGTTTAGGATTTACACAGGGTAGTTTCATGTGACCTTGGTGTTTTCTGTGGCAGCAAGATCATGGCTGTGAACCCAGATAGGTAGTAAGAGCCAAAAAGAGTTCCAGAATAAAAATCCTTCCTGAAAATAACATCAGAAGAGGTTAAATTTTTGTTTTGTTTTGTTCTTGACAAATACAGTGAAACTTCAAATTAAAAATCCTCCTTCGTTTTTCACTTAGCCCATTAGGAGTAGGATCACTGCACTCTGTAATGATACACTCAATTTCATCTGTGAGCAATGATTATTGCTCCTGCTTGCATGGGAGACCTCTGAGACTACCCCAGGTCATTCTCAAGAAATGCTGTGGTCAATTAAGCACTGTGAGGGTCATTCTTCCTTCAGAATGAGCACCGAATCAAAATCCTAGCCTGCAACAGGCAGTGAAACTGTTTTCAGCTGAGACATTGAAGCCAGCATGCAAAAGATACAAAATTGCTTTAATGAAGAATGAAAGTGTTACTCTGAGCATATTAACTAAATCTTTTTTTTTCTCATTAGATTTATTAGATTTGCCCCTAAATTCTGCCTATTTAGTAATTAAAGTATTTGTTGATATCATTCTGCTGTGTGCTGTCATTTTGCAAGGGACTTTAAAGAGAGAGGATTTTTTTTTTAATTTTTATTTTTTTTAGTTTTCATTGTTATTTCACTATTAGCAAGAAGCTACTTCCCCTAAATTTGGCTCACATAGCTCTAATGCACTTAAGTCAATGGATTTAAGTGGATATCAAACTCAGAACAAACTTTGAATCACCCTCATTAATGTCATGGTATCAAAACTTACCACTCTAATTCAGTAATTTTGATTCATTAAATTTGAATTTTCTTTTCATTCATTAATTTGATGCCACTTATCATGTTATGGAATATATTAACATTATAAATGTTTATACTAAATATATTTAATGTAACCTAGAATGATCTCAGCAACCGAGCAGCCTAACTTTGAAGCCTAGTTTATTTCTCCTCCTTTCTCTCAGAGATTCTGTTTGCTCTGATGCCAATAATTCAGAATTAGAAAAGCTTCTGCACTGCTCTGCTGTATGAATTTCCCACTCACAACCACAGGCAGATAGCAGAGATGCTAAAGGTATTTCAGTAGTCATTAACTAACAATCCTAGCTTTACATTATTTGGAATAGTATTTAAAACAGAGATGCGTCATAAACCAAATATATCCTCCTCTCTGTGATTTCCATTTTCATTTCATTTGATCATAATAACCAACTCATATCACTCACCTGAATCCTGTATCTTAGATATGAAATTTACAAAATTTCTGCAAGTATTTTACAGCAAACAGAGCAATTAGTCCCCTAAGCCAAAATAAAATCTCTCTCATGAAAGAAAAATTGAACTAGTCAATTAACGTGTGTGCATAGTACGACAATTTGGAATGGAAAATGATTATTGCAAAGCATTTTTGGAAAACAGCACAAAATCGAAAAAATATTACTGTATTAAAGCCTTTCTGATCTCAAACCTGTGATTACATGGGGAAATTATTTTAGAATGGTCTAGTGTTTATAGTGTACTTGTATCTCACTATGGCCTGTAAACATGACATGCATAATTAGAGGAAGAGAGAGAAATAAATTGACTATGTAGTGAACCATGTCACAGCTCAGTGTTAAAAGCTGTTCTGCATCTGCAGTAAAACCTGGTTACTGCAGCTCTGATACTGTATTCAGTTTCTGTACTTTTTATTCTACAGAGGTAGGCAAACTGAAGGAGTTAAGGGAGAGTTATGAAAGCCAACATGGTGCAGAAGTCAATGGTCTGTAGCCATACACAAAGAAAACACTACGGGCAATGTTAAAATCCAAACTGTTAACATTTATGTGGAAACAATTAGCAAAGTGAAAAATAAGTGAATAGAGATAACAGATTGAAATTAAGAAAATAAAAACGTAGTCTTTGCTAAAAAACTTCTGACAGCAATTATATGAACCTGTAGAACAGTGTCCCTTAAAAAAATACTGGAAAACCTGTATCTGATGTGGACCAAAGCAATAGGAAGCATATGACAAGAAAGGGCTGTACTGGAAGAGTGACAGATTAGATGACCTACTGTCAGCTATTTCCCCTTCCAATTTCCATGAGCTGGAGCCCCCACAGATGTATCCCTAAAAACACAGGAGGAAATGGAAAGTAGTTGAGCTCAAATATTTGATTTTTTTTTTCTGCTCTTCTGTTTCTGTGTCTTTGAGTAAACATACTGCAGGATAATTAAAAATCACTTCACTGAAAGCACAGTGACTACTAATACAATCAGACTGAATAGGTCTGACGAAGTTATATTAGACTAATACAGCAGTAGGAGTTGTGAAGAGCTGATATTGACAAGTCCTTCAGGCAGGCTTGTCTTTGGAGCTGTAGCCAGCTGTATTGTCTTTGGTAGATGTGCTCCAATAGGCTGACATGCATTTACTTTACTGACCCTAATTTGCTCATGGCTCTTGCGCTTCAATTCACTAGAGCCAAATTCAGGACCCCTACCTACCTCACAGGGGTCTTCTTGGTGAACAAGGGATCCCCTCTGAAACCTGCTCCTCTGCCTGCTGTCTGTGTTGTGCACAGCCCAGGGTCTGCTGGTACAGCCTATACTGCTGCACATGTGGTGCTTCCCCAGCTAGGGGGATCCCTGAGGGGCAATACGTTTGTTTCAGGCATAGATTTTTGGGAAGGGCTGGATGTAGCACTAGATGAAAGCTCCTGTATTATTGCTAATGTCTGAGCAGGCAGTAGTAGCTTGTCAGTCTGTTTTGCCTGGAATTGCTTTCATGTTAATGTCAAAGGGCACAAAACATTTGCATGAAAGTAACTCCCTTTCAGTGCTCCATCTTGAAGTCTGCTCCACAAGACCCCATGCAACCTGGAGGACCCTTATCCAATGCCCAGAGAATTCATTACCTTCTGGATTGTGTTATTTATGAAGTGGAAAATTATACTGAGGTGGCAAAATTCAACATTAAGGTTATTATAATAAAGTTGTGGAATCTCAACAGATGTTTCTTCTACACTTTTGTGGTCAATTGTGGAAGTTATTGCTAAACATGGGTCAATGTGCCTTCAAAATACGAGTTCACACGTTTACTGCCCACTCCTGAGAACTATAACTATAAACAGTAAAGGATATTATTACTTTATAGCATAGGGTCTGTGAACATTCACAGCCATCTCATGGACTGCGAATATGTAGGCTATACTGAATTCATGAACGTTCTTGTTATTTCAAAAAAAAAAAAAAAAAGCATCTTTGCTTTTAACCCGTTCAGTCTCAGATACTGCAAAAGTCTTGGCAACAGGAGACAAAGGCTTATGCCATGGGTGTTGCTCCAAACTCTCTGCTGCTCTTGGCCATTTTCCTTACAAAATGACAGAACTGGGTAAAGCTCTTCAAGCAAGCACTCATTTCCTGCAAGGCAGCTGTGGAGCCTGCATTCAGATAATTAACTACAAATAGAAAATTTTGTATAATTTCCTGGACTTCATTGCCTTAAATTTCCTCTAATTATTGTAACATCCTCTGTGCTTCATAACTTCTTTGATGTCCCCATGAAATTGTTCTAACAGCAGTCTTCTCTGATGTCACCATTAAATTGTTCTAACAGGAGTGGGCTGAGAAGTCCAGACAGTTGGATAAGTATATACCTGAAGATCCCAAGAGGAAGAAATAGTTTGGAAAGCTTTTCCCAAAGGCTTTATTCATAGTCTGTTTAATTCCTTTTAACTCCTTATGTCTTTATACTTCACTGCTTATTTATTTATTTATTTCGCAATATCCTGAATTAATCCCTCCTTTCTGCTATGTTTTGCTCAAGTATTGCTTCCCTCATCTCTAGTGCTATTGCAGACTCTGAGTTTATAGATAGTTTGTTAGATTGCCAATCTAATTCTCTGTGTGCTAGGAACACTGCAATTTCATATGGCCCCTCTTGGCAGGGTCAGCAACACTACTACAATGTCTGGTCAAAGGGAATGAAAAGTGCAAAATGCCCAGAAAAACTTAAAGAGGGTAGCGTTAGTAATCTTATTATGCTCATTCCTTCAGGAGAATGACAAAATCTCTCGCCATAGACCTTTTTTAGCCTACAGCAAGGATAGGAGCACCAGGGAAACCCAAAGCTCACAAGCACTTTAAATACTACCATCAAAAGAATAACTGCAAAATAGGATCAGAATTCTCCACCTTAATTCCAAAAAATGTCAGGATATGTTTGGTCCCCAGATAGGATAATTACATTAATTCAGGAAATAACTTTGATATTATTTGGGACAACACACATTACTAAACTTCACTCCGTTTGGAAAACAATTTGACATGTCTAATAGGCATCATTCTTCTGTTACGTGAACAGGTAGCAAATGAAAAGTTTGAGGCTCTTTCTCCTAACAACAAGATAAGAATGAAGAAAGGTCTTGTGCTTGGGAGCTTCATACAAATCAGGAAAAGATCTGTTTTTATCTCCTCCAAGAATCCAAGCTGAAATTCACTGTGTTCAATCAAATCAAATATAATTAAGAAATGTCCTAATAGATAAATTTTCCCTGCAAACCAGCCAGAAAGTATATCTTCCCAAATTCTTTTTTGCATCTCTGCTCAGATCAATTTTTCACTCTCATCTTCTCCTCCCACTATCTGAATGACACATGCCACAGATAGCAGAGCCCCTGTTGCCATCCTGGCTGTGGCCGGGAGAAAATGTGGCAACTTAACTTGTTTCTTTCCATCATTGTCTGAAGTGTCCATCACTTCCCAACTCTTTTCCTTCAGTATATATCTAATTAGGTGCTAGTAATCATCCCTTAGAGGAGTTTTCAATGAAATCCTAGTCCTCACACCCCTTGGACAATTAGGCCATGCTCAATTTTTATTTATTTTTTAACAGTCTTTGTCTGGTGGTTGTCTTAAACCATAGTTTAAATCTCACTCCATGTCTGCCCTATTTGAGAGATATTTGCACAGAGGGGCTTTCATTCACCCAGCACACAGTAGGAGTACCAATCACAGAATCATAGGAGTATTCCGAGTTGGAAGGGACCCACAAGGACCATTGAGTCCAACTCCTGGCTCCACACAGAACCATCCAAAAAATCAGACCATATGTCCGAGAGCATTGTCCAAATGCTTCTCCATCTCTGGCAGGGTCAGTGGCATAACCACTTCCCTGAGGAGCCTGTTCCAGTTTCCAACCATCCTCTCAGAGAAGAACCTTTTCCTAACACTCAGCCTGAACCAACTCTGCCACAGCTTCAGTCCTAAATTCTAGTGAAATTACAGATATGAAATCTTCTGAAGTCTTCTGTGGCATTCTGATGTAAAATAATGCTAGTATATTTCCTATTATTTCTTTCCAGCTATGATGCAAACTCTTTGCCCAGCTCTAGCTGTGAGCTAAAAAAAAAAAAAATTTTATAAACATCCATTTCCTGAATCTTTCCTTACCTAATGAGTCTGATGAAGCTGTTCTCTAAGTCCTAGCACACTGCTGAGCGTGGAAGTAATCTTCTCCCAAGCACATTAGCAAAATCTTTTGAAGGTACGTAAGCAGTTTGACATACAAACCTGTATCCCTGCAGGTGATATAGGGCATAGTTTAAAACCTGACTGGAAACCAGAGTCTACTGCTTTGTAGTTTGTCTTAAAGTTCAATGAAAGCCTAACATTTGAAGTTAATACCTTTATGGATAGATTGGCTTTCTACAAAAAGAATATCAGTGTTTCAAAAGAAGATGGTACCTGGTGCAGTCCAACACACCCATTTAAGAAGGACACTCATGCAGCAAGCTACACCAAAATAAAAGTAACCTAACAAATAACCAGAGTGCATGTTTGCAGGGTATTCAAATTGATGATGTTTGACTTATGCCGTACAGATAGAAATCACAGGATTGTACTTGCAGAGAGCAGCTCTTTTCCTTCCTTTTTTTTAATTAGATGGGCTTTTTTTTTCTTGAAATTGCAAATTAATAGCTGACATTTCTCTTCCCTTAAATTTCTTAAGCTGATTAATTCTGAGAAGTAATTCCAGTAAAGGTATCAAGCCAGGCTACATTAAGTGATAAGGATTACACTACTTCATCTGCAACATCTTGATAAACAATTTTTCAGTGACGGATGAGAAGAATTTAATTTCTACCAATGCTGGTCTGAATTCTTTCAGACTTTTATTAACTGCTGAAAAAGGTCTTCAGTACGGACATGCAAGACTCCAGTGACTGAAGCAATCAAAATAACTTCTGCCTGACTTCCTGCTCCAAATTTGTGAGCAGCAATTTGTTCATTGATGGTATTACATTCACAAAATAGTAGATTGTTGGGACACTTTTGAAGATTCTTGATACTTCTTTTTCATGAATGTGGCCTCCAATCCTGTTCTCAAAAGTGCTCGATATCTTGTATATTTTGCATCTTTATTACACCATGATTCGTGCTGAACACTAGCTAACTGGGAAAAATGGCACAAAACAAGTTTCATACAGAAAGAAGTATGATTTTTCCCAACAGATAGACAAACCTGAGTGAGGCCATCTCATGCAGCATAAAACACTTTAACTTGATTTTATAAAAATATTACACTCTAGTTATGATCAATTATGCAGCTGGAAAAAGGATGGCCAAAAACATACTAGCTAATCTGCCCCATAAATTTCAGTATAATAATGACTATAAAGTAGAATATAATATGTGTTTCATTTCTCTGTAACACATACAGTCTTATTACTTCCACTGATTTATCTTCAAGTATTTCTGTGCCGTATGGAGTCCACTATATATATAGTAATTTGTCCATCTGTAGGAAATATTTCATTATGGTGGGCTACACAATATACGCACGTTTAGCTTCTGCAGTGCAGTAGTTTAAAATATGTTTTTCTCCATGACTAATACATACACAAGGCATTTCAGCCTAACCTCACTAATCTTCTTATGCATTGTCATTCCTAACAGGCATATCTTCAAATCCTTTGGAAGGACAATATCAAACATTTGTCTATTATGCTATCCATTTTATTTGAAATCAAGTAGTTTGGAGATGTTTCTCTTCTCAGGAATAAAAACTGTTTTGCATTGTGCTACCGAGAACAGCATAGTAAATGAGAAATGTAGACAAAAGATATGAGGAGACTATTATCTGAGCAAACAGAAAGTCACAAGTTAAAGAGCACAAGAGTGTACACAGGTTTCAGCTAAGGACTCAAACCACAACATTGTGCTTCTACTAATGGGTTTCTACAACACATGCACACACATACATGCAAAAAAAAAAGTGGCTATGGGACTCATCTGAGTATCCAGTTGCATGTAATTCTTCATTGCTTTCTCTTATTCCCTGTCCAATATATATTGTAACTTTTAATATTTATGTTAGAAAATTTGCTCAAATACATTAGTTGTTATGGAGTGAGTTCCCATACTCTGTACTAGAATATAGATGGCTGTACTTCCACTTGCAAAGTTTCTTGTAGTAATCATTGACTCATACTCTCAGCTCTAATTCTTAGCACAGAATAGCATAGAATAACCTGAGGTGGAAGGGACCCACATGGATCTTCGAGTACAACAGCCCTGTTTTCCATTTGTTTCAAGTCAGAGTCACAGTCTAATACCTTTTTCCTTTCACACCTGCCCCGCATCCTCAGTTCTCTGCAAAGTCTTTTCTAGAGGAGTTACGACTACTTAGATGTATTAATCTAAATGCATTAATGAATTATGTTTGTGATGATTATTATGAAAATATGTAGGCTGAAAATGACATACTTAACATTGACCTCAGGAGACTGTCAGGATTTGACAAGGCTAGATCACACCTACAAACTATCTATGAAACTAAAACCATTTCTATAGCTAATTTTCATAATTATTTTTATTAATGTCAGTAGTACTTCTTTTAAGTAGCTTCTGTATCTTCTTATGAGCATAAAAGAGAGTTTTGCATTCAAACTAGGGCTTAAATAAATCTAGATTTCAAGTGCATTCCTGTGTGAAATCTCAACTATGACACAGTGCAAAGAGTCAATGACATTAAAGAGCCAGCCACTCTTCTCCTTTGCACTTTGCAAATATTGCTGAACCAGCAATTTTGTACAATGGATTTTATCTAAATTAACATTGTTTCACACTCAATTTGTTGTGCTTAGTTTACCCTGCCTTTCATGCCAATTAGCTTCCAGAAATGCTTGGTGTGCAAAATGAGGAAGATCTAAATGAATTAAATAGGAACTTAATTGTACTATGTGATAATAGCTACTTTGGAGTTTACACAGCAGTCTCCATCAATATATGTGTGTTCTAATAAGTTGCATTTTTAATGTATTCACCTCAAAACCACTGGGAAGTCAAAGTAGGCAGCTGTTTCAAAAACCTGAATTCTATTTTGTTGTTATATTAAAGAGGACAAAAATATATATTTACTTGATAATCCATGAAAGATGCTTAACCTCACTTCAAGAAAAAGAAATTACATGATGTCAACTGGGAACAAAATCTCTTGTGATAGTCAATTGTCTTGTTCATCTCCAGTAAATACCAATTGGTTAGCAGAACGTCCATTCCCTTTAGGTACATTAAGGGCAAAATTGAGTAACATTAACTTACCATGACTGTAGTAACCTCAGAGGTAAACAAATACTTTTTACAAATGCTGATCTAAATATTAGAAACCATTTCCACTGGTCAGAACACCAGCCTAGCAATCAGAAATAATGGGTGATTATACCTGACTCCTCCACAAACTTGATCTGGTTATTTTCTGAAATTTGGAAGTTCCCCACAATTAGTATAGAAATCTTACAGAAGGTAGGTAATATTCTGTAAAATTTCTCTAAGATCTGTGGACAGAAATTTTCCGTACAAGTCCTGAAAAAGAGGAAAGCCATCTGCAGAAATATGGAAGAAACCTATGTGAATCATGGATCTTTGCAAATGGCTTATGAATGCTATGAATTTATCTGACCTACCATAGTGGTGTTTATCCAGATCTGAGCTCTCTGTCTGCATTTAAATATGAGTAACATTCACTCCCATAAGCACTATTCTTAACATCTGCACCTACAACTCCAGACTGTGTTACACCCAATATGAACATCACCTGTGAAAGAGCACAACCCAGCTGCAAATTGCCCTGCTTGGAGTGAGCTCCCTTCCCGCTTGTCTTAATCCTTAACTGTAGAGGACAGCTCAGGGGCAGTATGAATTCCTGCCCACGAGGAAGCTAAGTCTGCTGTCAGGTCAAAAAGGGACTAACCATCTGGTCCTGAGGATTCAGAGTTTCCAAGATCAGTTATCAGTCATCTGTTGCAGCAGTTATTTGCTAGCATTTTGCATGTCTTTTAATAAGTTCAAGTAGATCTCATATGTTCTGGTGTTAATGTATTTTATGAGGTTTACATCAGGGTAACATATGACGCTCCTTTGTTTGATTGTCAAAGCTGACATACTATCTCACGGTTCTTAGGTGATGAAAATGTAAGCGTACTATAATGGTGATGAATGTGGCATAAACATTAAAGAGAGAAACATAAAATGACAGAATCAGACAGGCAGATGTTTTCTTCCTAGTCCATACTGTAATCATTCCTGAACGCCAGTAAGCAATAGAAAAACCTGACAGAAATTGTTGAAGTGACAATATAACAGAAGTGATTTTTTTTTTTTTTAATCTGAATATAGTACTCTAAACTTAGCTGAATTTGGAAATGTAACATCTGTGAATGTAACCTGCAAAAAGGTTTCATGTGTATGTTGATATGCAATTATGCTCTACGTGTGTAATATAGTTCATGTAGCTATGACTGTATATTCCTCCCCTGTAGAGCATTCTAAGAAGCAGACCCCCCTGCTGTTGGTAGAAATGAGACAGCATTTACTCAGGACCTGCAAATCTTCCAGCTCCTGTCCTGGATGGCCAGTTTTCAGAACTGAAAAGTCACATAGCTACCAGCCACCACTAAATTTAAAACAACTGTGAAAGTGGTCTTTAAAATGTGACACATGAGAAATCATGTTAACCACTTCTAGCATGGTTTTACTCTTAATTTTATACCACACAAATTTGAAGTGTTGAACAGGACAGGATTTAGCCCAGATGATGCAGCAGAACAGCTTTCCAGGATGATTTTTGACAGATGTGATAAACGGTCTCAAAATTAAATGAAATGCTAAATAAAATGTAGAGGATACCTCCTGAGTTAACATTCTTAGAAAATAAGCCTACTTTTCACTTCATACAGAAGGAAACAACCTAGTGAAGCACTTCACAACACAAAATGAAACTGAGAAGGGCTGTTTCCTAATGAAATCCAGAGAAGCCAAATTAGAAACTTCTGTACGATTTCACAGGACTCAGAGGGGTGCCCAGCATGATGCATCCACTCACAGATCTACACTCTTGTGAGGAATAGTTGATGGAGTGTTTGCCTGGAGGCATGACCCATATCAGTGCTAATTTTACAGACTTGGGGGACCAAGGAGTAATTAGACAAGCAGGGGTATCTTTAGAAGGTAGCATGTTTTCCTTTTCTTATAAATTTCAGCTACAACTGAGTTGTTTATAAAGGAGAAAGGAGTCAATGCTTTCTGCATTATTAAAATTTGGAGTTATATTTGGAATCTTAGCACATACAATCTTTCTCAAGACAAATGATGATAGACAAGCACTAGCCTCAACCAATCTATAAGGTAAACAAGGTAGCTAGTTACATTCACTTTCCAGCAGATGCAGAGGTTTATCCGTGCTTCTTTAAGGACTTGGTGAAAATGAAAGTGTATCTCATTTGCAGCCATCATAATCAGCTTACCTTTAATCTTTTGTTTCTTTTGTTTTCTTTATTAATAATTAAGATTTATTCATTTTGAACTGTCTAAAACCAGAGCTACCAAAGATCATCTACGAAAATTAATCTTTGTTCACTGCAACCTAATTTCTGAAAACTGGAGGCAAAGCAAAGGAGCAAGAAGGTTTGCAAGTGCTTTCAAAAAGTCAAATAAACAAATTTTTTTCCAGATTCTGGGGCTGTTGTCACTGAGCTGAGGTGTCAGCAAAAGCATTTTTCTCCCAGCAAGCTGCAGTATTTAAGTTCAAGTATATTTTTGAAGTAAGTCTTTATTGATTCTGATTCTGCTTTAAATCCATCTCCACAAAATTTGTTGGCAAGTTGCCATCCTTTATTAAAATGCCTCCTCCCAGAATACTAAACACCAAGCAAGGATTAAAAGAGCCAATCAGCAGAGTCATTCATCATGCTGATGAATGTCAGAATTTGGCAATGCTGGTGGAATTAGGGCTTAAGCTTCAAACTGAACCAAACCAGGTATTAGTGACACAGTTGATACGTTACAAACCTTAATTAATCTTATTAATTTCTTGCTTGCTGTAGTTGGGATGATAATTAATGTAGTTATGATTAATAACGGGATGGCTAATTGCTATTTTTCCTCACTTCTCTGTAAATGCCTGTTCTTTTATTATTATTATTATTATTATTATTTAAATACAGTATTTTGTGTTAACTTGTATTGCATGTTTCTGAAGCACTGATTTATTCTTCCCCCCAAGTATCTTATTAGAAATGTATGACAAAGTGGTAATTACTGTCAGATCTGGGCAAAGCATGTCACAAGTTACAAAGTATTATTTAAATCTGTTATTGTACTTGTCAACTTAGTTTGTGCCCAGTGGGAAATATCAAGAAGAGTCAAAATTAATGTCAATACAAGGGGCAAAATTAATGAAAGTGATAAATACAGTAAAAGGGTCCTAAACCAGACCATGGGTAGTAACCTATACAGCTAAGACTCAGTTACTTAATTCGAGGTCTGGAATTAATTTTTGTTGTCTTAAGTCAACAAGTCTGAGCATCACAAATTTATTAAAACAGTAAATTAACCAGAAAGACAGATCCTACATATCTTGTGTTAATTTTTCCAGTAAATCAACAGAAGCTTTAGAGGCTTAGAATCACCTGAAAGGAGCTTGAGTCATCAGCCTTATACTCTCTCATGGAGCTGGTGTGTGTATTTCTGTCCCTTAGAAATGATATTGGTTTAGTAAAGCTCATTGGAGCACTCTGAATGTTTATCCTTCAGTACATCTTCATGTAGATATTGAATACCGGTAAGAAGCTTTGTTTCTTATTCCATTAAGAACTAATGGAACTTTTAAAACATCCAAATAAAACAAGGTGAGCGTTTCTGGTTAGAGGTAAAACTATTTCTTTTGACCTGTTTCAGACCGCTGTGTTGTCTGAATTACTGATTTATGAAAATATCTGAAATCAGCTGACATTATGGATCCTCCCATACTATGATGTATTATGCTATTCATGTTCTTTAAAATAATATGTACAGATGAAAGGTGATCTCTGGATGGGCCAATAGTTCTTTTGCTCCAGTAGATTTCTAAAATGTTCCTCAATCTCTTAAAATAGAATTATGTATTTTTTGACAATTTAAAGACTCTTTTCGAGACAATTTTCTTCCTGCAAGTACTGTATACAGTTCATTGTCTAAATACTCATTTAACATTATTACAATATCCAATACTTCCCTGACAAAAGCTTAAGCTAATTGTTAAGAAACTTATTTTTTCTTAACAAACTAATTTCTTTTGCTGGGAAATGGTTCCAGTCAGTTTGGCAGCCAGGTTGTAAAGGACAATGACCTCACCAGATCTCACGGTCTGTGGCCTGTTGTGTTTGGAAGCAAAATTTTGGGGTGCTTTATGTGTGTGTGTGTGTGTGCATGTGTGTGTAAATTAGGTGTTCTAGTAGTAACTCATCAAGGTGAATTACTAATTAATGTGATTCAGATTAAAATCAAAGTTTTAGCATTTGTGCTGTTGTACTTGACATTTGATGATGAATTATCACTTTTCACATACAAGACATAGGTAACTCTACATGTAGTGTCTTGTTCCAACACAAGAAATCATTTTCCATCTGTTTCGATTTCATATATGGTTTCCAACAGTTGTGTTTTTTTCAAATCTCTGCTTAGCTGTTGACTAGTGGAATGCTACGGAATAAGTAATGTGTTCTACCTCAGACTGGGCTACATTTCAGTTATAGAAAATTGACCTGTTAAACACCCACAGAAAAAAAAGAAAAAAAGAAAAAAAAGAAAAAAAATATCATTAAAAGCTCACTATTCTCTGCTCTAGGTAGCTGCAGTAACCATGGTACTGTTGTATACATAACACTAAGGGTACAGTACAATCCCTGCGGAATAGCAAATGTTGAATTTTAATGATTCCAGCTTTATTTAGGTTGTAAAGTGCTTTGGGATAGGTATCCTTCAAGATGAAAGGTAGTGCAGAAATGTAAGCTATTGCTATTATGCTTTGAATTAATCACTTTCTTTCCCCTCCAGAGCGATGCAGAAAAACATCTTAACATCTATTTTACTTGAAGGCTGGAAAAAAAAAAGAAAAAAAAAAAAGAACACTTCCCCTCATAAAATAGAATAAAAAAAGGCAAAATAAAAAGCTCCTTCAAATACAAGAGAAAAAAAAATCAGTTTCGTGTTGATGTATATAGCTTTCATCCTACATTTCTTGAAATCGATATTCATTTGGAAGGAAGAGAATGAGCTACGGAAACAGGATTGAGTCTTTGGTTATTAAATATCTCCTAGGAACAGATTCTGACCGCGTAATGTCCGCGAGCCCCTAAAGTAGAGTAACTGAGAAGAAAAACCCTACCACCCACTTAACACTGCTACTGTGAATGAGCTGCTATCATAATGCATAGTAATTAGGGTAATCAAGATGCAGACCCTTACTTAATTAAACTTCACTGCAGTGTGTGAGGAGCAATAAATTTATAACGAATAAAAGTAGAAAGGATTTAAAACTAGGCTGGATAACATATTCATGGAAGTGATAATAAAATTTATGTATATGGACACAGAGATAATTAACACCTGTAAATTACTTAAAGGGGACCCTGTTTCAAATGTGCACTGGCACATACATAAGGGTTGCATGTATGTATGAGTGATTAATAGGATGTAAAGCAGTCTTTCATGTGATTTCTGTCACAGAAAAGAAAATCAAAATCACAGAAACTAGAGGATTAACATCAAGGCAGGGACATCATGTTACCATGATATTTGGTGAAAAAGCACAGAATAACCAAGAAAGACTCTTGTATTGTACAAATACCCAAGAAAATGATTGCTGCCATCTCACTGAATTTATGATCTGAAAGTGTGTAGGTGCAGGTAAGGAGTACAAGAAGCAATGAAGAAAATATTGAGGAAAGGTTTATTGTTTTGAGGACTTTGCCAGCAAAGCTGTTATTAGAGAGAGCAGCCATATAATTATGTAGTTGGTATAATTTATCACAGTTCTCCTAGAGCAAATAAACAGTACCCGCACAAGGACTTTTTCAAATGTATCATTTCCTTTGCTATTCGATTTTAGCTACAGAGCGAAATAAGTGATGAATCAGATTTTTTTCATGCTCAAAATTGACAAAACTTTATGAAGAAAATTTAAAAAATAAAATTATCATTCTGAACATGACACAATGATTTCAGACACCTGTTATGCTGTCCTTGTCACTAGTATATGCTTCACACTGGCAGTGGTCAGAAAGTGATGGCAGCTGAAGCTAGAAAACAAAAGAATGGTCTTTTTACCTCACAAGTAATTGTAGATGCACATCTCTGGCCATGAATTCCCTAAATGAACCTTTCCTTAGCTTCCATGTTCTTCTCAGAGACAACTATTGGCAATAGAAATCACATTTAATCTAGTTTAGAAAAAAAAAAATGGTGGGAAAAAAAGTGTGTTTTGAAGGGCCAGGATGCAGCTGAACTGGAGGCTTCTTCTGTGCAGGAAATCCTCTGGACATGGGACATCCTCTGATGAGATATCCGTGTTGCATGTTCAGCACTAGAATGGTACTGGCAAAATGGGGATATAGCCAGTGATTTTCAACACGATATATCTGGTAGACAAGAACGCCTCCTGCTGAAAGCTGTCTAGGAACTGCAGGCACAGCACAGATTATAGCCATATGTGCTGTATTCTTCTTTTTCCTTACTGCGAAGTGTCCCATATACTCTGCGTTCTGCACAGGGGAGATAGTCTAATGCATGTTTGCAACCTTGATCATAGCAAAGAAGATTAAATTCTACTTTTTCTGTTCTCCTATTTGCCCGTTTGGGGAAAAGATTCTTTTTGCAATTACCCAACCTGACTAGAAAAGACATTCACTATAGCCATCATATCCAGAAGCTCATGGTGGGTGCACTTCTTTGACTGATTCAAGACCAGAATCTTACAGAATCTGTATTTACAGACATCACAGTAGCCCTGAGTCTAATCTATACCACATACTCTATCACAGCACCCAGCAATTATTCTGAGTCTTGAATTTGTGGAGCACAGGAAAATATGCCACAACTCTCTAGACCTGTTCTGTTCTTTGAGGGTTGCAATATATGTATGTTACATATAAATATGTGACACATGTATATGTTGTTAACATATAAGCAGCTTTAGAGACTTTCAGTTACCTAAGGATTTGTTCTCTCAGGAATTCAGGTGGCTCCATGGTGTCCTGACAGACAGAAGCCTCTAGCCTTTGTTTTTCAGTGTATTTGAGATACAGTTCTAAAAATGTAGGTCAATGAATCAGTAATGACTTGCACACATTTAATGAAAAAAAAATCATAAAGGAAAATACAGCAATGGAATTTAATTTGCTACAGCAACATCAACGAACAACATCTGAACTGTAGTCCCGTCCTATGCCATAAGTATATATTTGTACTTCTTGCCTAGTGATACCAGAATCAGTTTCTGCCTGGATTTCTAAATGGACTTCAGTCATGCCCATACTGGACTCAGTACTCCTTTAATGGTTGCTTTGAGTAGGCAGCTGCGTACTTTGTATATGGTGCAAAAATGCACCAAAGTTAACAGTTCAGCATACAATCCTAGCTTACTGAAATTTTTTTAATGCTTTGCCAATTATGCTGGTAAAGTGCTTGTTAACGTCTTCTTCATCCCTTCTTGAGAGTTCAAACATGTTAATGAATATGTTATTTACTATAATAAAGCCAGATTCTGCTATTCAATTAATAGGGCAACTCAACCAAGAATCCCTTAAAGCTGTTTATCCCTGTTCTCCATGCAACTGAACTCCAGCTACTGTGGCTTTGGCCATTTGAATTCCACACTGTCCCATGGAAAATGCATGAATACTGTTCAATTACAGATGGTTATCATATTAAAGTTAATTTGATTTTTGCCCCTCTTCAGCCAATAATTTAAAGCAGCAATTGGTAATTAGATCTCTATGTTGATTTCATTCTTTGTCTTCTTTTCCTTTAAATAATCACTTTCAATTTCTTCCTGATGATGGAAGATATGTCAGCATGTCTTGAGCAACAATCTATACTACCTTATCACAAAGATTAATAATTTCCCCATTGCTAAAGGAGTTTAAAATTGGGTTTTCCTAGATCTGGGGAGGCATAAAGCACCCATGAATGCTTTCTCTAAAACTGCACTTACACATGAAGGCTGGATCGATTTTCAAAAACCTATGAAAGATTTTCAAACTCAAATCTATTTTTCTATGCTATTTTGCATCTCGGGAAAAGAGGCATAAGAAAGACACTTGAGTCCCTGAGGTTTTCTTCATATGGAAAAGTAGAGAAGAAGGGATCTCACTATTCTCACTCTATTAGCAGCCACAGTTTGATCACAAAACATACCCTTGTCAGATGGGACATCTAAATTCAGGTATGAATGACTAAGCAATTTTATTCTCAGAAGTGCCCAGTATTGTCCCTGGAGTGACTATTCATGATTTTAGCCTTCTGGGTAAAATACTTAGGTGGTATAAACTGACGTTATGTCATTGAAACTAATGGAGCCATATGAGCTGAGTATCTGAATGTCTGTCACAGTTTGCTGAACCCGGTTCTTTGTACTAAAAAATGCCTCTTTATTTTCAGACTTTACTTCCCAAATAAAGATGTCATGTCTAGCAGGAAATCTGAATTCTGGTGCCAGAGACTCTGAGAGTGTTTCTCAGGTATCTCCTGTCTTGCTGGGCTTGGCTGATGCTTTGTTAAACAGTGCGTGAAACTGGTTGGACATGTGAGCACAGTGAACACAGGGGAGAATTTTCATTTGTCAGATGGTCACAGCTTGCTTGCTTTCTAACATAATAAACTCCACACTTCCTAGACCAGCTTCCTCAGAGAACTCCACACCCAAAAGCCTTTGTACATCCGTAATTGAAGGGAGGAAAAATAAGCTATTTATTTACTCTTAGAAATGATGGGCCCAGTAGAGTTGCTCCCAAAGGTTTGGATCTCCACCTACTAGCTGAAAAATAAAGCAGCTTTCAGTGAATGGGTGTGTAGTCCACGTCTCTCCAAGACTGTCATGTTACTATTGTGTCAAGGAAAGTCTTCATTAAGGATTCCGCAGGTCTTTGAGACTGAATGTAAAAGATGTCAGCAGGATGGCTGAGTGACCCCAAGCAGAGCAGGTTTTTTTTTATTTTTTTTGTTTGTTTGTTTGTTTTTTTCAATGGCTGAATGTGCCTGAACAGTAGTTTAGGTGGAGCAGGAAGAAAAGCATTACCAGATTTTGTTATTTTATAATGAGACACATAAATGTTAGCTTCACCGAAAGATCTAAATCCAACAATTACTTGAGACTATCACATCTTTTTTCTTTGTCTTTTGATTTTTGTTTCCTTGTCTTTGCAGACAGAAATCCAGAAAAAAACATAATCCAAATGAACTTGAAGTCTCAAAAAACATAATCTAAAGAGAATCATAAAGACATTATCATTCAAAATTTCTTTTTAAAACCTAACCTCCATTCCATTTATTCAATAATAAATAAATAAATAAATAAATGATTAAGAAGGCTTAACCTGTGACATTTGAATTCTTGTTTTTGACGCTTTTTTTCATCCCAGATTAAAGGGTATTCTTTCAGCACTATATAATGATGGGGCTTTTATGCTGCTCTCAGAGTTTCTAGGGCAAAGTTTTTTAAAAGGCTCCATGGCCAAAATGCATTTGCACTATTCTGATCTTCCAGTGTACTTTGATTTCTTGTGACGCTTTGTAGTTATCAGAATTCATCAGCTAAAACTCAGAGCAAGGTGAGAGGGCAGTGGATCAGCTTTTAGAAAAACAGAGTGCAAAGATGAATTTTATGTCCACTTCTACAGACACAGTCCAGTTCTGCTTGTGTCATACACACCCTAGAAACTGAGCAATGAATCCTATAGAGCATGAAAATGCAAGTGAAATCTATTTGTTGTGGTTTCCAATGTGAAAACTGAATCTGTTCAACAGGAGAAAATAGTAGCAATCTGAATTATTATTATTTTTTTTTTTGATAGATCCCTAGGAAGTGCATCAGATTTAGTTTTACAGTTCACCAAGAGAACTTTGGCTTTGACAGCTCAGCTTGGTCTAAGCAGTGCTCTTGATACAGTCATTTATAGGTAGCAAGTCTCTGCTGATTTCCTGAGCAGATGTCAGCCACACAGCCCATCAATCACAGTTGGGAAGACAACTTGCTCAAACAGAAAAAGAAAAGAGAAAATGAAAACACATGTGGGCATTTCTAATTTTCCAGTCAGTGGGTCTCTCATATGAAATCTTAAATCCCGACTCCTTTGAAGCACCTTTCCCCTGCCCCCAGACACCACCACTTGTAGAGCAGTTGCTAAGTACTGGCCATAATGCCAGTACACTGCACATTTTCAGGTACAAAAGACAGACAGACGGGAAGGCACTGTTCTCTTTTTCCCTTGTTAAAAGTCATGAAACCTAACAGACTGGCTTCATAATCCGCTCACTGTAACTATCCCTTATCTCATTTTTAAAAAGATGCGGGTGTGTTCTGCTGCGTGAACTCTTATCTCACGCTGTGACCCCTGTCGCAGGATAATTGCTTGTTGCTATGTGAGCATTAAAAACCAGATTGTGTGGATGGGGCTTAGATCTTCCTGCAAGGGAAGAGCTGGCCTCTGTTACTGTGGATTAAGGTGCATATCAGTTTTTAGCAACACAGAGGCAATGAAATACAAAGCTGTTGTCAATTTTTCCAGGAGAACATAATGATATTACTCATCAGCTGATAATGACAGTATTTAAGCTTCCTTTTTGTACATAGAAGAGAAGCATTTACACAAACTAGCAATTATTTCTTATGTTAAAGAACTACACTAACTACAGAGGATGAATTTGAGGTGGAAAGCCCTAAAGAACTAGAAGGCTGCATCTTGAACAGAATTAGTGAGCCAGTCTTTTCTTGCTTTATGAAACAATTAATAGTTCAATAATTTGTTTGTTTCTTGACAGTATTTCAGAAGAATGAATTATAGCGGAGTAGCCAGATGTTACTTTTATCTGTCAGCAAGAACTTCCTAGAGAAGCTGTGCATCTTCTGACAGTCACCTGAGACAAAAGTATTTTAAATACATTTTCAGAAGACTTCATACATGAAGAGAATATCTGTGGTTTATTATTAATTGTTCGTATTTCGCATTCTTTGTTCATTATCCTGTCCTTTCAGAAGCTCTATTTATCTGAGCACAGACTGGAAGTGGTATCTCATGAGTTGATGGACAGTCTCCTAATTCATACTGCAAAAGATGAACTGCAAGAGCCTGGCAAACTGCAAATTATTTATCCAGTGACTTTTACTGCTTTTAAAATCCTCCTGGTCCTTTAAGAAAGAACTGCAGCAACCGAAGCCATTCTTCTCTGCAGCACAGAAATGGGTAATTTGGTAGCTTTCAACATGCAAAACAACTAAACTGATACAGAGAAATGGAGAGGCAGGAGGGATGCTAAATAAGAGCAGAGATACCAATACACTTAGAAGACCAACAGCCCAACCAGAATTAAATGAATTCAAGAATAAACTGAAGAAGTTGGAAGAAACAGAGTAATAAGGATGTTATATTTACTAATAACTGTGATTGTTCTTATAAGAAACATAATAAACATTTTTTCTACCAACTGTTCTTGAATAAAGTAATTTACTTCAAATCTCTCTTGTTCAGTCGGACGAACACCAAAGTGCCTCTAACTGGAATTCTTTAAGAGGGCAAATACGTACTTTCTATGAAGTTTGGTTATATCAGAATGTTCTCAAACAGTTCTCTAGTAACATGCTCATGAGCAACACATTTATAAAACTTGCTCATAAGCAAAACATTTATAAACACTCTGGAATAAAACTACAGTTACATTACGTAAGTGATCCCTACAATGACATCTGGAAAAAAAAAAAAAAGCCAAACCCACAACTGACAACAATGCCACTTCTGCAGGCACTTAATGACTTATCTGCTAAGTATCCAGAAGACCAGAGGTTATTTCTTTTAGGAGCTGATATAGATTTCTATCTTCTATGCTGAGAATAATTCAATATTGTTGAAAGTATCAAAAAAGAGAAATTCAGTTAGAAATACAATTCTATATACTGCCTTTCAGCACGGCTCTCAGTTACAGGTTTGATTCAAAGCTAGTGAGGTCAGTGATAGCTGTCCATTGACCTCACACTCCATGGGAGCAGACATGGGACCACGCAAATACTTTATTTCTTTTCCACATTTCCTTTTTTTCAGTTTGCCATTTTGGGCACTGTTTATGGTAACAAGGACAGGTTTTGCTTTCAAGCCTTATTTTTGTCCTTTCTTTGAGATTAGCACCCCATGAAGTACGGTCCTGACCACTGAAAGGGGCTGTATTTATCTCTTGCTGAGGTCAGGGTTGATTTTCCCATTTCTGTTTCTTACCCACCAACAGAAAGACAGAAAATACTCTTCCCTGTAACTCTGTAAGTGGCACATGCAATAAGCTGTAAAGCAGGGACCATACCTGTGAAATGATTGCTGGATTGTCAGGGAAATTATGCTATTTAAGCATCTTTGACAGATGGATACCTACAAGCCCTGAATTGTCACAACTGGAGGGCACTCAGCCATCTCCTCACAGCACTTCATAGGCACAGATCATTTGTAAATAAAACAAGTTTGCTCAAAAATACCCTTTTTTTTTCTTTTTGCAAAATATATGAAGAGATTTATTATTTTTTAAATGCATTCTGCAAAGGCATGTCCATTTACAAATCATTTCCAATCAACTTAAGTGTGGATGTTTGATATGCAAAATGTGAGCAGTGCACTTGGCTCATGATTCACATAACACATTGGTGCAATCTTTCTGAGTCAGTTCCATATGCAAATGGTCATATTAATACTGATTTCAAAATGAAGCTTCTGAAAATCCTTCAATATCTTCTTTCCTACTGCTGGTTGCACTCAATCTAGTAATCTCAGAGACTGTTCGATTTATGAAAAGCAACAGTAAAGGGAAACTACTAGGGAAAAAAAGAGCAAAAATTATGACAGTCTTCACAGAAAAGTATTTGCAACTTTATCTAGCATTGGTTTTCAGCAAAGAATTGAAGCTTACCAAGGTCAACCCGAATTTCTCATGAAGTTATTCAACTTTTGCTGCTTCCCTTTGTTTCACTAACAAAATGTTTAATTTCTGGTGAGTATGGAGAATTCAGGGCTAAACCCAAGGCTCTTTTTTTCCTTCAGACCCACAGCTGACATTAAGCAGTAAAGGAAGAAAAGCTGTGATTGACACATGGGGATCTCAGCTTGACCATGGTGGTTAGCAACATAGTTGTAAGAAATCCATCTCAGAGGTTACCACGGCCACTGCAGGGATAACTTCGCTGTTTATGGAGGCCAGCAGACCCTTTACATGCTCCCTACCAACCGATTCTAATAAGGCAGCATCTACCTCTCTTTTCCTCAACATGTAATTTGCAGCAGCTTAATTGCTGTGATTTGCAGCAGTTTAGTATAGTAGCCTGGCAGTTGAGCAACGTATCCAGTAGAGTGGGCACGAATAGTTGATGGTTGGACCTACAACCAAGAAGCCATTTTTTCTCATCACATCCCTCTGATTCACAAAGCTGACAGGAAACAAAGCAACTGTAATTTTAAATAGATAGCAATGCTGTGTTCCCAATGATTCTGTGTTCCTTTAAAGAAAAAAAAAATAAATTGTCCTTCCGGGTCTAAGTTTTTGCACATTTTTTGTCACTTCAGGCATTTTTCTGCGCTGAGTCAAACCACTTAAATGCAACTGTAAAGAGTGGGCCCAGTCCACAGAAAAGTATAATAAAATTATTGTAACTATTCAGAAGGAGTAACCAACTGAGAGAACATAGGAGTGAGAATAAAATATGATTTCTTGTGTATTGTCGTAGTCACTGCTTGTAGGAGACAGTTATGACAGTGTACAGGCACATTCCATTTACGAGGGTTTAATTACAGCCAGATCAGCTAATTTAGCTTACAAATTACTGCCAACCAGCTGATGGAATATTAATTAAGAAATGCTTTCAATGAAGTTAGGTTCATATGCACAGAAAGTATTGCTTCCTGGCTTTTTAATTCTAATGGCTTCCAATTTGAATATTCAAGTGCTTAGCATCATCTAAAAAGTGAAGATTCATACATGAATACATTGAACAGCACTATTTACTGTACCTAATTTTTCTGTTTATATAAATAAACAGTAGGAATAAAAGATATACTGAAGATATTTCACAACTGTCTCAGATCAACTGTAAATCATACAATGTAATACAGTATTTTTATGTGCAGCACATGGACGATGCATAGGCAAGTTGCAATGAAATGAACAGTAAAGTGTTGTTTCTCTTCTTGCTTTCTACAGATAGCTAAATTATATGCTATGCATTCCTAATTCTACCTTTTTATATAATTTTATTTGACCACTGATAGAAGAAAGGGTGTTTTTTAGAGCTGGCTGTGTAGAAGTGGTATGTACAAGAAAAATAATTGCAGGTGAGGTGTTTGCTGCCAAAATGTTTTTGGTTTCCCGGAAGAAGGAAAAAATTATTAAATCTTATTATTTAAGAGACAACATAGGTGACAATATTTGTCCTTAACACTGTTCAAACTAAGGGAAATATTAACCTTAAAAGTTTACAAGCTAAAAGGTAGATACTGAGAAGAAAGGACACAATAGGGATCCTGTGAATCGCAGTCACTAGCATATTGTTTTAAATTAACTCACTTCATGATGGTTTCATGAGAGATGTATTTAGCAAGCAGCCTGGATAAGAAAGACTACTTTTAGAGCTGGCATGAATATTGCACTGTGCAGAATCACAGACTCATTGACAAATGGGCATTTGGTGCAGCAAGGCACATGGAAAAGCGGTGTGTCCCCTGGAAACTCAGCTCTTAAGACTGCACTTGGTCTGTGCATGGCATCTACTGCATAGCTGGAGGTTGTAACGAAGCTCTCAGTCATGTCTTCATTCCTCTTCATCTGCAGTCGGCAAATAGCTAGGCCTCTGCTGTGGTGCCTGTATCTCATAATTTGGCCTCTTCTTTGGGCCCATCCTCACTCTAAGTTGTCACCATGAAACTTTGTCTAATACTTAGATACTCGTTGTTCAAAACTGCTGGAAGATCCAGCCTTTATCTGTACTTCACCTTCTGATTACATCTTTGCATTTCGGCTGACAAATGCAGCCATACCCTGCACGTCTTCATTCATAGTGCTGATGCTGTAAGAATTATCTTCCTGTTCAATCCCTTTGACAATGCCTTGCCTCTTTTTGTATTTTTCCTTCTAGTTTTCCTGTCTCCATTGCCTTCAACATGGCTACTTGTCAATATCTTCCCCATTCAGCACCAGGACGATGTTACCTCTTGCTAGCATCAGTTAGGTTTCTAAATAAGGGCTCCTCTTGAGTCCTGCTCAAGGTTAGGACTGCGGGGAACAATGATCATACAGAGAGGAATTACCAGAAACAGGTCTGCCGAAAGTGTGTGCCATCTGCCTTTCACAATCCCATCTTTTTCTGACTGATCTCTCCTCTCGTGTGCATCTCAAACCCCAAATACCTGTGCCTGTCTTGTGTCTGGGTTGGACCTTTCACCTCACTGCAATGCTCATCTGGCAGTTTAATTCCAAACGGAGGAGTACCTGTTTTAACAGAGTGGCTGATCAATAGTTTAATCAGCTATTTTGTTTCTAGTTCTCTCTGTGCGGCTGCTCTGTTTCTCTACTTTTGAATACTGCAGTTCAAGAGTCAGACTGGCATCAGGCTGAGATGTGGGGGGTATAAGAAAAGAAAGAATACATGCCTGGCTGTTGGATGTCTTTGAAACTGCCAGATGAAAGCAAACAGCATATGTAAATCCACATACCTGTACTGACTCCTTGCCTTGCCACAGGAGCAGTTTATTCTTATGTAAAGATCACAACATTGTTTTAATGAGTAGGAAGCTTTCAGAAAAGGAAGCAAGAAGAGTGACAATGTTAAGGGAAATTAAAACTGCATCTTTTCAGTCCCTCTGAATTAAAAAACGATTATTTATTTTTTCACTGAGGTGCTGTGATGTACAGAATAGAATCTTGGAGGTGTTTTTTTTGATTTCTTTATTTTTTGATTACTGTGAGCTACTAAAATATCTCTACATCAATCTTATTTCTGCAGATGCATTTGTTGATATTTACCAGGTAATTTATGCTAATACAGACAGCATTCCCAACTGGTCACTTCCAGTACTAGCACTTACAGGCATTTTGTCAAGCACTTAAAAACACAAGCTGTACAACTGGATTACTTAAACTTTTTAATTAGTATTGTTGCCAAGAAACAACTGTGAACAACAGAACGTATTTTTGAATGCTTAATCATAATAAATCTGTCAATAAACAAAAAGCACATTTCTAGCTGAAGTAATATGAGGGAAATGATCATCTTCAATATATCTGTTATGATTTTCACCAGGCTGGCATCTGATATACAATATGGTGTCTCTAATGAAAGAAATGAATGCAATGCAAGATTTCTCTCTGAAATGTTCTGTATGGGAGAAGGATAAAGTTCCAGGTCTTGTCATCTCAAAAAATAATCAGCATTCATTTTGTAGCATTGTTTCCGCTCATAGAAGAAACAAATGCATTTTTGCACTACTCACAGACATTTTTCCTCTACTTTATTTTGGCTGTCTTTTTAGACCTAATGAGACCACTCGCATGTCAGAACTAATCAGTAGTGAATGAACTACAAACATGGATTTAGTAATTGCTTCTTTGCTCGAATTTAATATTTGCCTTCCAGTAATCTAGCAAGGGAGTTAGTGCTGTTCAGCGCAGTTCCAAGGGATTAAGAAGAGTTTCCTAACTAGAATATTTTTACTCTTTTGGATAATTTGCAATTAACTGAAGCATATAGTACAAAGATCACTTCAGTAAATAAATAAATAAATAAATAAATAAATAAATAAATTCTCTTGCCCTGGGAGAGGCCATTCACAATTATAGTCTGGCTGAAAAACCTTCCTCGTTCTGCCAGTACCTATCCGGTTTTGTATGCTGGTAGAGACTTGGTAGATTTATATAGATTACAAAGCACAGGAGAAACTAAAAAAAGGCAGCTAACATTTCACCTGACATGTTATTGCTTAAAGCGTTAAAACTAGATTTAACCATTCACTACTCAGGCAAGGCTGCATGACTTTTTAACTGTCATTCCATTATTGCAGACCATGGTCTTCATAGAACCAAATATTTAGGATGGTCATAGTCTATTAATCAACACACACAAAAAAAATCATGCTGAAACAGAGGGAATGGTGACATACAATCTGTAAAGTATGAGCTTTGACATTGAATTCTGTAGTTTTAAAAAAGAGTTGAGAAAGAGTTTTTAAGAAGGAGTTAAGAAATACATCATTAACTGTTTTATTTTAATAGCCTGTATCCAAAAAGGGATTTTAGAGTAAAGAGTTATCAAACCACTGGTCCATCAGAAACGTTTTTTTGTTTTTTTTTCTTTTTTTTTCCCTAAAACCCATTGTTTACATGTTGTTTTCTGTTACACATATGAATTATATATTTCTACACATTCTAATTTTAATATTTAAATCTAATTCCTCCTAAGGAAGAAAGCAGTAAGGATATTAGAACCAAGAAGAACAAAACCCAGAAACTTGCTATGGTATCAGAAAAGCACCCACCTGCTTTTGCAGTAGAATGTTCAGGAACAAACAAAACAAAACAAAAACAAACAGCGGCAACAACAACAACAAAAACAACAAACAACGAATTTGAGAACAGTGATTTTCTACAATTAAGAAACAAAGAAAAGAAAGATGAACGCTATAATTCCTGCTATTTGCTTGTCTATCGTAATATTAACTGATGGATGGCATTAAAAATGTCTGTTTGGCCATGGATGACATTGGCCAACAGTATGGTGGTTGATTGAACAAAAATGTAGTCAAGATACAAATTGGGCCAGACCATCAGGCAGCTGTAGCTACAGTAACATCTGCCATCTGAATGTTGTGCCCAGTATCTTGATTGGATTGAAATCAAATAAATATCTCTAATTAAATTTAATAGAGGTCCTTGCCTTTTGTGTATGAATGTAACCAGTAACAGACCAAATCAGATGGAAAATTTTGTTTGGAATAGGGAAAATGTAAGCGCTATAGTATTACTTAGCAGAAAGGTCTTCACATTAAGTGCATGTTTCTAACATAGGGAAGTGCTGGAAAATTAAAGTAGGCTACTGATAATACTAGTTTAATGATTTTAAATAAACATTGAGTATATTCAAATAGTTGTACTGGATGTTCCTCCATTGGCTGTCCAAGAAAAGAAGAGGAATATGTGCTTAATTTTACACGGTTACTCTTAGCTGATGCATTCCAACTTAAATGCATACCTTTAAGGTTAAACTGACATTTTATTTTTTAATTTATTTATTTCAAATACAGAAACAAAACCATCTTTCTTCAGGTTTGAAATTCCCCTCTACTGCAATTCTGAGAGACACACATCAAAATAGAAATGGCTGAGATGGTCCAAAATATAGAAGGACTGGCTACCCTGGATTCATGCAATCACAGCATGAAGTTCACATGCTTAAAATCTCATAAGACGTTCTTTTGACATTTATGTCCAAACTTTTAGCTTGGAGATTATGTTGATTCCATTGCCATTTTCATGACGTTTGCCCCATATTTTATTGCCATTTATTATTTTACACATTAGAAGATCAGCAAAAGCCATTGAATAATGTGAAATACGGCTTCATGCATGGAAATTAATTATAATGTCCTATTAAAAAGTTTAAATTAAATAGTTTCTGTGTGGTAAATTATGAAAGAAACTTCTCACTGTTCTGATGGCAGGGCTCACAACAGGTCTGAAGCCCACAAAGATGTATGACTGGAGTTTCTGTGCACAGGTGAAAAGATGTTGTTCCAGAAGAACAACAAGGCAGAGGAGATTTCTCTCTGACTGATTATCCTGCCTTATTCATTTATAGCAGTTGTTATTGTCTGTGGCTTGTAAGGAGTTTAGGATAGCTGTGTTTTCTCTGAGTATTTCTATGCTCCATTGTTGATGTGACCAAATGATTTTGAATCATGGTAGTCTTTATCTAACGCGACAGCTACTGTGCCTTTGTGGCTAGAAAATTGTAGCTATATTACCCGATCTTCAACATTCTTTCAGGAGGGTGATAAATTTCACTCTCTTGAAAATGGGCTTTCTTTTCTTTTCTGTTCTGTCCCTGTCACTGAACTATTCAGGACCTCCTCTATATGTAGAAAATGTGGCACAAATCTCTTCTCCTATCTTTTTCCTTTCTCTGCAAGATCTTGGCTTGACTTTTTGTTTGCTTGGCCTGACCTTTTAAAATGCCAATTTAAGCATGAAAATAAGGGTTGCTTGTGGCTGATACTGTGGGAGACAGAAATAAGTCAAGTCCTGATTTAAATATATTAACAATTTCAGAATTTTTCCTGATACTTGAGGTAACTTTTTAACTTTGGAATGATTATTAATGGCTCCTCGTCTATTTAGTGCTTACTGATGACTCCCAGCTGGCATTCCTGCCATTCTGCCAGTAGTATTTTACACTTACTTTGTTGCTTTTCATGTAAGGACCTCAAAGCACTTTAGAAAATAAAATTACGTACATTTCGCAGGTAAGAAAACTAAAGGAGAGAGGGAATGGATGATTGGCTCAAGGCCTCCAAGCAATTCAATAGCAGAGTTAAAGAGACAATTCAAGAATCCTGCTCCTACTGTATTTAAAAAGTAAAGCACAAGGGTATGCAGAGACTGTGGGGAAGCTCAGAACAAAACGGATATGGTAGACAATGGTAAATTGCACAACAAGACCCACAGGTATCTCCTGAAATCTATTGCTTTGAATGCAACAAATTCATTTTGAATGATATCAAAAATGTCTGATCAATGCCACTAAATACCAAACTCTTATTTGTTTGGGGCTTTTTGGAAGGGCGTGTTTTGTTTTGTTTGGAATTTCATATCTGATGTAATGAAGAAACAGGATTACTTTGATAATTTGCTGACTTGTCTGATCTCTGATGATTTTCTCACAAAATGTAAATCAGATAACACATCTAATCTCGTTTTGAAGTTCCTTGATCTCTAGCTACTGTGCTAATCTCTTTGTTTCTTCCATTTGCTTTATTTGCTCAGACTGCCATCCAATTTCTCAATGTCTGTTATCCGAAAGTCAGTGCAGGAGTGTCGGTGCCTCTCCTACTCCTCCAAGATCCCGACAGCAGCCAGTGGATTCTGCCGAGCACCTGCAGACCTGCAAGTGATGTAGGCAGGGCTGCTGTCCCGCTTCTGCTGAGCAAGGGCAGCAGGGGATAACCACGTGCAAGTAAATGACATCTGCTGTAAAATGACAGCTTTACCCCAGACATCCATTAGCTGCTACCAATACAGTTCAGCTGCACAAGGCTGGCACTTTATATAGCAGCAGGATTTTCAGGTGATAACATAATAACAGAAACAATTAATCAGCCACATAATAAGTAAAATTGTGTGCTGTGAAGCTCTGCCATTTGAAATACACACGTCTCAGCAACCCCTTCCTGCCAAGGCTCAGGTCCTTGTGTGCACTGATCAGCTCAACATGTCTTTATCATTCCAGCATTAGGATAGATTATCCCCATTAAAATAAGTGTTTGAACATATACACATGCTGTTAGAAATGTTCATAGCTCAATGGATATTAGAAGACATCTTCACTGGCTACCATATCCCTTTTATTCCAGTCTCTGATTCACTGAAAACACATTACTCTAGTGCAATTACCCTTCAATGCTTATTAATCAACCTGGCCAGGAAAATGGACCCTTCCTTGTTCAGTGTTCAAAATCCACGCAATCTGCCCTTATAACACACATTCCCAAAACACTGCCATGTACTTGAACAGCGCTGTGTACCTCAAGCAAGTTAGGACACTTGATGGCCCAAATCCTGCACCTGGAAGTGGTGGCATCCGCTTCCTCTACAGGAGCCTGCTATGGGCTTGCCGCGGGTCAAATATTCCTTGGAGCTAATTCAGCTCCCACTGGTGCCACCCCGTGGATATCAACGCAAACACATCGGTGGCATTCAAAAGGAGAGGTAGTACAGCAATGGTAGAGGTGATGCCCTAAAACTCATACCTGCTTCTCCTTTAGAATTTGTATTTATTTATTTACTTTTACAATTACAGTAACAATTTATGTCTTGCAGTAAAGCAAGTCTTCAGACTTCTATGCAGTCTGAAATATGGTTACAATGAGTGGAATGTGATTCATTTCTTATTTTACACCATTTTAAGTTCTGTTGGCTTCACTGAGGTTGCTTATGTGAGCATATATTTCTATCTGCATATATAAAGTGCTAATCACTATCATTTATTTGTGTTTTTAAAACAGTACTGGAGGCATAGAAAGGTTAAACGAGTTGAGAAGAACAGATATCTCAAAAAATGAATTCCCCTTATTTAAAATGCTGCTTTGTTTCTGCCTCTTTCCTTCTATGTGAAATATTCGAGCTAACCATAAGACAGGCATATTCTTTAGTTTGTTCACATTCAAAACACTGGGAGGAAACACAATTTTACTGCTATTCATTTGTGCCCTCCTATCAAAATAACCCTCTCCATGCTTGATTACCAGTATCCGAGGAGTCTTGGCTTGCATACTGCTATCCATCCCCATGCCTGATTGCCAGTATCCAGGACTGCTGGCTTGCACTCTTTGGATCTCCAGAACAGATGCTAAGCCATCTTCCTTTGTGTGTGCTGGGATGTGCTGATGATATCCCATGACACTGCCCTGGGAACACTTTCCATACCCTAAGAACTCCCTTATGTTTTCCCAACAGCCTCACAAAAAATAAAAAGATGCTGTACACCAGCTCCTGCCAGCTGCTTCCTCTTGCCTCAGGAAACAACCTTATAGGCAGACTCTGAAACGGCCTCATCAAACAGAAGGTGGCTCTTCTGGTGTCAGTGTCTCATCCTGAAACAACTTTAAAAGTGTCTCCCATATCAGGCATAGCTCTTTATACAACAGTTTATAGAGGTTCTGCTTTCAAAAAACATAATAGCCAAAAGGCTAAGGGCTCCTGATGCCCAGCAAGCACTAGAGCTTTGCTCTCATCTCACAAACATGTACCATCAAACACAGCATTGGAGTTAACACCAGACCTGCACTGGAGTGCAGCTGGGTGCCTGGGGCCAGAGGTGACCATTACAACCATTCTGTTTGATCTCTTACTCAGTGACAGCCATAACATTTCCTGTGATTCCTTTTGTATGAATACAAAACCTTGTTTTAAACTTGATAATTTTGTTCCCCTGTTAATGCTTCTGAAGCTAAATATGAGGTGAAAACTGAAAAGAATGTGATTGACATGTGGATGGATGTACCTAATGAAAAGACAATTAAGGTAATTAACAGGTAGTACATATGCAAGGAATCTTGCCTGAGTTCACATCAAAATGTCAGAAACTGATTCTTCTCTTCTACAATTTTTCAAGTACCGTAACTTCATTTTGCTTAGAAGAAAAGTACTTCTGATTTATATGAGCAGGAAAAGGCTCATGTCTGCACTGCAAAGTAGCTTGTGCACCTAAAATGCTCAACTTGTTTTGGAAGGATCACACCACCAATACACTTAAACTGGAATTCAAGGAATTTATTATCTGCTTACTGCAAGTAAGCTTTAGTTTTGCTCCAACGTGGCTTAAATATTAGGCAAGATGCCCCATTTCTCTTGCTGCCAATCCCTACTCCCTTCTGAATGCTATTCTGACTTCTCAGCTGAGTACAACAATCTGTTGCTCTCTCCCCATTTCCCTTAGGTTCTTGTGGGTTTGCAGCCTCATGAGGTTTGGGTCTTACTTTTATTTTTGCAGTTACTTGCACAAAAAGCTGTTTCCTTCAAACCTCAGGAAATGACTGCAAGCATTTCCATAACCCAGAGTCTACATCAACATTTGGAGTCAATGCTCTATGTTTGCCTCATGCTCCCATTCAAGTGAGACTGGAAATCTACCTTTAATTCCCTTCATTAAGGAGAATCGACATCCTGCACCAGGGAAAGGTACAGACACATCCAAGAAGCTGAGCATGGGCAGCTGACACAATGTGCTTTTTGTGACAAGCTGGGGGCTTGGAAGGGCGACAAACCCCCCCCCGAGCACCAGGGGATGGTACGCACACACAGCAACGGCAGAGAGGTACATGTCTAAGGATGGCATTAGTTGGAATCGCTTGCAGTGAATAGTTTCTGCCTTAATGTGCCGTCATCAGTCAGCATCCTGAGAAACTGAACAGTTTAATTGGATAGCTGTTAATGAAGGCAGAGTTCTTCATGTTCACCCAGGTTTAATTCTGGATTCCAGCAAATAAGAATGCTGCCATGGAATTAGCGATTTAAAAGTTCTTGTTCACGCAAAGAACAAAGATACTGTTAAAATAGTATACTGAACTTCAAACACAACACCCCAAACGTGACCCTTGTTTCACTATCCTTAGTAGTCTAATTCCATTTGGTTTAAATTAAGAGAAATGTAAAATGTATATAATTAAAGCTAGCCTAGTTAACTTTTTTTTTTTTTAATCATTTAATTTGGGACAGAACTTGATATTCAAAATGCCAGTCTGAAAATGAATTGTCATTATAATTTTTCTAAAGCATTTACTTGCATTAGTTTGAAAAATGAAGTCATTGTAATAGGGGTATATAATCTGATTATTTGAATGTTTAAAAGTTTTTATGGTAAGGAACATTGTTCAGTATGTTCTTTAATTTAAGAAGAACAAATAATTTCAAAATTTTGTTTCTAAGCTAACGTGTATTAAAGGCCAAGGAGCATTTTGGTCCTTACCCAGCTTAAATATATGTTTAGCTATAAGTACCAGAGCAATGCACTGAAACCACTGGAATGTTGTTCACACATGCTGTCATATTGTTACTTGGGCTAGTAAAACATTCTAGAATCAGTTTTTAATTTCAGGGAAGATTTTTGCTAAACATAAATGTTTCCATACTGATTCATTTAAATTGCCTGGATTTGTTTTTTATGTTCAGTGATTCACATCATATGTTGTTTGCACATTAGTTCAACTACCTACAACATTGAAACAGCTAAATAGTTGTAGTTCTGTTTAAATGTATAGATTTATATCCATTTTATTTTAAAGATAACAGAATCACTATTTCACCCTCTCCTATTTCTCTGCCATAGCATTTTATGGCCAGAGTGAAAGGAAAAACAATCAAGGCTAGGTCTGGCAACAACCATGTTTGTCATTTTGAGGAAAAAAACAGTATTTTGATAGGCTACACAGTGTGTAATTAGAGATTTTTCAAAGCTGCATAGCCAAACAATGCTTTGTTGTCCTCAAACTACTGAAATCATTTGGAATGAGAACAGTGATAGAATAACCAGTATATTTGAAAGTTAAATATGGAAGTCCTTTGATTTTGTTTCTTTCTCCAGAAATATTTCATTCAGGACAGGACTGCTGAAACATCTCTGTATTGCAGCATCCAAGAAGGACTCTGAGGAGACATTCTTTAGCTTGTAAAGAGGAATAGGTTACATATGTTTAATGCATCATTTCTCATTCTTGCTGTGATAGTTGCCAAGGAATGGATTAATGTTGCTCCGTTTCACAGCAGCAATGCAGCTGTAATTCACAAGTATAAAATGCATTCTCTTTGGATAACTGCTTCCTACTACTTAGAGAGAGAGAAAAAAAAAGTGTTATATTATTAGAACAAAAACTTTGCATGTGGTAATATTTTATGACTGTTTTACCACACAAGGTAAAGGTCAGCCAAAAAAATCCAGTACAAAGATTGGAAAAAAAAATTATGTCTGTTTCTTTGGCCAATTTCACACCAGCATCACTGAAAGAAATGTGTTAGCTTAAAAATGGGGCAAAAGACTCTGAGGAATAATTCCCCTAATGCTTCTTCAGCTGCTGCTTTTCTTCTATGTTTACAGTCTGTCCATGCCAATATAAGCAGATTTCAGTCTTCTGTATGTATATTTGGGGTTAATCCATTGCCAGCTATTTATGAATTTATTTTTTAGGGACAAAGATAACTATGATGGAAAACAGTTTCTTGGTAGCCAACTTGTTTTACAGATCTTCCTTGGATGTTTTTCCATTTGCTAAGGTGTAGTCTACCTGCTTGACCCTGCATCTCTGCACTTCTGACCTAACTCAAAGGTATAGGATGGGATCCAACTTTGCTTAAGGTATGGGCAAGCTCTCCAGTTCAAAATGTAGACTGCAAAGGTCATTTTTTGCCTAAGGCATAAAAGTAATATTTCACTCTTCCTTTGCATTGCTTAGCTATGCCATTCTTGGAAGAGGAAAATGCTGTGTAAGGTCTATTCCCAATGATATACGATTCATCGTCCTCTTTCCAAGTCATTTAGATACTTGGAGACAGCCACAGGAACGTTAGGATTCTCATGCCAACCCAGATGAATCTGTACGGCTTGTTCATACAATGTTCATCTGGACTCATATCTACCCTCAGTTTTGTGTTATAAAAATACCACTCTGACGATGTGCAACAAAACCTCCACTCCATATTTTCAACAAAAGCTCCGCTCCGATATTTCAGATATTTAAGCGTAAAAAATGTTATCTTAAGATTATCAGGGCACCTTACAGGTAAAAGTGCATACCATCTATGTGGTGTATATACACCACTTCTATAGAATAAGTACTATATATATATGTATATGGCAGTCTCCTGTAGAGAAATATCTCTATGCACTATGGCTGTGAAACAGTTTGGGCCATTTGGCTTCAGCACCAGGAATTGCCCCATGGTCACCTTTCCATCAGCAGTATAGATACGGCCTCAGATGATTTAAATACTCCCCATCCTAGGTTATTTCCAGCATCAGAAACAGCCAGTCAGTGATAAAGAAGCTGATCCTTGAAATCAATGTGAAGATTCCCATTACATTTTGCAGACCTTAATAAAGGCCCAGATGACCTGTTTATCTGTGAAATTGCTGCTGCCACCAGATGGATGAATTCCTGTGCATGAAGAAAGATAATAAGGGTGATGAGTTTGATTTAGGATAGATACACAGCATCTCTCTAGCTCAAGGATATTCTGTGGAAATCCTGCCTGAAAATACAGAAATCTAGCCTCTACATTTCCTTGTACTGAATGAAATTAAATTCCTTGTAAGGCTAGGATGTATTTACCAGTTGCCGTTAAAATTTAATAGTGGTCCAGTACAACGTAAAGTAGAACAACAGTGCAAAGGGGGTCTTTCTCTGCAAAGCCAAACTCTCACCAGAGCAGTAGCTGGAAATTCACAGTTAGATCTCTGAAATAGATTTAATCTTGCATTTCCGAGGCAGGAGCAAAGACAGGAGAGCTGAACAGAACACACAGCCCCACGCTACTCAAGTTTCTGTCATTTTTCTCAAGTCACAAGGTGGTGGTGAGAAGGAGAGACACTCTGCTGGTGCTGTGGAAGCTTAGATCACCCCTGCTGCCCCATACAAGGGCGGTGTGCAGCTGGGCAGCAGCCATGGGAGAGCTCTTCTACAGAAATAGAAAAACTGCTTTTAAAAGATTCTGCAGATGGGAAATCAGCAAAGGTCTTGGTATGGATTTGATAGGAAAAGAGGAAGTTTTTTCTCTGCTCTTGGAACTTTCTCTAGGTCCAGCACCAGCTTGGGGACAAATCTTACAGCCCAGACTGCCCGAATCTTCAATCTGCCTGGACACTGGCTCTTTGCTGACAGGACTCTCTTGGCCTCACTGTTATCCTTCTGAATGCAAGTGAAAGAAGAATCAAGTGTGACATCTCTGAAGAAACAGGTTTCTCCCACAAGACCTTGCACAGGGCACCACTGCACATATAAAGCTACAGAAAACTGCCTGGAAACCCTGGAAGTTTAGCTGCGTGGGAATTGATCTAGAAGAGTTATTTCTTGCTACAGAAGGTAGAAAGCAAGCATGCAGGCGTGTTTAGCATAAACAGTGTCATGACAAGCTAATAAGGACGGAGAAAAAGAAATTTCTATATGGGTAAGCAAATAAATAGAACTGGCATATGGTATAATACTACAGCCTAGTGTAAAAAAAGGCAGTATCCAGACCCCGTAAGGCCTAATTCCTGCTGGCAGACCCTGACTCCATTATCTATTGCAGTATTTCAAATCACTCTCTAAATGAGAAGTTTACGCATACACATCACTGAAAACAAACGATCTTGTATTTAAAATGTAAATTCATCAAGTGTATCACTCATTATTGATATTTACAGTTTGCATATCTGTTGTGCCCCGAAACCCTGTCAAGAACTGATGCCGCTTTGTGCTAGATTGCTGGTCATGGTAGAACTGCTCCTCCCTGTATAGTCCTGGTACAGGATGAAATACTTCTAGCAACAGAACTAGAAAATCAAATATTGTTCTCCTCACAGATATTTCTCTACTTTTACTGAAGAAATACTCATATTAGTGTATTCATTGTTCATGATAGCATGAGATACGATTTTAGGAAGTTCTCTACTATTAAATAATAAAATTTGCTTAATGGGTCTGTCACTAACCTAAGCAGCAGGAACACTGGTGAGTTCTGAATTGGGATGGCCTAAAATAAGTAGGTGCTAATGAAAAATGTTTTAATTGATCCTTACGGGTTTCTCTGATGTTTGACTTAGTGCAGCAACTGTGACTAAAGCTGTATTTTGTTTATATCCTCTCTGAAATGTATTATTATGAATGATTATTATAATTCCTTATTTTATCTGCATTTACAAAACTTGCGTCTATTGTCTAAGCCTCTGGGCATGTTTACAATGGTTTTAGAGACACTTGCTAATATTGAATTGCTAAGAATGGGTAGCAGGCAGACAACACCCATATGAATCAGATGCAGTCTGTAATAGCACTTCACTATTAACCAAATGATGCACATTTAGTCCATAAATAAGTACACTAAAACTCCCCAAATTGAGATGGATATAGCAGTTAGTTTTCCCACACCCTGTTTTTCCATCATAGTCCTAATTATAAATCTTAGGAGCTGTCTTTTCATCACTACTGAAGATTAATATTTACACATCATAAATGTCCTTTACTTCTATGTGATTGGCACCTCTCACTTTCTTCTCTGGGACAGGAAAACACTGCCTAATGGAAAAGACATTCTCATGTAAGGCCACCTTTAACAGAGGTCTACAGTGTCCTTCCATTCCCTTATGTGACTGATAATTACACGATTAGAAGGTAACTTCCATTCAAAATTCTAAAATAATTACTTTCTGCTGCCTGCCCGAAATGTATTTATTTTTATGGAAGAAATAATTCTGGAAGTTCAGTACTTCTGTATTATGGTAACCTTTATGCTAACCTTTCCCTGATAAGGCATAAAAAAGCAGGTTTAGACTTTTTTTTTGGAGCTGTCATTCACATAGACTGCTAAAATTCACAGATTTCATTAGAGAAAGAGGAAGAACAGAAGAGAAACAGAGCAGGATTTAAGCACGGACTTATACTAAGAACTAGCAAAGCACTTCTCATAAGAAATACCCATTGAAAAATTGTATCCTAAAGTTACTAGCACGAAGGAAAGGGCCACTTCAGTCTAGCTGAATTGCACCATTCACAGACCAAACGATAACCCCATAAAAATTAGGCTGATTTCAGGCTATGGCTTGCTTTATTATAATACCAATTTATTGGCCTTTTGTGACTTCAGTTCCATTTACCTTGTGTTTCAAAGCTTTTCTCTGCAGCTAGAAGCTCTGGAAAAATAAAGAAAAAGACAGAGGCGGGTAACAGCTCTAGGAGCTGGGACTCTAGTAGGAGTATCTACAAACACAACTGTTATGACCAGGATGCAGAGAGATGATCCTGGATGGCAAAACCCAGCTCATTTCTCTAGTAGTGGTATCAGTTATGAAAGTCAGAGAAAAGGAAAACATATTAATGACTTACTTCTGCTCCCAGTAAAAGGCCTACTGCTTGGATTAACTTTCTAGTGCAATGTTCTGTCTACTTTAAAAGTTTCAAGTGACGGCTGTTAGATGTGGAGAACCAATCCATATCAACTGCATTCACTCATGTACTTGCACAATATTTTCCTGTATATTACCCTTAGAACAGCACACTTTCTGCTGTTTTCCTGGAGATACATAGATCATGACAGACACTTTCAAAAAAGATAAGTAAGGTTGTGAGCCTGCCCCATATTTTGTGTTACACTCTAAAGCTTTTCTCAGAATGCTGTTCCTAAACACTGTCTGAAAATCAGGTCTCTGAGAGATCTCATAACAAATAGCCACTTTTGAAAGTGTTGATTACTGATGTTAAAGATACCTTCTTTCTATTTAATATTATACTTTTTATCCTTATAAAGGGAAGGGAACAGGTACTAAATATAATAGTATAATGGAAAGATTCATTGAGAGTATATTCGTGTAAAGAAAATGAATGCAAAGGTCTTTAGACTTTCATTCCATTGGGGGACATTATTAAACTACAGCAATTTTATTAGTATACTTTTTACTTAAACAAGATCTCATAAGTAGTTTAAATAGAAGACTTAATCTGAAAAATACTGCAAAATATCTATTAATCACTCCCTTCAAAAAATAGCTTTATTCCCATCGGAGGTAATCTCTTATAGTAATACTTGACTTCGAATTTTATGATTTTATATTAATACCTGACAACTGAAATTAGTAACAATCAACTCTGTATCTAGATCTTGAATTTCCTGTATACTGAAGAATTAAGCTATTTAGACCATATATTTCTCATAATCAGAGCTAACTGGTAGAGCAACATTTGCACAGGCTATAATATGAATTTCAAGAGCAGCTATTTGATTACCCTTCAGTGTGTATGTCCAAGAGAAGCACAGATATGCTTTGCTTGGTCAAATGGTGCTTTTTCTTCCACAGGCTGATGTACTAATAAGTAACTTCCAGCAGGTGAAAAAAAAAATGCAAAGCAATAGTTAGCTTCAGTTGTTTAACTTAAACATTAAATATTTCGCTTGCTTTATCACTGTAATTTTCACATTTAAATTTCCAATTCTCTTGTCAAGCATAAAGTTGTGTTCATCCTTCCAACACTGCAAGAAAAAGTTTTACACCCACCTCCTCCTGGTTATTATTTCGAAAGCAATTTAAAACAATCTCACAAAAACATGATTTCTCATATTATACTTAGTGAAATGGAATACTCAGTAAATTAATGTTATCATTGGTGTCTCAGGATAATGTTGAGAAATGTCTTACGCATTTTTCTTGGCTTTATAGCTTGTAAAGCATTATGTGCCATGCAAAGATTATCATTTTCAAGGGGCAAACACATTTTACATGCTTACCCATATCTCCATACAAACATAAGATTGAAAAGCACCCAATATCTACCACTTTTTTTTTTTTTTTTTTTTTTAGATCATTCATCAAATCTACTGTGCAGAACAGCTAGTCTAGCACAAGGTTAAAAGAGTATCTTTTGCTGTTACTGACTACTGCAAATTACCAGCCAGATTTAAGGGGCAGGAGAAAAGCAATTGCATGTTCCCATTGACTTTCTCAAACAGGTAGTACATTCTTTAAACCAATTATTTAAGGTGCATTTCTCTGTTTCCAGAGAACTCCAGCCACATTTAGGAAAAGGATGGATAACAGAAGAGTAGTTATGCAAACTTATATGGGCTAAGGTTAGCACACACAGGGAAGAAAGAATAGCAGAGAGCAGTCACAGTGGCTACCTGACATACTGTAAGCACAGAGGTATTTGGTGAGGGATTTGTCGCGTGAGGAGAGACAAGAATGATTTATTTCACTTGGGTAACACCTAGAAACTACACATTTGTTTCCTAGATTGTGAATCCAAATTGCAATCCAGAGATACATGATATGACAGAGGTTAAAAACAGAGTGCAGACCGACCTTTTATTTTCATTCGCAGTCATGATCATCATAAACATTGCTGTAAACAGGCCCCAAAGCAAAATCAGCTTAATATTTGTCATTTCAGAATAGTCAGCTTCTTTTCTATTGCAATGAATCACATAAATACAAACAGGTTCTCCTTCCCCGGTTTAGGTCTTTCACATGCCCACTAATAGTTTGTGCACAGTGTTCCCCATTCCCCCATTTTTTAAAAAGACAATTAAAACCAGAATCATGGCATAGTTCTGGAATGGAAGTAAAATTAAAGGTGAAAAGTCAAGATAATCAACTATTTTCCAAGAAACTATACATTCTGAAAGAAAGGTGTACTCTCTCTGGACAACTGTTACTGATGTTCAGGTTTAACTAGCAGAAATCCATGAAAAATTAGAAAAGATAGAAATGTTGAACTTGTAGCAAATATAAAGTATGATCTAACTGGGGAGAAAATGACACACAGAATACAGTGTTTGTGACAGAAGAGTTGAACTCTAAAAAACAAAGAGAAAAGGAGAAACCAATGTGTAAAAACAGCATGCCAAAATCTGCTCAAGCTTTTAATTTGCATGGAAAACAAAGGTGGTCACTTTGGATCATCAGGGTCCTTTGTGATACTCCAGGTACATTGCTGAAGTTCTGGCATGCTGCAGTGATTCAAATTAAACTACAGGGATCCAGTTTCCTCTTCCATGTGATCGAAATTGCTGCTGTACTAGTAGATCTTTATTTATTTATGTATTTATTTATTTATTTATTTTCCAGAAAAGGTGTGGAGTATCAGCCACAGGAAACACAGTTAAATAGAACGAGCATGAATTATACTTATGGAAGGGAAGGCAGTTTTTGCTGGTACTATTTATCAGAGTTTGTATCACTGCAGGATTCCACTGATGAACCACTGATCCAACCTCCTTTTGCCTGAATAACCTCCCATATCCATTTATGCTCCCCCACAACCATTTAAGCATTTAAGTATACTACTGGGTGCTTTTTAACTGGGCAAATGTTTTATAATTCTGTTTTATGACTTAATCACACCTAATATATAAGCTATGTTACTGTTTGTACCATTGCAGTATTTAAGCTATAAAAGACAAATTCTCTTCAAGGCTTTATTGGAGTATATCTAGAATAAGTCTACAGAAATTTGTGTCATATTTTGGATAGAATGGGCCCAGAAAAAGTAGGTTGATTTATATTGCTATTACTGGAAGCAGTATTTGGCTCAGCCTCTCTGGACAGCACTAACTTTAAACATGAGAGCAGTGAGTATGTCACTACCAATGGCTACAGCCTCAGTAGACAAATTAAAATCTGGAAAGTTAAATGACTAGGAAAAAAAGGTACACAGATAAAAATGTTTCATTTCCCTGCTTTATTTCATTCTTACATCTTTCAGCAGGGAAAAATAAGCCTACAAAGATTTAGGATGAATACTATCTTCATGGACACCATTGATCATAAGTAGATCCCAGAGATGCGGTAGCATACAGGAGGCCAAATTCCATGTAATAAGCCATTCCATATGCTGCGCATGTAATACAATCAATAGGCTATTACCTTAGTCTTATCCACAAACTAAAGTAACAAAATTAACAGATCACAATCTCCAGGCCAAGTCTGAAGCAAGCAAAATTTGGACTTTGAGTCACACAGTATGAGTTATGGCCCAGAACACTGTTTCTGTGTAAAGTTTAGACCTGTCTTGAAATCATCAGTACAATGAAATTCAAAGATTTGGGTTTTAGTGAAATATATTCTTGAGGGCTGTGAATACTATACTGCTGAGATGTGGTTTATGACAGATAAATTATCATCATTGAATTTATTGTTTAATGGTAAGAAGCAAGAACAAAATACATATTTGCAAATATATTGTTCTTGTAATTGACATAGTAAGCATGAAGAACAGCAGTAATGGTACCTCACCAATATTTATTACATTTCATGTAACAGTGTTTCTGAGGATGGCTTGTTACCAGAATGAGATTTGGACAGAACTGATCCAAATTCCCTCTTTCTCAGTCTCTTGCCAATTAAATGGCAGACTCCAGTTGGTGCATATTTTTTCAAAAGCTAACACCCAAAGCACCAGCTGCCAAAATACTGCTCATTTTTCCTTTATTTGGGACATACCTGCATGGACAATTTAAGGGAAAAAAAAAAAAAGTCCAAAACATTTACATTATGGTCTGAGGCAGCTGAAATTATTATTGTGGTGATCATCAAATGAAGTATGGCCATTTCATTTGGTTACCCTTTATTCTTCCAGGACACTCTCTCATGCCACATGTCAAATAAATACTATCAGAGACAGGATTCAATTTTGCTTTTCCTGGAAGGTATGTATCATCCTCATACACCATCAAATGGTCCATGCACAAATATCAATACCTCTCACTCCTTTCATTTGTAAAGCACTATTCACTCTGGAAACTGACAGGTATCATCTATTGACAGAAAATGTGCAGTAATCATAACAGGGGAAAGGTCAAAGTAGTCACTTGGTGCTCCCAACCTCACAGAAAACATAAAGAATCACCTACAAGACAGAACTGATGATGTTTGGCTGGCCTTTTAACAAATATGAAGGAAATCAGGGTGATTTTTGGTCAAAGTAGAAATAACTGACCATCTGTGCTTTGTTCAACCAGCATTGCTGTGATTGATTTGTGTCCAAATAATTCAGCTAATACTCAGCTAGTATATAAATGAAATACATATTCTCCCTTACCAGAACGGACTGAATATCATGAGTAACACAGGTGTTACATGTATTTATAAAAATTAATGACTAACCAGTATCTCCAAACTTTATATAGTTTACCTATGAATACATTAACTAATATTTACCTTGTTTGCTATGGAAATTGAAAAAAAATTATGCAAATGCTGTAAAATATTCAGAAAATTTAAGGGAAATTTAATATACAGTTATGAGCATTTGTTCCAGAAACCTAGTTCCAGTAATTATATACATCCAAACTGCAAACAGAAACACATGCTGTGACCTTCTGATACAGGTCCAGTGAACACTGCTTAAATTTCAAATGTTTGACTGATCTCTGTACAAACAAACTGCAGGACAAGAATTATCTCTGTATTTTTATTTTTTTCCCAAGAAATTACAAATAGAAGGAAATCATGCTCTCTTTGTTGAGAAATGCCAGGTAAATAAAAAGAACTAGAGAGCTGGGCGATCACCAACCACATGAGGTTTAACAAAAGCAAGTGCCGGGTCCTGCACCTGGGACGGGGCAACCCTGGCTATACTTACAGACTGGGCGACGAGATGCTGGAGAGCAGCCCCGCAGAGAGGGATCTGCGGGTTGTGGTTGACAGCAAGTTGAATGTGAGCCAGCAGTGTGCCCTGGCAGCCAGGAGGGCCAACTGTATCCTGGGGTGCATCAAGCACGGCATTGCCAGTCGGTCAAGGGAAGTGATTGTCCCGCTCTATTCTGCACTGGTGCGGCCTCACCTCAAGTACTGTGTGCACTTCTGGGCACCACACTACAAAAAGGACATTAAACTGTTGGAGAGTGTCCAGAAGAGGGCAACGAAGATGGTGAAGGGCCTAGAGGGGAAGACAGATGAGGAGCGGCTGAGGTCACTTGGCCTGTTCAGCTTGGCAAAGAGGAGGTTGAGGGGGGACCCCATCGCAGTCTACAACTTCCTCACGAGGGGGAGTGGAGAGGCAGGTGACCTATTCTCCGTAAACACCAGTGATAGGACCCACGGGAATGGTGTTAAGCTGAGGCAGGGGAAGTTTAGGCTGGACATCAGGAAGAGGTTCTTCACCGAGAGGGTGGTCGCACACTGGAACAGGCTCCCCAGGGAAGCAGTCGCTGCACCGAGCCTGTCTGAATTTAAGAAGAGATTGGACTGTGCACTTAGTCACATGGTCTAAACTTTTGGGTAGACCTGTGTGGTGCCAGGAGTTGGACTTGGTGATCCTTATGGGTCCCTTCCAACTCGGGATATTCTATGATTCTATGAACTGAAAGACAAAAATAAACATATTTGCTAATGATTAATTCCTGAGATAAACATCTTCTACTGACTACTGACAGATCTCTTTTTTGTTCTTTTTTTTTTTTTTTTTTTGGGGGGGGGGGGTGGGTGGTGTTTAGGAGGAGAGTGATGGGGTGGAGGATGGTGGTGGTGGTTTGAGAGTCCTAGCTATCTACAGATGACAAGACTCAAAAATCAGATTTTTGTTCATACAGATAAACTTATGGTGATATCCTTTGGTTGTTGTAGCTGAGTAATCCAAAGTATTAAATATAGACTGAGTGTGGATTTCTGTCAGATACATATGGCACATGAAGCTGGATTTGTTTAAGGCAGGTATATGGGAACAAAGGTTATGGACCAAAATACTGGCAAATATGAGAAAGATAACGGGAGTTTTATCTGGTGTATTTAGTAGTGTTTCAGATCATTTGTTTCCATCTGGTCTCAGTCCTAATCATTTGTTCTTTTTTTATTCTAGCAAAAGAAGTAAATATGATAGTTACCACACTGCAGGCTAGTGATGGTTTTCACTGGTAGCATGACTGACTGTCTGGGACACAGCTGCACACTGCTGTCTGCCTCCATGGAATACGAGGAGGTTGAAGCATACACACGTGTGGCAACAGATTAAGGAAGAACAATCTTGTGATTTTGTGAGAGCGTAGGGGTCAAATTGCTCAGTTATACCTTAGTCAGTAGTGTAGTAGGAGATGCTAAATAAAACATAGGAAAGATGCTAAATAAAACGTCTTGGTCTTGAACAAATACAATACTCTTGGCTAGGCTGAGTCAACAAATCAATCCGTATTTCCTCATGTGAGGTTGCATTTGAAACGGCTCCATTGTGCTTTTCTCCTTGCTTGGGAAAGTTGCCCCTCAGCTAACTGTTCTAGAGGGCTGGTGATAAGATACTTAGAAGGGGCAAGATCATGACCCTATGTATTTATTTCAACAATCAGCTTCAAAGCACCTTTACCAACACTTCAAATCCAGACAACATTAGAGAATCTGTGCTATTGCATGCTATTGACTTTAACCACTTTTCTTTGAATTTCCCATTTATAGCATTCAGTTAATGGAACCTATCCACTCTTTGAGAGGCTTTTTTTAAACAGAATTAACTGTTGAAAGATATCAAGCATTTTACGTGCAGCTACACATGGAGAGATGCAAAGTATCACTGTCAATACTTCCACCCCTTTAACAAAGGCCAGAAACTTGAGATGAGATGTGGGTGCCCTACAGTTGTCTACTGTTTCACTTAGTCTCTCCTTTTAGCAGCTGTGATGCTGTAACCATGAAGATCTGAGGTCTGTAAACAGGCACAGTGTCTGGTCTAAGGTGGTCTAAGAAAAAATACCACATCTTCCTAAAAATGTCATGCAGCTTACACAATTTAACTATCTTCTAAAACAAATCTGAAGATATATTTCAAGTATCTTCACAAAAAAAGATACTGATGATAATTCAACCTATTCAAATTGAAAAAAGTAGCAGTCTATAAATTGGTCAGTGTGCACATTTTTGACACTCAGAAAATTATTAGTGGGTTAATATCAAATTACTGTTAGTACAATGCATAAGGATTTATATTGTACAGAGGATTCCTAACAGATTGTAGAGATCTTCAAAACATGCTTCAGGAGGTAAAAACCTGTTTTTGATTGCGTTTTTTGCCAGTACACAGCAGATGCTCAGTTGGACTAAATCTGTGCAACTACAGAGTGGTGACCTGATTGTAACTCAGCCGAAGTCCAGGATCAGCCTTAATAACTAATAAGAACTGTAAAATGTTGCCAAACTTGCTTTCTCTCCTTGTTTCTTTTATTTGTGCGTTTAATTATTTATTTATTGTTTAAGAAAAGAAGCAACAAAAAGATCAATCTGTATCAGCTAACCCAATTAGAATACATAACAAAAATGTGTACGCTAGTTTCACTACAAACAGAAACCAACAAAGGAAAAAATTATCATAAATTATAATGATTTTAAGCTTGGATTACTTTTTACCTTTAAGAAGTAGGTGCATGCAAGAACAAATTATATTTTCACAAAAAAGCTGATGTTATTTTTATTTTCCAAGTACTATCATTTTTTCTTCTTATAAAATCCTCTTATGAGAAAAATACCTTCAGCGTAAACATCACCAGTCTTGACATAATGTATTAAAAAAATAAAAGTGATACTATTTTTCTGCTTCTTACGCTCAAGAAGTAGCCCTGAATAGAAGCACAATGCAGTTCAGCATGTTTTTCCACATTCTGCCTATTATGGCTGAGTACTTCAGAAAATAAACCCTACTTCCCTTGCAGTGAGTGGAAGGTTTCCCGTTACTTTTCACACAGAATTTCAAGTTATCGTTAATTGGCAATTTGATAGGAATCCATGCAATTCTTACTTCTACCATGTAAAATAAACAAATTGGGCACTATCTTACTGTCATATTTCTCAATATATGAAAGGATGAAGATGGGTTACCAAGCACTTACAGAAATGTCAGAATTTTCCAAAAGTTTAGTGCATTTAGACATTGTTTCATCTGCATATTCAGATTGGGATGTGTGCTGTTTGCTGCTTCTTCTTTACCTGTTTGAAATGTTTCAGTCATTCAGCCAGATGGACAAAATAACCAACTGCATAGCAAACAACGTGAACAGTTCACAAATGCCCCACAGTCTGACATTTTTTCATGTAAATTACTGGACAAATACTTATGAACAACAAACATATCGTCAGAAACCTGAGTCAGATTATAGATATGTCTTGACCAGTAAATATCCCAAAAGCTCAGTCCCTGGTTTGTTAGTTCTGATATTGCTTCTCCTTTCTACTGTAAAGATGAGTCACTTTTGACTGAGCCACTGACAGCAATGGTTTTAATGTTTAATTTTTCTAGCTGGAAAGAAAACCTTTTTTATCTGTGAACATGCTCAGCCGACCAGATGGACATAATACCTCCACAAATATGTGAAAGTTACCTTTAAAAAGGACCGCAGTGAGCTTTAAAACAAATTCTGAATGTTGCATTATATTATTTCTGAGATAAAATAAAATGCATCTGTCCTGTCTTTAAAAGATATGATGAAAGCGAGGAACATAGGGTTAAGCAATTTTTTTCTTATGTCAGAACAGGGAAGAATGCTCTAACTGCTATCCAAATGGCACAATTATAAGCAATCCATGTTACTTCTAGGTCAGTAAGCTGTTTCCTATTAGTGCTGTTCACATGCTCTTATGCGCTAGACAAGAGGTATCAGATAGGACATCCTACATTAAAAATAAATAAATAATACACTTTTAGTTACTGATAAGCCTAAAATTCTAATCATAGCATTTGCACTGACTCATGACCAAATAGCATATCCACTGTCATGAGGTACATCATGCAAAACAGACTCAGGCATTTTGGAAGTGTGTTTGTTTTCATGTTTTCCTGTTCTACTGACTATAGCTATTATATCTGGAATTACTCCATTTTTTCATCCTGGCTTACCCACATGTATTGCCATGTATTCAAAAGTATTTGAATAATATGACAATGCTACAAATATAGAGTAATAAAAAAAAAATACTTTCCAAACTCTTTACGTGTAGAAGACATCAAGATCTTTAAAAGGTTGAGTCCATTTCAGGCCATCGTTTGATTACAAATTAGAATAGCACAGTCTTTATGACAAATTGATTAATAGCATGAAAATGCTATGATAAAAAAAAGACCATTCATGACCATATCGTAGTCATGGCCTTACACCTTTGAAAATGTTTACCAATGACTCTTCAGCAAGTCTAAACCATATTGTTGGTCAAATACAGAAACAGTTCACAGAACAGGCATAAATATTTCTGTAGAGAAAGGCTTCAAGGTACCATCATGGGAACAATTAGAGAACTGGAAACCATGACTTTCAATGAAAGACAGAGACCTGAATACATTTAACTTATTCCTCCCCAGAAAAAACAGGTGTGGTCAGTTTACAAATACTAACATGGGTAATATTTGGGAAAATATAGAAGCTGATCAACTGTTTATTAACCAGAATATATTTACAGCTGAAATGTGAGCTGAGACTACAATAAACTAGGCAAGTTGCATATCACCTAGATTGTGGAAAACAGGCTCACAGAACACATGAAACATTGTGGTGGTCATTATATTACGACTGGAAAGCCTATAAGCAAGACTGGCCATTTGTTTCTGTTATGCTGTAACTTGAACAGGATTTAAATCAAGGACATACAGTCCATACCAGGCTACTTGGTGAACGCTCCGGTCCCCCTTGGCTTTTCATCTTGGGAATCCGTGTAACATCAGGACCCCATCTTTCTGTGCGCAGGGCTGGGCAACCAGCCATCAGAAAAGCCTAGCCCTAGGCAGTGTGCCTAGCGCTTCGGCTGCAAGTTTTCCTTGCTCATGCTGGGCTGCTGCTTTTTTTCTGCTCTCAGTTTGTAACTCCCACAAATCTGTCTTGGAGTACACTTGTGTGAAGACTGCTGCTTCTACCCAAGTGCTTTTGATCAGCAACAAAGAGCGCTATGCTGTTTGCATTGTTACTACATGCGAAGTTTTGTGCTTCAGTCCGTTAATGGGGAATCTGTCTCACATTTCTCTCTTTTTTTTATTTTATTTTAGGATAGCAATTTATTTCATTTTGAACTTTTCATGCTGCTTAATGGGCCTCTTCATGTCAGTCTAGAAAACTCACAGAAAAGAATAAATCTTGCTTTGATTTGTCCTTTTGAGAAAATGGGTTTGCTCCTCATAAAGGAAGGGGGCGTCTCAAAGCCCAAGGATCTTAAAGACCCAGGGAGGCCACCGTTGCTTGATATCAGCAGCCTTCCCTCCAGGTAGCAGAGCTCTACATGAAGCCATGCATACAGCGCGGTCTCTCATTACTGCCTGACTCATCCCTTCACAGAGAAAGACAGGATTTTACTGTTTGGGAACAGAGTTAAAGATGTGAATATAAATATCTGTTTATCATTTAAAGTGTGCAGAAGAGAGAAAGATTGCAATTACTGTGGTGTAAATCTGAAGTAACGTTACGGAAATTCAGATCAGGATATGTGCTCAAACTCATAACGAAACTACTAGTCAGAGAAATTATTTCATTGATAATGAGGCCCAAGAAATGGAGAGAAATTGTAATTGTAGCCTTTTTTTTGTTGTTGTTGACAGAACCAACTTGAACTTGTTTCAGCTTTTCGAAATAGAGCATAATAATTGCATTCACAGGAGCTGGCTGAAACCAGGCAGCCAATTCACAGGTGGAAGGAACATCTGACGAAATCCCTTTTAGCAGGGAAGCTGCCAGTGCATGCACCTGGCTTTTTGTTGGAGTCATTTCCATCTGACAAAAGCATTGTTGTGAAATGATGGGGAAAAATAAACAAGGAACAAGACATGCTGGAATTTAAACTGAAAGAGAATCTTGCCTGGGTTCAGGAAAGGCTAAGGGAAGCACTGGAGGGCCTAGCACTTTTCCACCAGCAAAACAGAGGAAAATGAAGATTTGTGGGAACCTTATCTGCATTTCTCATGTTTTTCTTTTTTTTTCTTTTTTTTTTTTTTTCAGCAGTCCTGGGAAACATATTGTTGGACAAGATTCTTTAGGGATTTTAACATTGCAAACAGAATTCTGGGTCGTGTTGCAAGGAGATAATATACAGTGGTTTGTAAACATTCGCAAATGATGTCAAGCTCTTGCTAATGATATTTAAAAGCTGACAACTTTCAGTGTACAGGCTGAGTTCACAGGTGAGGTATGTCACTGCTGGGTGTGGTGTACCAGGAATTGCTGGCCTTCCCAACTGCCAAAATTAAGAGTCCAGAATGCAACCTAAGTGCTCAGGAACAAAATGTTAAGAGTTTGTGATGAGGACTGAATTGAGTTTGTGATGAGGTCTAGAATAAAGAAAAAAAATATAAACCTTTCGTACTATAAAGCTATATCATATGCTATAATCACTTATTTAACCAGTCTCCATTAATTAATTTTTCTACTTAAAAATTACAATAGAAATAACAAAAATTATAACCCAAAGTGAGTGTGAAAAAGAACTGGGTCCTCCGGACTTGATCCAAATTGAATCTCCTAAAAATCTCACAAAATCTTTAGTGTCTTAGAATGGCCAGCACAGCTAGCTCACTGCCATCCCATAAGGTTTCTGCATAGGGACCATGCCAGGCAGATTCCTGGTTCCTGTCCTGTTGGGTCATTTTTCATGCTCCATGTATTTCTTACTGCTGAAATAGGCTGTTGACAGCCAGAAGCAGCCACTGTGCCTAATTCCTTAGTCCTTTTGCCAGATTCATCACTGGCAAGATGTGAATTCAGCTCTGAGCCTATAAACTAAAGCAAAACACTATAACTTACACCAATTTGCTGTCATTACTGTCAGACCTCTCCAAATTCTGCATTGTACATTTTATAGTTCATCCCATTCTGCCTCCTCTTTTTTTGTATTGTAATTCCCTGCATGTGGAATGGAAGGCAGTTAATTGTCACTAATAAAAAGACTTTCCAGACAAGCTATTTTACCATTCTTCTTTCTGGCCCTCTCCTCAAAAGAGAGAGGGAGACCTCCAACTTCTTGGATTTGAAGAGGAAGACAATATTTTGCATTTCTTTTATAGGAAAGGAAGGAAGAGAAGAAGGGGAGGTCTAAGTTACTAACAGCTATTGCGTACAGCAAACATTTGCTCTTTCCTTTTACCTCCTGTTATCAATACTTAGTAATACTTGCCTGCTAACTTGAAAATCCCCTCCTTTTTGGATAAAGTAGACTATATCTAGGTGTCTAAGCTCATTATTTGAGCAGCACTGGGAAGTAGACAGCAAAAATTATCCTAAACTTCATTGAAATGCAGAATAAAGAAGATATTTCTAGGCACACCAGCTATAGGTCCCTGGAGGAGGTAGTGTTAGTTGAAATTCATGCGTTGTCTCTATTTTTTTAACTAATATATATGCTGATTTAATATCACGGTAAAGAAAGTGCTTGGACAAGTATATAGGAGCTATATTTGGACAGAAAGAGGCATTTGTGGTTTTCTTACACTCAACTTTGACCTGAGTAATTTACACATAAACTTTCTACTCAAATGTTCCTGAAAAGGTTGGCCCCAAATTCAGCTTCCTTTATTTCCTCTATACAACACCAGTTAGATAAATACACGTGATAAGAAAATACATGAAAAAGAATTTTCCTGGTTTCACTAACTAAAATAAAACCCAGGCATATTACAGCACCAAACACTTCCTCATGGAAGTATAATGGATTGGCAGATATGAAGGTGGATGTTTTAAAAACTTGAATTTCTCTTCATGTCCCTTTGACCTATGGTTATGTTCTATGTATACAAAAGCTGAATGATGAAATGGGTGAAATTACTGAATGAATTTGGAACATGACATAAGAAATACATTTCATTAAATTCTGGCTAACATGCCATGTCTGAAGCTTTAGATGGTTATAGAAGCCTGTGTCCTGAACCAAGCAAAGATATCATTCAAGTGCTGGACATGCCCTTTCCCTCGTTAGTGCTTTGCTGTGGAAATCAATAGTTTAATTTCTTTTGTATTAAAGCCAGTATTTTGTATTAAGAGCTGTCAGATTATAATCATGTCCTCTCTCTGAGAGATCTTTAAAAAAGCAAATAGAAAGGAAAATAAAAAATGTTTTCATGCAAAGACAATTTTTGTTTTGTAAGTGGTCATCTTTTCCAGCTGCTTCTTTTTCCCTTAAAATCATAATCCTCTGCCTGCCACATCACAATTAGCAGTGGAGAAGTGTGGGATTCAGATTCACAGGATTATGACTTTCAGAGACTAACAGGCAGCAAGAGTGAATGAAGTATGTGACATAAATCCTGTCTTCATGAAAATATATTTAGCGACAAAAGCAAAGTTTCAAACATATACAAAAGAAGTAAAATACATTTTCTTTATTCTCTAGGACACCAAGTGAAGAGAGGGGGCCAGGTCCCAATCAAACATTAGTCACTTTCTTTAGATATTTTGAAAAGGACAGAATATTTTTCAAGTTTTCATAAAGTTCTATAACTTCTGACAAGACACAATGAACTTCAAGAGTCATTGCAACAAAGAGAACCAATCAGGCACAACCTCACGTGTCAAGAAATATCCTGATGTTTATTACCAGAGCAGATCTGTGAGAGCAGAAGAAATTCTCCAGCCAAACCACACGATTATTCTCTACTTCAGTGATATTTAGTGATAAACATTAGTGCCAAGGTAGAATTTTTGCCAGCTGGATCAGTGAGATGGACCTAAGTCCTGAGTAATGGCAGACCTAACCCATCTGCAGTTTTGATGATTTCTGTTAGGAAACACACTTCAACAACCAAACTGATGTGAAGCTGAAAAAAAATCATGCAGTGTTAAGCGTATTTCAGACAAAATTATAAATTCTAATGATGCTAAAGATTCTGGGCAAAACCTGATGAGTAGAAAAAATATTTTCCTATTAGTTGTAAAAATATTTGTCATAGCAGACCAAGAGTTTGGAACAAGTAAAGAACAAGTAAACATTCTGGCCCTTCTAAAGTACTATTCTTGTTCATGAAAACAGTCTTCAAGATTTTCTGTAAATGCTGGCTTCTTATTTGAATTCCTGTTCCTGTGCTGAAGAGGCTGAAAATTTCTCAGCTTAAAAATTGCAAATTGTGATTCTGGTGCTATCCCTCCACCTCTATGTCAGGGTGAAGGAGAACAGAAGAGGAACTGAACTGTTTGGTGCAGTGAGCTGCAGGGCACACAACACACATGGAAGACGATCTACCGCTCCTTTACCCATCTCCTTTCCTTCCACTATGACTTTATATATCCTGCTCCTAAGCTTGTAACTGAAAAGATGAAACCTCCATGTAATATACAAGTGTTAAGTGTATAGCAGCAGATCATTAGACTGTTTCTGTTCCACGCAACCAGGTAAGTCATTACAAGGCTTAATGGTAATTTCTCCTACACATGATAGAGAGTATTTAACGATAGCAATACTTGTAATCAAGTGCAGAATTAATCCGTGTTAGCCTTTTCTCTTTTTTCAATGAGCTACTGCAAGTTAAAGTACAGTGATAAACTTTAGCTAAATTTCCTACCATCTCCGATGTGATCTGCATTCACTTTGGTGATACTGTTCAATTAACATTGCAGACATTGTAGACTCTCCCATATTAGATAGAGACTGATCTGGAGTTTACAGGAAAATTTGCCCTCTATTTCTTTCTTTAGAAAACTTGTAAACATAAAATTAGTACTATTTAATAAAATTACTGTGGTTGCTTTCAAACGATAAAGAAAAATAGCTCAGATAAACTTTCTGAAGATAACTAATCTACAGCTAATCTCACCCTAATCTACAATGAAATTCTGTTTTTAATGACTACTAGCATTTTACTCTGAAAATTTCTAAAATCCAAGAGCTAAAATCCAAGTGGATTCCTCTTGGAAACGTTTTACAGTGACGTTACTCTTACTGTAACTCAAATGACTGGGAACTGCAGGAGCTAAATCAGTACTTCATATGGTGCAGACCGGGTAGCTGATTAAAAATGTATAATTTCTCCGAATAATTTCACAGTTTCTGAACTGAACTCTAGATCAGCAAAATGCTGCTGATCTGTCATTAACAGAATAAAAATAAATTTTGGACTTTTCAAAAACAGCTTATTTCTTTAAACAAATAAACCAGCTTTGTACATATTGGTATATTAAACAAAAATTCTCATGCTTTACTAATGAGCTTATTGGGAGAGCTTAATTCCAATATACCCAGAAATGGACATTAACAATAAAGAAATAGAGAGGGAGATCAGTAATCCTTTATTTAATCGGCATTAGGAATGAGCTTCATCCAATCACCCATTTTATTCCTTCACAACACCAGAGATAAGCTAGTGAGGTTTTGTGTTCTCTGCAACTTAGAGGCGTGACTTCAATTAGCTATCTATTTAAAAGTTTTAGAGTAAAACAGACACCCAAACAGCAGAATTACTTGTGTTTACAGGTAGAAGTTGGTTTTCTATCCATAATGAGAAATTGCATTTCAAAATTATTTTAAAGTCATACCTGAATCTCTAAATGACTGCTACACTCCAAATACCCTTTGGTCCACTATCTCAAGCTGATATTTACATACAATGTGGGAATAATTGTCAAGCCCTCCAACCATCTATAGGGTATCAGAAAGAACACTGAATTATGTTCTTAATTTTCAGTGGAAGATATAATATGAATACTTGAGAAAAGATACCTGTTTGTCACAACAATCAAAGCAGTACCCTAAAAGGTCAACCCATATTAACAGGGTCTTTCTAAGGGTCTCAGTGTGGCACAGAAACACTAATCCTTTTAAAACTGGGATAAACTGAGAAAAATAAAGATGCTGCAAGTAATGAACCATGACTAACCATACTACAAAAATAAATTCTGAAAACAAATTCAAAGTCCTACAGTAACTGTCCACCTTTAAAGTAGGCATTCCAAGTGAATGAATGGTTGCAAGTCACTTTTTCCCAGGATGAAATTCAAAAAGCAGCCAAAAGAAAACAAAGAAATTGAGAAAAATATCAACAAAGCAACTGTACAAGTAACCTGCTGGAAATGGTAATCAATTAAGCCAAACCAGGGCTTGCTAATTGCAGTTTGAAGCCTGGTATGATCTCCAGAAATGCTGGATTAGCAATCTTCAAACTATTCCAGTTGCTTGGTTGCTCATTATACCTGTAAGCATATTATATGAGCTGTTGACGAAACGTAGAAAGCCGTGAAAATTCATCTCTACATCTAGCATATCTGAGGCAGACATCAAGACTATGAAGCTAACACTGCAATTATAGTGAACACTTCCCTGATAATTGTATATAATTTTTCACAACTGAAACATGATTAGTAAATCATCAACACCTGGTGCTGTATTACCTATCAACAACAAAGCTAGGCAAAATGACTGGTTTGCCTGAATGCATTCCTGCCTTTTCTATTGCTCTACGTTCTTGCTTGTTGTCAGTGGAAAGCACTATTCCCCTCATTTCTCAGTGGCTCTTATCACTCAGAAATGTCTACTTGGGCCTTACAGGGAAAGCATCTGTTTTTATTTCCGTATCATATGTTCATGGAAGAAGGTAGCCTGAAGGATGAAGAATCAAGAGTTAAAGTCTTAACTTTGTCCCATAAGGGCTGAATTGCTCTATTTTCCTGCAAATTATCTGGAAAAAATATATTGATGAGTAATGATCCTTGAAAACAAAAGTATTTTGTTAGTACTGGCACACATTGAAAAACAAACTCTTAGAAAATAACAAATTTATTTTATAGGCTCCACTTATAATTTTCACAAATCTGATAAGGAGGTAATGGTACAGAAAGTTCATATTTAATATTTTTTAGCTTTTTAATTTCACCCTTTCCGTTTAATTGCTAAGGCACGAAAGCAGCAGTCCTGATCTGGTGAACGATAAGGAGGGTTGATAGGTGAGAGAAGGTTTGCTTTGCTTACCCTATTTCATTTCTAACCATTGAGTTAAAGAGATTAGGTGCCACTATAGGATGTTTCTTCCAGTCTAAGTTGAAGCTGCACCAGCAAATAAAAATTGAAGAACTTCCTAGCCTCTCATCGTAATTATGAATATGGCCCCCAGATTATACTTGTTATAAAGCTGATTTCTCTGATTCACCTTGTGGCAATTAGTAAAATAAGCAAATGGAGTCTTTGTTTGGATAAATTGCCTGGATGCTGTACTTAGCAACAATTGAAGCTGAATCTTCTTTGATAAACTAAAATAGTACAATGTATACATTAGTGTTTTAGTGAGGATCAGGGCGCAGTTTGAAACAAACCTGTTTGTGCCTGGTCACAGAGCTTTGGCTTGCCTCACAGAGCATATGAACTGTATTTCTTTTGGGTGAAACAAAACTGAAAGATGTGCATACAGTACTCATTTGATGCCCTCCAGTAATTAATCCATGCTCAGTCTCTGGGACCCGAGTAAAACTAGTCCAAAGCAGCTCACCTCCTCGCCCATAAAGCATATTACAGATATCCAATCCTCCTTAATAACACTCCACAGATTTTCTCCTTTTATGCCATAGTACTTGCTAATATAGCCATAGACAATGGTGACATAAATGTCCTCCTGCTCATTGCAAATTTTATTCCTCTGAATTCACTCTAGGAACATTTGGAATATCACTATTGGCATGAAATCTGTTATCAGAAAATGACCTTAATTAGAATATAAGGGATGATAAGATAACTCAGCATTATAAGCCTTTTAGCCAACAGTGCTATCAGAAATATTTTACTGTGCAGCTCACATTCAAGGTTAGCTATATTCATATCACCTTACATATCAAAACATAGAGTATACCTAAACCCTCATGGAGATGCATTAAAACATTTTCACTGAGGACTCAAAATTTGCTATATATTTGTATGTAAAATTTTATGGCTTAGGGTAAAAGCAGTAAAAAGTGCTCATTTTTTCTGATATACATATATATATATTCCAGTTCTAAACTGCAGATGATATCAAATGGTTAGAGATGAGCAGTTTTTTGTCATCTTTTTTCTTTTAAATCCAGTGTTCCCACTTATGTTCCTTTCACACAGGAAACTGATAAAACACCTTTTGTTTGACTGACATTCTCTAAATTTAATAAAAAGCTGCAGCCTGCTTTACCAGTCTAATCAACACAAAACAGAATGGCAGAAATCAAAGTGCTGGTAGTATATTAAATATAGATGTCCTCTAAATTTGCATTTGATAATCATTGCACAGTCAGATAATTTTAATGCATATGGTAAATTATTTGTCTAGAGACTTTTATAATTGCAGATGTCATGTATAGGAAAAGGCTCATGGCATAGTGTTGTTGAACTTGCCATGACAGTCAGTAGGTGGAAGTCCCATCCTGACCAGGAGAGTGCACGCAGTCAGAGGCCTTGCGGTCTTGTTTCTCACAGGCCATTCCTCTAGATCCTACCTGCTTTTGACACCTAGCTTTCTTTTCAAGCCTGAGATCATTGGATCAAACAAACAGCTTGCTTAAAGGAGGGTCAGGCGACGATGAAGGAATATAGGGATGCTGTTCGTGTTTGTAGGGAGAAAATTCGTGTGGCCAAAGCCCAGCTAGAGTTGAAGCTGGCCATGTCTGTGGGAGACAATAAAAAAGGTTTTTTTAGATATGTGAACAGAAAAAGGAGAACCAAAGAAAACATAGGTCCGCTACTAGATGGGGAGGGTCTCCTCACAGACAATGATATAGGCAAAGCAGAGACATTTAATGCCTTCTTCGCCTCTGTCTTCAACGCTGATGATGGGCTTCGGGACCCAGGGTACCCTGAGCTGGAGGACCATGACGGTGGGAATGACAAACTCCCAACCGACCCTGAACGCGTGCGGGATTTGCTGCTCCACCTGGATCCATACAAGTCTATGGGTCCGGATGGGATTTATCCCAGGGTGCTTAAAGAGCTGGCAGACATCATCGCGGGACCTCTCTCAATTATTTTTCAACGATCTTGGGAATCTGGTGAGGTCCCATTGGACTGAAAGCTGGCAAATGTTGTGCCAATTTTCAAGAAGGGTAAGAAAGAAGACCCTAGCAATTACAGGCCTGTCAGTCTCACGTCAGTGCCTGGTAAAATTATGGAGAGGATGATCCTTGAAGTTGAAGCACACCTGGGGGACAATGCAGTCATTGGTCCCAGCCAACATGGGTTCATGAGGGGTAGGTCCTGCCTAACAAATTTGATTTCCTTTTATGATAAGATCACCCATCTAGTCGATCAAGGGAAACCAGCTGATGTGATCTTTTTGGACTTCAGCAAAGCTTTTGACACGGTTTCCCATAGGATCCTACTGGACAATATGTCCAGCATACAGCTAAACAAAACCATCATACAATGGGTGAGCAATTGGCTGACGGGCAGGGCTCAAAGGGTTGTGGTAAATGGGGCCACATCTGGCTGGCGGATGGTCACTAGTGGGGTCCCTCAAGGCTCCATTTTAGGGCCAGTCCTCCTCAATGTTTTTATAAATGATTTGGATGTAGGACTAGAAGGTGTTCTGAGCAAATTTGTCGACGACACTAAACTTGGAGGAGCTGTGGACTCGGATGAGGGTGGAAAGGCCTTGCAGAGAGATCTGGTCAGATTGGAGAGCTGGGCAATCACCAACCACATGAAGTTTAACAAAAGCAAGTGCCGGGTCCTGCACCTGGGACGGGGCAACCCTGGCTATACGTACAGACTGGGTGACGAGACGCTGGAGAGCAGCCCTGCAGAGAGGGATCTGGGGGTTGTGGTTGACAGCAAGTTGAATGTGAGCCAGCAGTGTGCCCTGGCAGCCAGGAGGGCCAACCATATCCTGGGGTGCATCAAGCACGGCATTGCTAGTCGGTCGAGGGAAGTGATTGTCCCGCTCTACTCTGCGCTGGTGCGGCCTCACCTCGAGTACTGTGTGCAGTTCTGGGCACCACACTACAAAAAGGACATTAAACTGTTGGAGAGTGTCCAGAGGAGGGCAACGAAGATGGTGAAGGGCCTAGAGGGGAAGACAGATGAGGAGCGGCTGAGGTCACTGGGCCTGTTCAGCCTGGAGAAGAGGAGGCTGAGGGGGGACCCCATCACAGTCTACAACTTCCTCACGAGGGGGAGTGGAGAGGCAGGTGACCTATTCTCCGTAAACACCAGTGATAGGACCCCCGGGAACGGTGTTAAGCTGAGGCAGGGGAAGTTTAGGCTGGACATCAGGAAGAGGTTCTTCACCGAGAGGGTGGTCGCACACTGGAACAGGCTCCCCAGGGAAGTAGTCACTGCACCAAGCCTGTCTGAATTTACGAAGAGATTGGACTGTGCGCTTAGTCACATGGTCTAAACTTTTGGGCGGACCTGTGCGGTGCCAGGAGTTGGACTTGATGATCCTTATGGGTCCCTTCCAACTCGGGATATTCTATGATTCTAAAGAAAAGACTTGTTTACCAGCTGGATCAAAGCATTTAAAAACAAAATTCAAATCTCAACCAGGCAATAGTCTTCTCAAATTCTTAGGCAAGAGACTTGTATTTGTATATATTTACCCCTTTTTAAGTGCTTGTTAGGAAAAACACAGCTTTACAGGTATAAAACAGCATAACAGCACACAGAAAAAAGCTCCTCAGTCCTCACGTTTTATGTAACCTCAATTGAACTCTTCAAATTAAGAACTGTCCTGACCAAGAGGCTAAGCCTATTCCAAATCCCGGTAAGAGCTGAAGCAGTTAGTGACTGGCGCTAGATTCAGAAGATGCAAAACGAAGCATGGTAATCTCTTCTTCCCTCAGCACCAGGTTTACTGAACACACCAGAAATCTATTTTGATGAAAGGGTTTTATTTTAATGATCCAGACTGCAGTACAGTGGAATTGATTTAACACAGATGAATATTAAGCAGCAGCCTGACTCCTCAGCTGTTAATCACCATGTTTCCTAAATGATCATTTTTCTGAGTAACTAAAGTGATATCTTGTAATATCAGAAATGGCTAATAAACCTATGATTGCTGCACTAACTCTCCATCTTTTTTTCTGTTCCCTGGAAATGTGCACCTGTGTGTGCTAAGACCCTGTGGCAGAAACAAGGGATGAAAACAATCCTAGCGAATAAACATTTTTGTTTTTCCCTGGGCCATTAATAAACCATTTTTCATAATGCAACTCTGGTTGCTGAGACTAGCTCTAAGAGTATTTTCAAAACTAGCTCTGGAGCCAGGACTACACTGACTTTAGAAGTGGGGTTTGAGAAACAAGTCATGCCAGCTTAGGCAGTTTTTGACATTAGTTGGCACTCCTGCACAGAGTTTCATAGGCATTCATGTTATGTATTCTGAATGAAACTGAAATGAGCTAGCAGGTCTAAACTACTTCTATGAGATCTGCAATGTTACTGTGGGAACGTAACATCTACCGTACTTCTGATATTGCTTGTAGCAGCAATGCTATTGGCATTGTAGGCCATTACCTACTTAGAAACCACTGTTACTGGTTTCTTGAGCATGTTAGGTTTCATAATGAACCAATAAAGCCCTTTTTGTATTCGAAACTTGCAACATAATTCTTCAAGGAAAAAAAAAAAGTGTCCTTTTAGTGATGGCAAATGTGTACCTCTTTTCCTACCTAGATGAATTCCACTGACTGCAGGGTAAACGGCATTTGTAAAACTAGGGAGAAGTTCCCTTGAACAAATGCAGCCAAATGAGCCAAAGAAAACACTCCCAGAAGAGCTAGGAGAAGTGTTTCAGAGACAACTATGAAAATCGATCTGTGTGTGTCCTACACCCACATCATCAGAAGAGTACTTCAGAAAAGTTAACGGGCTGTATATGACACTATTCAAAGAAATTATCCTTGACAAAAATACTATCCTAATATTTCCAGTAGATTTGAGATCAACCCAATATAGTAATACTAAAAAGACTATTTATTAAACAGACCTCTCCAAGTATATCACCAAAAGCAACAGACAGTTAGTTAGATCTGTTGGGTACAGAGATGTTTTGGGTAGATATAACCTCTAAATATGAAGAATGACATGCATTTAGTAGAACAGATTTCCTATTCCTGATGAAATTTCTGCATGTGGGACGGTGAACCTTGTGCTACCTATAGTATTACCACTACTTGTGAAGACAAAGTATTTTGTTCACCAGTTGCATGTGTATCATCATTATTTTACTCAGGATCATCAGCCATCATGAGCTGCTATTCTATGAACTCAGTGACATTAAGGACTAGGAATCGGTATTCCAGTATTGATTTCTGTGTTGTGCTATTATTCAGTTCATTTATTAAGGGTAAAACATGTGGCTACTGAACTGGTAGAGGAGCTCTGCAACTGTTCACAGATAATATGAATGCAGATCCCCACACAGAATAACTTTTTCTTAGAAGCAGCAAATACGTCTCTGTCCAGTAGCAGCCTACTTTTACAGCTGTACATTCAACAGAGGCCCATAATGTCTATACCTGAGAATTGCATTCATCAGTGTAGAAACAATATTAGCTTGCCTTGAACCCAAGCATACTAAAATACTGTAACCAGATGTATTTTGTTAGTGCAGGCCCACTGTATAAGTGTTTTGCATAAACATGTGAGCAGTGTGACCTCCAAAGGCAAAAACTTGTACAGCTGCACTCAGATAGCATAAGAAAACATGTAAACAGCAACACAAATAACAATTTGCAAGATCAAGAATAAAGAACAAACTGAACACAGGGGACAGCAAATGAGCAGATCAGCATCTTGCTGAACACGCGAGAAGGACAACTGGCAAAACCATAAACAAGATACGATCCACTGGGAACAGATGACATCCTCCTTCTGGTTGGGCAAGCAATATAACACCACACTCAAGCAAAAAGGTGGGGGAAAAAAGTCACTCTTCAGTTTTGGCTGTCCTCATGGAAGAGCTCTGTAGCTTACTCATTTCGACCTCAGAGACTGAGAGGCATGAAGGACTTCAGCTATCAGTCCTTACTACCTAGCATCATCTCTGTGGTAGGATGTAGTTACAGCTAATTTAAGATTCAAATGTTAAGATTTGACTGTACAGGAACTAACCATTAGCACAAAGTGAGTTGTTAATGAATGCCCGCCTAGCTCAGTTCTGTTTTAAAGTTTAAAATTGGCTTAATCTAGCAGTCTTCTAAATTTTCCCATTACAGCAATGTCTAACTCCATTATTGACATGTATACTTTTATTTACATATAGACACATTTATTCACTTTTGGCATCTGTATTTTTGTTCAATATAATTTCACCTGTTGAAATGGAGGAGTCCAACAAAGGTACCAGAGTATTGTTTCTTTGGTACTTCTTAAATGAGGGAGAGGCAGAGGAATTATTTTCTTGCAAAACATGAAAATAATTAGAAGATAAGAGGCTATAGTTTTCACAGACTGTAAATTCTCTACCTTTGCAATAGCAGGGATAGCATATTTTTTTCTAAATCTAAAATCACTATTATCCAACAGCAGCGCGTACATTTCTCTTAAGTATTGCTGAAAACACACTCTCAGCAGACATATGGTGAGGCTCACCCGGAGTACAAGAGTTTCGGGTAGAGCTATTACTGGTACAGGCTAGCCCAGACCACTCCTTGGGAAATATAAACCTCAGTTACCCCCCCAGTCATATCCAATTCTTGTTTCAATGTTAATATCTTGACAATTAATACTCAATATCACATTCTGTACAGCATCTACTGATTCCATTTGTTTTTGTTGCTGTTTATTTTTTAGTGTAACTGCCACATATGAACAGCTCTTTCTTAAAAAAAGTGCCTTATGATTTCGTTTCTAGAATTGCTGCTAATGATACATAGTAGCAGCAGTTGTTTCTGCTCTCCATTTAGAGGAAATGGATTATTTCAGCAAATGGAAATACTTTGTTTAATCTAAATTATATCTTAGATCCTTGCAATCAGATCTTATACACGATGCTCAGACGATTAGCTACAAAACTGAATTTACTTTCTAAAAGTTATATATTCTTACTGCCAAGCTTGAATGATGCAGCTGGGATCTCAAATTTTGCAGCATAACTGAAGAACTTTTATTTTTTCTCTTTAATACAGTCTCTAAGTATATCTAGACATGATTTTTTTTCCTTTTTTTTTTTTTTAAAAAAAGCTTGTAATGCTGGGATAATGTTTGTCTTTTACAATTGATCTGGGCCTACAATAAAGTTCTGATGGAAGCTTTTTTTTGTTTGTTTAGACTTTCAATATTGCTAATTAATAAAAATGTCAGGATTAGGAAACAATACTGAGATTCCCTCCGTAAAGCAAAACAATGAAAGCTGCACTAGGTTTTTGACTGAAATATTGCTGTAGGCGAACTCAGTTGTAGTGTAACTAATGACTCATGAACTGGGGACTTCCTTCTAAATTACACGTCCTGGACAGATACAAATGAGGGCTATTTTGTTAAAACTGATACCTGTCAAATGAGTTTGACTTTAAAACTCTTGTGAACTGTTGATTTCCGAATCGTCTCTCTACCTGAAATTCCTGAATTTCAACTGTGTATTCAAAGAATGATTTTTCATTTGGACACCACCAACAAATAACATTTTTGCAGAGTTACCAAAGATATGCCTAATGACTGCACTTCTGTAGTGACATTTAAAACTATATCTTTTTTCATGCACTTCTGAAAATAACTGCTCTGGAAAAGATTCCATATCCATCTTATTAGATGCTTGCAGTTCTGAATCCATAACATAATTGCTCTCAGAATGTTCCATATGTTTTTAATTCTATGTATACGTCAAAGGAACAGCTTGAACTCAGAGAACCTATATGTACATACATAGATGGCAATTTAGGATTAAGCTTCAATTCAAGTCGGAGTTGGACCTGTCTTAAAATACAAAGTAACAAATGTGACTTAGTATGCTAATGAAATCTTTAATTATACTATCAGAACAGTATATACTGAAGAGTGTTGAGAGAAAACAAGAATCTCACATTTGCAGGACACTATATCACAGGATGGAAAGGAAACATGGAAACCTTTTATTCAGGATGACATAACTCAACCATGTATAGAATTGTGCAAGAGCTTAAAGTTGCTTACAGTTAATAGGGTGGACAGTTGTCATGGTCATCATCAGCAACAAGAACAAAAACACATCAGCTGTGCTTGTGCCACACAGAAATTCATGTGTGAGAAACTGATTACTTTAGCATCCAGTCTCTGTATGTCCATATTGTATCTGTGAAACATTATTTTACTATTATTAAAGTAAGATATGTTTCTAGTATTTGCATTGTCTTGTGTTCCGTTGCTTGTGTTTGGGAAGGCAGCCTATTGCTTCTTCACATCTGACACCTCCTGCCCATAAGGCTTGGCTGTACTTTGGGTACAGCAGAACTCAAGAGAAGTTAGCATGTGAAGAGATTGAATAGTTAACTATTTTCTGACAAGAAAAACCTATACAAATGAAACAGGAAGTATTTAAATCAATTGGTACACATAACATTTATCTCTGTGTATGTAAAAGAAGTGACCAGAGTAGGAGGTATCCTACCACTGAACATCTGACTGACAGCACAACACAGCAGATGCCAACTGAAGCACTCAGTATATCAGCATGAAAGCAAAGACTGTAAACAGTTGCTTTTGTGCAGTTACATGAATCTGTGTAGATGAACTGGAAATGAAAATAGAACTATCAAAAACTGTTGGGTACCAAATAACAGTATATAGAATCAGACACTTTAGACTGCCTAATAAATCACAGCAATTCCTCCTGCAGGCATGTATAAGTTCTTTAAGTTCTACATTTTATGACTGAGAAGAACAAATTTTGAAGGTATTCAAATTGAAATAGATTGTACATTGTCTTTTTGGTCTCAGTTGCTCTTTGTTCATGTTGCCATCATCTAAAGATTAAGAACACTGGCAAAAAGAAAGTCTATTCCAAGTACTGACTAAAGTACAAATTAAGCATCAATATAATGAAAATCTGTAACTAACAAATTCAGGATTGTCTTCTGTTATCAATCAGTTTTGACTGTAGAAGCACTTTTGCGTGTAGTTTGTTCAATTTTGGTTTCTTGAGGGAATTTTATTGTGGTCAAAACTAACTTTAACTATAGTTTTGGTCTAAATAACATCATAGATCCCATAGAAACAACAGAAAATGTTTATGAAGGAAAACTTGTTAGTGTCATATAATACTCTCAAAATAAAACTAATACTGGAAGAATATACATAAAAGTGCATGTGTATATATATGTTTCTCAGTTTAAGCCAGTCATTTGATAAAAAAAGCTTTTTTTTTAAATGCGAGTAATTCTTCAGAGTTCCCTTTGTGAGGTTCTTTCAGATTTATCACTAGGAAATTGGAGGCTGGAGGGTTGAAAAGAGTGTTCAGAGGTCATTAGTCACCCTCATGGTCCAAGGCAAAAAAAAACTAAGAGAGATAACAAAAGCATTTCTGGAAGATACCAGCTTAATCTATAGCTAAAAATCTCCAAATAGGAAATACCCCTAACCCTTTTATAGGCAGTAAACTCTGGTGCTCCTCTGCTTTTATAAGTAAAAAGATCTTGCTTAACACAACACTGCTGCAGTTTAAAGATCTCCCTTCTCATCCTAATCTTAGTGAGTCTTCTCTTTCTCTACACTCAACAAATCTATTTATTAGGTCAAAAACAGAAGGTGGCCTGAAAATGAACTTATATTTTGTGCTCAAAAGGGATGTAGTACTTCTGATGAAGCAAGATATTTATTTCACATGACTTGTAGCTATTTTATAAGTGCAGAACTGCTACATGCAACTGCATACTATGATTGCCATTCATTGATCCTCTTCAAGCATAGTGCTTTTCCATATTGATTAATATTTATTTTTTCAACCATGTCTCCAGTTTATCAAGACTATTTTTTATCCTAATCCTGTCCTGCTGGGTTTTTCCAATTTCGATTGTTTAGCATCATTTGCATGTTTAACACTCCTATTCTTCATTCTGGAAGTTCTTGGAGTTTTATTTTATATTAGGCTCCTCTGCTCTGAGTTTAGCTACTGCATGTGTAAAACTCACAGATCCCAAGCCACAAACTCCATTTCCTTCTCTTTTCCCTATTATAAGAGATACAATGCTCTTCATACCGAAGAGGCAAAAAAAGTCACTCTCAAACACAGGAGCAGCCTTGTAGAAAACCACCATGCACATCCTCCTGGTCTAACAGTGATCCATAGTTGAGTTGATAGTTGAGGATAACGTAACTGTCAGGAAAACTCTCTCATACCAACATTACCTAGGTCATAACTGCTTAGGTTGCTCATGTAAGATCATTATATGAGGCCATACTAAAGTCCTGCTGAAGTCAAGCTTATTGCTACTTTATTGCTTATTCCATTTACCTATAGGAATTGCAAGCTTGTCAGGAAAAAGCTGATTTTGATGCAGTATATTTCAATCAAACATCTGAGGATAATTATTTCTTTGTTTTCCTGAGCACATTTAAAAATGGATTAGTTCTGTTTCATTCTGAAAAATGAAGCTAAGTGAATTAACTTGTAATTCCTCAGATCTTTTGTAAGACAGGTATATTTCTTTTCATCCCAGTCGTTTGAAATGGTTTTCACATGTATTTTTTACTTCAGAAATAAAACTGCTAAAAATCCTAGGAGTAGAGGTCAGAGTAAAAAGGAATGCTAAAGGTTAAATTTCATTAGGTGATTTGAGAGCATCTGACTTAATATTGTCTAACTGGCTACTCATGATGCATGTAAGAAAAGATAAGCTTCCTACTTGACTTCTTAAAAACCATTAGCTTATTTCCTCCTAAATTAGTTTTAAGGTTGGTGAAATATTGTCATAAGAGGGAAATGAGAATTCAAGATCATACTATCAGAAGAAAAATATTTCTGAAGAAAAGAATATTACTATTATAGGTTAATCAGGCTAAAGCTTGCTTACTTCTTTGATCAAGCTAGGACAATATGCTTCAAAACACTTCAGTAATAAACTAGTCTACCTCTAATATAATTTAGCACATCTGAAAACTGCCAGTCTATTCCCTTTCTTAGACAATGAAAAAACTATCCCTGAATTCTAAACACAAACTAATGAAGACCAAACCCTACCTGTAACATTGCTTTGACTATAAACAATGAGAAGTCTTTTTTCTAAATCAGCCTATTTAAACCTGTTAATCTAATTAGGCTCAACTGCATCTAATTTCCACCAATATAGTGCCACTCTAATTATAAAAGCAAATCAGAAACACCAAAACTGTATACAAAATAGTAAGAGCAAAGGACATTTTTCACCTGCTTTGTCCCCCCTCAATACATTATACTGTAACAGTGAAATCTAGAGTTTGTGTATTTAATTTTGGAGAAATATATCCTTTTCAGACTTTCTATTAATTTCTCCATAGCCATGTTATTTGTATTAGTGACTTTTCTTAATGTCAAGGTAGCAGAAGTTGAAAGTCTGTGCAGAGGACACTGGGCATCCATGACAGACCATTTAATATGAATTAAGATTTAGGACAATACTGCTTGCAGCAATCTGATTACCTTTAGTCAGAAAGATGATTAAGGGTGATAAATTAAAACCTTAAAATTTTCTCTTCAGTGACTGCTCCTCCACAGTAGCAATTTGGACTTTAATAGTACCAACCACCTTAAAGACATCCACTAACGACACAGATGTTTTCCTCTGTCTGCAAAAAATCCCATACTGTTCTTGAACTTCTATCATTATGTTGTACAGGAGATGAATGATTGTATAGCTTAGAGTAAAAAAGTGATTATATTAATACCAACAAACAATCTACTGTATGCGTGATATGGGTTTTGTTTTTACACTGTATTCGAACTTTTGAATATTTTATTTTACATTCTGCAAATTAACACTATGTTCTCTTAGCACCAAAGTGAATTAACACAAAGCATCTTACAAAAATGCATAAGCAAACATTTTAAAATGGAATTTATTTTCGTAACAGCATTCTCCCCTAAGGAAGTGAGTGATTGCTTCTGTAAGGATGTTTATTAACAGATAAAATAACTTTGATAAGAACCAAATGCTACTGTTGTTTCTAGCTGCATTATCCTAACTAATGAGTACTATTTATTAACAATTTGAAACAACAAAACAAGATGCACATTCCCTTATTTTTCCACTTGGACATGCAAATAAGACAAGATGAAGTTACACATTTGTTTAATAAGTGGTTACCAACATAAATATTCTCAGTGATATGTTCCACATCTTAATTACCTAATGAGCAATGACATTCTCAGGTCCCAAACTCATACATCAAAGAAGAAATATATGGCACCCCTTCATGGCTTTTTTTTTCCTTTCTGTCCAGTTTTAGACAAAAAGCTAAATGTATTATATTGCAAGCGGCTAGGAAACAAAGATCAGCCCTGCCCCTCTGTGTTTGCCACTGTGAGAATGGCAACTGCTAGTGACATTCATTTTTTTCTAGTTTTTGAAAGTAAGAGGTGATGTACTGTTCAGAAACATATTAAATTCCTGTGTTATTGCTGATGATAGAACATGAAATGAACCTGAAGAAAAAAATATCACTGATTGAGGATAATGATAAAAATGTATTAAGATTTAGAATTTTTTAGAACCTCTGCCATCCTTCAAGTTTCAAAGAAGCATCGATCCAACAATCAGTCACAGGTTTTTATCTTTCAAAAAAAAATTAGTGAATGCCAAGCTTTGATTTTGTTCATCAGAAACAGCTTTCCATAAAAGCATAGAGGGTTTAACAAATTAAAGAAAGGACCAACAGATAAGTACTTACTGTACAGAAGCGAAGAATGAGAGCAAGTAAGCTCTTGGATCATACTAAGTCCATGACATGCTCATGGTGCTCTCCATTGCCTTAAAAAAAATATATAATTTTCTTTGTCATATTAAGATTCAATAAAAGAGAAAATGCTTTAGAGTGTTATATATATTTTCCTATTGAAAGCCATGTTGCATTTTACCTTGGAGCTCTTCAATCTTTCTTTAAAAAGAAGTTCTTCAGTGCTGTGTAGACTTCTTAGTTCCTAGAAGCAAAAGAATTTAAATTCATTTAGACGTTTTTGCATTGTCATGGGATACATAAAAACTTCAGACTTTCTTCTCTAAGAATTTTAAATTGAAAAGATAGTCATAAAGAAGGTAAAGAGATAGTTATAGAGAACTTCTGTGAAGTGATTTACTGATAGATTCAAATTCTATTTGAGAAAGCCAGGTATTCAAGAAAGCAATAGAAAACTATGCTAAGAAAAAAGTCAAAATGCATTCTTCCTTCTCAATTCACAGAGGCATATCTATTAGCAAGTCAAAAAAAATACAACAGTATATAGATACTAATTGTGCTGGGGAGCATGTAGCAGCCCTACTCACCAACAAGGTATTAGCTATTCCATAAAGACACAAAGCAATCTACGTAAATGGGTCATTTGGACATTGCTAGTCATAAAACTGTATACTTCTCCAGAGAAATGTAGATTTCACTCTTTCAGGAACAGCTTCCTTGCTCCCCTGCCACATACCTTTTATGATGTTCACGTTGGGCTGGACACAAGACTTCTAATACCTTTCATGAAGCATTGTGTTGGCCAGCTAGGAAATCCTTCTGTATGTTAGTTTTATGAAAAGGCAAATTGAAAGGTCAATGCCTTCTACAATATTTTGGAAATTACTTTTCCTTTTGTCTTTAAGGTTAATTAATTAATTTTAAACATCCATAATAGTGTAAAGTTGTTGCAGATGAGGAAGCTAATTGACATTCAGAATCAACACTAAGTCAAAAATGAATTAACTAATTCATTTCATTAACTGTTGTTGGTGAACACAAAAAATGTAGCTCATTACTATTGACCAGAGTAAAATTTCATGCAGTTGTTAACTGTGTTAGCTAAAAGTGATAGAAAAAAGAAATAAACATAAATTTCAGGATATTACTTTCTTTTTCACAATCTTCCAAACACAATGGAAAGAAAAACTGTAAGAAGATGACTTAAAGAAACTAGTAGGTGGAGTAAAAAACATTATACACTGCTTCTTTTTTCCTCATATATACTTCTGGCTTCCAAGCAGGCACATGTAAACTTCCGGGATGGTTTAAATCTTTGGTAGAGAAAAGATTGAACTCAGTAGCACAGTAATTACTTGCCTGTGGTAGAAGAAATTAACATTTACAGTCTTGCATAAAAGCCATAGAATTGATAGCAAAGCTTCATGGAGGTAATTAAACTTTAAGAACCTCAACTGCTGAGTAGCTACTTTATCAAATAGCAAACAATAACTGAAAGTGGCTACACTTTTTTTTTTAATGACTGGTGATAAACAATATCTCAGTTTGCCCATTGCTAACATGAAAAACTTCAGAATTGAAAATTCATTCTTTTGAAGGTAAGAGTAATTTTGCAAGTGCATACTGGTTACTTCAAAACACCAAACAAGTATGTAATGGTGGCTAGTGTCAGTTTGGGGCAAATTTAACACCAGTCATAAAGCACTCATCACTTATTGTATGGATATATTTACTCAGTGCTTGAAAACAGTTTTATCCCAAACACATTTGGATATGTACATCAGGCCCTGCTAGACTGATCTTCAGTAGTTTTAAGGACAGGAAACCTAGCAAATGGGATCAGACCAAAGCCCCTGCAGTCCACAGAGACAGTTAGGTTCCAGTAAGGGCAAACAGAATTATTAAGGTAAATGGAGGAAAGAATTTACAAATTCAGAAAATGTTGAAAGTCATCTTTCTCCTTCTATAGACTTCCAAGTTCCATCAACCAGTTTTATTTTTTGCTTGTTGCACCCTCCCCCCAGAGATTATATAACTCTTCAACCTCAAAGAGATTATGATAAACATTTCGACATTGAGTTCACTGAATATGACAGCAGAAGAGAAGACCTAGACTGGGAACAATAGTTAACTGACTAGCATAGGACAGAGGAACCTCACATGTCTTATAGAGCCTAAAAACCAAGATTGCAGAAAAAGGTTTACTTCCAAGATGTAACCCAGTTTACTTGGTACATATAGAAGACTACCATCATAAAGGATGTGTTCCTGTTCCTTTCTGAGACTTTTTACATAGATTTCCTGCGTTCCAAAGTGATTTCTGTCAAGAGGAAGTTTTTAAGAAGTTTGAACATAAGGGACATTTCAAGAGCTAGAGTATATGATGAAAATACTTTCATGCCACAGTACTACAACAAAACCTATTTGTAGTAAGGACAAATTTAGTAAATACAAGGTGAACAAGAACTTTGTTTCAACCAGCAACCATTAGCACTGAAGTTATGACAAGTATCTAAAAGAAAGACGTAAAAGAGAGAGGTAAAGTTAAAAATGTCAAATTTACAAGTTTATCTGCCTTTAGCAAAAGTTTTTATAAACGACTTGGGAAAACAAAAGCCATTGGAAAGCCTATATTCCTTCCTTTAAGACACGCAAAAGAAAAAGAAACACATCCCAAGAGTTGTTTTTTTTCCTCTTTGTTCAAGAGAGAGAGCAGAATCAAAGCCTGCTGAAAGCATGACTTGAAGGAAACACTACAGGAATGGAGAGCTATTACAATTACCAAGGCAAGTTATGCAGAAAGAACAAACAGTACAGCAATAGAAAGAGAAGTACTTCAGTTACAAGAAAAAAAAAATCAACAACAGGAGACAGACAGACAAGGCATCAGTAGAAACAGAGTAAATTCTGGAATGGTGGCAGAAACATCAGCGAAGAATTCAATTAATTTAGGGAAGTGTTACAGACACAATTTCTAGCATTCTGGTGACTTCAGCCCAATGAGCAGCTAAACACCACCACAACTGCTCCCTCTACCCCTTCTTAAAGGAAGAGGGGAAGAAAAGATGATAGAAAAGGGCTCAAGAGTTGAGATACAGACAGGAAGACTGCTCACCAATTACATACATGGGCCCCGCATACTCAACATAGGGAGATTAATATAATTTATTGCCTAACAGATTCAAGCAGTAAGAAACAAAAATCAAACTATAAATACCTCTGACCAAGACACCATCTTCTACATCCTCCCCCTGAGCAAAGCAGAGGAACTGGGGCCGGACCCTAACACTGTCTCTGCTGTTCCTTCATGGTCACTCTCTGCCCCCACTCTACACGGGCTCCTCCACAAGGCTGCAGCTCCAGCAGGGGCTCCCCATGGGCTGCAGCTTCCTCCAGGCCACATCCACCTGCTCCACCTGGGGCTCCTCCACAGGCTGCAGCGTGGAGATCTGCTCCATGTGGGACCCATGGGCTGCAGGGGGACAGCCTGCTCCACCGGGTGCCTCTCCACAAGCCACAGCAGAACTTCTGCTCTGGCACCGGCAGTACCTCCTTCTCCCCTGACCTTGGTTTCTGCAGGGCTAGTTCTCTCTTTACAATTTCTCACCTCTCTCTCTAAGGTGCTGTTCCACAGCAGTTCCCCCACACCCCCTTTCTCCAATGTGCTCTCTCAGAAGCATACCACATATCACTCACTTAGCTCTGGCCAGCAGCAGGTCTCTTTTGGAGCTGGCTCTGTTCTAACACAGGGCAACTGCTGGCCTCTGCTCACAGAAGCCAACCCTGCAGCCCCCCCGCTACCAAGCCCTTACCACATAAACCCAATACAACCATACCCAGTGAAATAGCAGCTGTAGACAACACACTGTTTTTCCTCCCACTAAAAAGAAAGAGAAGCACAACCTAACTTATAAAGCAGCTGCAGGAACATGTAATCACAATCAGAGTCTCATTTCATTCATCTGTGGTCATTAACAGTGTTACTTCCATCTCATTAGCTCATCTGCTGCATCCAATTTTGTTGTGCAGAGGATTGCAAAGACCAAAGAGAAGTGTCTCTGGGCTAGAGGCTCCTTTTAACTGTTTGAATAATATATCATGTTCTACTTGGTTTCTTTAGGGTGGTTTATGATGCAGATGCTTGCAAGAGGAAGATGTAGTGCAATATGACTAGAGTAATTACAACAAGACAAAGTGGTTAATACATATTTTCTAGTTTATAAGGGAGTTTAAATTGTCATATGGTCTTCTATTGAAACAGCTTCAAAGTAGTCTGCTAGCCCACAAGGAAACCTGTGTGTATGGTTCTTCTAAAACCTGCTCTGGTCAAATTCTATTAGGATTTGAGGAAAAGCGGAAGGGAGCGCTCCATGATGGCAGAGTCATAAGGCTTCAACTCAGTTCGAACATGGACCACATTCTGTGAAGATTTTCAGGGCTATTTGACTTATTAAATCCACCTAAATACTTAAATAATTGCTATGTGGATTATAAACTAATGTTCCGAAACTGATCCTGTCATGTTGCACGTTAACCCATTTCTTCAACTTCATTGAGCAAAATCCGTGTCTAAATGGCTGATGACTTTTACAGTCTATAAAGGTCTATTATGCATACAAAATGCATTAATACTAAAAATTAGTTCCATTGTTTTTCTGAAATTTGAATCTAACTATATTTGCATAAATATATCCATTTATCCACACTTACAGGACTTCACCTCTGAAGTGCGGTAAAATAACTACTAAACAAAATTTATTCTAAATCTTAAAAACAGCCCAAAGACCTCCTCTAAGTTTTTGCAGTGGACTATCTTCAGGATTGTCATTCATAAAATAATGAAGTATTAAATTCTTTTTTTTTGTTGTTTTTCAATTACCTTTTTTTTTTTTTCCCCTCTGTGTTTCTGTCTTTTGTGTCATGGGGTTTGTCTCTTATTTCTGTCCCAAATTTTGTTACAATTCTGTCAGCTAGTTATAAACTAGAGGCAGTAACATGTACTTGTAAGTGTGCGATGCACATCCATAGGTCTATTTAAAAACTCAGAAATTAAGTTCATAAAACAATAGGACTTAAAAACAAACAAACAAACAAACATCAAGTCACCAAATGTGTAGTCAACAAGAGATGCTTGGCTAAAATTTTCCTCCAAATTGTTTCATTTTGTTTTGAATCTGAATCTGAACTTCTTAGATCCATTTATGAGGCTAGCTTTGAATATTCAAGCCTGAAAATTGTAATCCTCTCATTAAAATTGATAGAAACAGATACTGAAAAAGTATGAGTCTACCACACCAACATTAAAATATTTCAGATATTTTTAAAAATAAACTTAATTCAGAAAAGACTAAAGATTGACAATCTGCAGGGATTAGTCTGTGATGCTTTTATGCTTATTCCCAAAACCTTCCTTGGGGTAAAATTAACTGAAAAGTTCAGACTTCACACTGAAAGGATCAGGAAATTCTAAAGTGATGAGGACTGGACTGTCTGATTACTGTAACCTGGAATAACAGTAAATATTTCTGTTAGACTGATTAATTCTTTACTGGCCATATGTTTAGGATAATAAAGAATGGGACTATACAATATGCCATCATGAATTACTATAGCATGTTTGGAAGCTTTCCATAGTGACCAGTTAGCAAAAACAAACAAACAAACAAAACAAAACAAAATACACAAGAATAGAAGGTATGAAACCCATGTACAGTTCATAAAGAAAATTTTTCCTGGACCCTGAAAGCTTGCTCATCAAGCATATCCGATCTGGGAGGGAGGGATGGAGAAGGAAAATAAAAATAAATTAAAAAAAGGAGGCTGAAAAGCTAGACTTTGGCATATCTTCCTTTATTTTATTGTTGTTGTTGTTGTTCTGCCTGTAAATCAGAATTTCTAATCAACTAAATGTGCAGCACTGTATCCAAAGTTCTTAGAATAACAACTAAGAACTTTGCCAGTGAAAGACAAACAGTGTAATAGCTATGAGATATAGCTAAGATTTTGTATTGTTTTAGAGACGAGAATCCATAACTTCAAATCAGGAAGTATTTAATATCAAGCCTGATATGAAATGAGAAATTATGCTATCTAGCTGTTTTTGTGCATTGCTTGAGCACCAACAGTAAGCTTGCACGCAAAGTCTACTGTCCTTACAATGACACTCATCATGTCATCATCTGTGTTTGTGGTTTTCATCACTAAAGTTGAAAACTGAAAAAGTATTCTTGAGAGGAAAGGTTACATGAATTTGGTTGACTGCACAGAGAAGTACAGAATGAAATGGAAAAGAAAAATGTAAATCTAAATATGTCAGGGCATATTTTATTGTCAGTCAGGAGGAAAGAGCCTTGACTTCTGTTTGAGAGCTGCACTGTAAAGAGTGCTGTCTGACCTGCTGTTACAAAACATGTTAGTGTAGAGCTAGGACTAAGTGTTTAAACTCATCTTTCCCACTCCTGGGAAGCATCGTCCTATCATCTTTTTATTAGAGGTGTAATTTTTCATGGGCTCCAGATGATGTCCTACACTTTCAGCTCAATCTAGCAAAAAATATGCTTTGAGAAAATGTGGTCTTAAATCTCCGTTTCCTGTTGGAGTTAGTCTTAGGCAATAATCAGTGTTGGGTACTTCTGGTTTCTGTCTGGGTTTAAGACCTTTCATTGGAATTATCTTTATTTAATAATTCTTGGCATGGAGTAGGCTAGAATCATAAAAGTACTCCTTTCTCAGACTGACAATCAAATTAATTTCAATCCCAATTCTCCACTTTTCTGTTCTCTGCTCTCTTCTCCCTGCACTATCGTTTATTCAACTGTCTTCTGGCACAGACAGCTGGTGTAAAGAAGAATTAATTTTCCAAATTTGGCACTAATGTGAAGAGGTTGGAAGTATAGACAGATCATTTTTGAAGTCATTAGTGAAATTCCAGCTCATTGCCAACCCTAATAAAGGATTATAATTTACAGACATGGAGAATGAACTTGAAAAGACATAAATGACACCGAATACTTCATAACTGAATGGACAAATCATGATAACCAAGTGACAATAGAAAAAAACTTGCATACATTATAAGAAATCAAAACTACGTGACAAATGTCATATAAAATCAATTCTAAAGCTTCCAAAAATCTTGGAAACCAATTATTCTAACCCGTTTTTCAAATGATGGACTCGTGGGTTTATATGTCTGTACTGCTATACCTATTTCAGTAATCTAAATACATATTTTATTTTTTTTTCCCTTACTGAAGAAGCATGAGGATTTTGTTAGCCCTTGGACTCAGAGCAGGGTAAGATATATAATGGGACATATGTTATGGGACAGGAAAACCACCTTTCAGGTTCTGGGGACAGGCAGTCAGCTTCATGGGAAGAATTTCAATAGGACCATTACTTTCACTGAGCTTCCATGCAAACTCACCGAGAAGTCAAAATATACTATGTATAATCATATAAAATCATCCACTAAAGCTTCAGATGAGTACTTTCTTACTTCTTCTGACACTTCACTGCTTGGGAGAAGCTCCTTTAAAAACAATGACAAAAAAAAACCCAACCATATTGCACTGTGGTTTTATTTTGGTGCTCAGAAAAAAAAAAAAAAAAGAAAAAAAAAAGTGAGAGCTGTGAGCGATGCTTATCGTGCAAGTTAGTATTGTACCTTTGTTATCTTACTCTTTTTTCTATGTTTATTTTTTGTATTCACTTTCTTTTTCTTTCTTATTTTGCTGATCACCATGAAGAAGGTGGGACCAAGAGCTTGCTTCCTCCCCATGCTGCCCACCTCCACCACACCCCAGCTGCGCTGACCCCACTCCCAACCTGCTGACTTGACTTCTTGGCTGGAACGGGGACCTGACTCACTGCAGCTGTCTTGAATGCTGGGCTGAGGCTGATCCTGAGCACTGCCCCAGTCAGGGTCCTGACCCTGACCTGCTGGTGCAGCCTCCCAGCTCCTCCTGGGGGACCCTAGTCTCCAGCTCGCCTGCCCCGGCCAAGCAGCCTGACTGTGCTGCTCCCTGATATAGGGCTTGCTTTCCTTCTGTGTGCTCAGATGGAAGGGCCTGCAACGAAAGTGCAGGGTTAGTACTGTTGCTTTGATTTTTCCACCAGTCACTATCTAAACTGAAAATCATCTGATTCCTTGGCTTAGATAATAAATGCCTCCCCATGTAGTTCCTTCTTTTCCCTGACCCAAAGCATCCCTTTTTACAATCACTTTCCAAGAAGCAACACTCTGTTTTTTATCTTCACCTAAATTGTCTTAGTTAGTACTTCAGGAAACACAGAGAACTTTACCATTAAAAAGAAAAAAAAAAGAAAAAAAAGAAAAAAAAAGGAGAAAATATCCAAATAAAGTGAACAAAAAGAAATGATTGATAAAGGCATACTTCCAAATGCCATCAGTAACAGGGCTAGTGACAATATGCGCCTGGAATACCTTATCATAAAAGGATGCAAATCAAAACCTATTTCCCTTTATTTTTCTTTGTTGACAGCAGATGTTAGGAACATTAAAAGCAGACAGTGAATGTGTGAAGAGATGTTTTAAATGAGTCTCCGGGATGACTGGCACTTCGGAGTTGCAGAGAATTCACTGATGAAGAGATGATGAAGTTTACTGACTTTGAGGCTATCACAGAGTTATCTTTGTGGAGTTCATAAAATGGAAATGCTGACTCAGAATTTGATTAATAGTTTTATCTAGGAGCTAAATTATTCAACAATTAAAAACACACTTTAAGAAGGAGAGATTCTTTTTTTTTAGTCTCTTAAAAAGCTTAGAATACTGATTAGATAGGCTATAAAATTCAAATCAGCATTCGTGTGATTTGTTTGCTTGTTTGTTTTGATAAAATGGTATTTTATCTGAAATCAAACATAAACTAAAAGACTAATGGAGATAGATCCTGGTGGTCTGTTTCACCTATGGGTATTTCTTAGCATAGCTTTGCCAAGACTTGTTTTGTTGTTTTTAAGACCGTTTATGTAATGTTCACATAAATGTGAACCACAAGGACAGAATTACTTCATGTTTAACAGATGTCAGTGTTTCAGCATTAAATCCTGTTTATTTACAGAAGATAATAACATATCTTGTAATCTGTCTCCAACTGATGATCTGCACTAGTGACTTCAGCTGTCTGATGAATATTTAACTTTGTCTTTGCTATCATACCATGTTACCATATCTGCATGAAACTCAAGCTGTTATGTTAACCTTTGTTTTTAAAAAAAAAATGTATTTTTCATTCAGGTTCTGGTATTGGTAAAGTTGCAAGACAGATGACACCAGACAGGAGTTTTCATGGGACATGTTTTTTTGCCAAAGAATGGGAACAGCTGCTCTTTTGTGGTGCCAGGGAAGCGTTTGGAGATGTGTCCCTGCGTTGTGCTAAAGGCACGGCATTTGTGTCAGGCTGGTCAGTTATGGGCTGATGTTACTCTCTTATGCCAGAGCTGACCCACCGACTTGGTTAGAGTGCAGAATCAAGTCTGCATGAAAGGCATGGAATCCCACAGAAAGAAGCTATACTCAAATAGCTATATTCATGTTTTTTCTAACACTATAAATAAATTAATTAGTATAAAGCAGAAATTCATGGAGATGCAGGATATTGAAATTCATGGCTACTGACTGACCATAATGCAGATAAATTCATGCCTATTTATAACAATGTGAAGTAAACTACTATTTTATATTTTATTTTATTTTATTTTATCTTATTTTTTTTTATTTTTATTTTGGTTTGTTTGTTTGTTTTGAATCCTGGCATCATCCTTTGGCTTACAGTTCTATCAGTGCTGGTGGAGGGCATCTTAGTGCAGGTGAGACACCTCCTAATGCACTATATTAATGAGGATATTTGCAATCTTTTAGCTAAGAATGCTCTATCATTGAGCAGCAAGGAACATCTGCTTCTTCCATAAAAGAAGAAGAAAAGCTGAATGGCGAATTTGAATTTGGTTCCATGCATTTTTTATGACGATGATTACCAAAGTACAACAGGGCTTTCCACAAAATCATAATTAGTACAGTGATGAATCCATGCTTTGGCTATGCAGGAGAAGGGAACTTATGCCCTGTCTGACAGCCAGTAAGACAGCCCATAACCCTTGCCTATCCCTTCTTTGTCTCACTTTATCCCTGTGACTCCCATCCAGTACCAGAAGGAGGCCTCCCCTTGGCCATGCTTTACAGTACATTGCATCTCCATTCTGGAGAGGTCCTGAGAGCACGTAGCTAACAACACAGGGTGCAAACAATGTTCAGTCTTGTTGGTGGCAGATTGCCTGTGATTTTCTAAGAAACGTGTCTACTGGACTGAATCGAGGCACAAATCTAGTTCCCAAGAGAGATGGTGATCTGGGAACAGTCGTTTGCCCTCCTCATGATTGAGGGTGCAGCTATGCCCCTGCTATCTGTGCAGGTTACTCCTGCTGATTTCTGAGTCTAACATTTTGCAAAGGTCTTGTTAAGACACAGACACGTATGAGTCTTCAAGCTCTTTCTAAAGTAGTATGTAGTGAGTTGTAATGTAGGAGTGAGCCTATGTTTGTAGAGCCACAGAAGAGGGAGATTAAGAGGTGGTGTTGCATGTCTGCTCTGGAAACACCTCTTTCACACTGGTACAGTGGCATAAAAAGGTCTGCAGGAAGGTGATTTCTCCATCTGACATCCCAGATACTTAGGGTTCTTCCTTCTCTGTAAGCAGGGGAGAAGGACACTTGTCCTTTGAGCAGCTGAATGATGACTAAAAACAGGCATTTAGTCTGGACAAGGTGTCTCACCCAATTTCAGATTACTGCTTTCAGTCAGAAAAATTGTAGCCATAGTGAAAAAGGAAATAAAATCTGGGAGCCTTCTGAGATTTCCTTGTCACAACTCTGCATACTAAACAAAGCACAAGTAAAAGCATATGGTGGGTATTTTAATGCCTTCACATGTCTGCGTATCTAGGAAAGAGAGCAGCTTATTCTCTTACATTCTGAAGAAGTTTAATAATTTCTATTAAAGTTCTCACAGCAAATTGATTTTTTTTTCCTTTTTTTTTTTTTTTTTTTGGTGCAACACATTTTTAGGGGAAAAACAAAGTTCCTTGAAAAGAAAAATTGCAGCTTTTATATTTTTCCCTGAAAGCATCTATTAAATTAAATTGTCAAAATATGCCAATCTCTTGACAGCTAGAAATTATGTGGGTGTTTCAATATAAGGAAAACTATTTTGTTTTTAATTGTGGCAGCATCTGGAGGAGTGTCCGATCTTATAAGTAGCTCATGCCTATCTAATTTAAAGAGCTGCCAGCTGGTTCACACTACACACATGGGTTTCATTTTCTTTACTGCAGGAAACTGAAGAATTCCACTGGAGCAAGTCATGTCTGAACAGTGCTTAGTGTTACTCGCTGGGGTATGGTGACAGCTTCATGTTGTTATAATACGATGCACTTCACTGAGAGCTCTGATTAATAGTACTAGGCTGATTTTTTGAAGGTATTTGACCAGGCAGCTGTTGCCTCATGTATTCAGATCAGTCTTTCAGAAAATCAAGAACAGAATTAGTGTTGTTGCATCACTGCATGTATCATTCATCCTGAACTCTTTCATTATAAATGTTGAATACTTGTAATTTATGTCATCAATATGTTGCGGTCTTTTGCTTAATGCATAAAAGAGCACATTATTATTCTCTATAGACTCTCTAGCCATGGTAAAGCTAAACTGCAGTCATTTGAAAATCAGCTAAGCTCCTAAGAAAGTACTTACTGGCCAAAGCCTACTAGAGAAAACTTTCAGAATAAATAGGATGATTTACACTTGTAAATCCTAATACAGAAAATCAGTGAAAAAGAAAAGCAGCTTTTAAATATGCACATGAGAAAGTAACAATGCAAACAAAACTTGTTTTATATAGGTATGAAATCCTGAGCTGCTACTTTCTTTAATGCTTTGGTTTTTGGGATAGATACGAGTCATAACTTAATGAACACATCATCCAGGAAAGCGTACCTTGAAGTTTGTTAAGTGGTAATTAGAAAGTTCAAGAAAAAAATATTGTCCATTGGGGAAGGGAGGAAGCAAAGCTTTGCTTTTGACATGTTTGGATTGTTTTTTAGTATTAAAAAGGTCTGGCTTTATATCATTGGAATGTTTTTCAGTTCTGTTTTTCCGGAATATTGTTCATTCATAGATCTATCTTCTTTCAGACCTTTTACATTTTGTAATTTAAAGCTGTCTTAAAATGACTTAAAATTATTTTTATAACCTTTTAATTTGTCCTCTTGTGCTTTTTTGTTTGTTTGTTTTCCCTGACTGTAACAAAACCAGATCTCAAGTGGGAAGGCTGTCGTGGACATGAGAGTTTCTAAGAAATGCATTCACAATGATTTAGACTTTCAGGGCTCCGAAGGTTTAAGAATCTGTGTCCTTTCTGAAACTCGAAACCTGAATTCAAACTATCTGAATCTGCAAGCATCTTTGGACAGAGAATAGCCTGCTTAGCTCATCATTTCTATCATTTCTATCTTTCTAGCATAGTTTCCACAAGATATTTTCTCATGTTTTAGTACAGATGAGTTTTAGAAGCCTCCAGAGACAGAACTCAAACCATCTCCAGGGGGGAAATTATCCCACAGGCTGACAGACCTCTTGGTAGGGGGCAAAGTGAAACCGGGCCTCCCTGTGGGAATCCTGCAGTGACAAATTCTTGGCATGACTGTACTGTCAGAGCCTGCTCTCCCTCACTCAGCACCTCCGCTTCTGAATGCACATTACCCAGGGAGTTCAGTAATGATGAGCAATAGGATTGGAAACTCACTTGAGTCTAAGGACAAGTTGCAACATGAGTTAAAGATGCTCTAAACCTCTTAGGATCGCATCCCTGTTTCCAGACATCTTCCTAGGGTGTCCCAGTGTGGGCAGGAAATATGTTACAAATCGTACTCATGTTTGGGATGTTTCATTAAAACACAGTTAAATATTTGCAAAGGCAGACAGTAACCTTGCACATAGATGATGATTTTGCAAACCCTGGAAGCAATGGGCAGCTATAAAAAATGACTTGTGGCAGTACCCCACTCAAGCCTTAAATCTAGCCATGCTTCAACAATTCTTATTTAAAGGTGCTGTAAAATCACCAATTTGCATTCTGACCTGTTTTTCCTTACAATATAACATTGAAAAATATATTACAGTACATACTTCTTCTATTAGTAGTAATACATGCTATTTATTTTTGTGGTAACAAAAGCAAAAGATAGTACTGTAAGTACAGTAGATGCATACAAATTGTTTCCTGCATGGTAATAATGTGTGCATGAGCAGTTTCTCTTGCTGCACTTGAATGATCAGAATATCATACTTTAAGAAACATAATTTATTCTCACTTCTATTTGTTTTTAAAAAACACAAGTAATTATACTTGCTTTAACAACCAGGACTGTGTAATCTCTTTCTTTATATTTCTCTGCTTGCAAATACTGCATGAAGGGATGAGACTCACATATTTCATCTGAAGCCTCATTAAATGTGTTCTGGTTGAAGCTCCAACAATAAATGTGAAAAAGGAGGCTATGCTACTCCCCCCACCCCCACCCCGTCTTCATGCCAAGTATATATCACCATGCTGTTAAAACATTTAGCATGTGATTGAGAAAATCAGAGTGATGCACAAATAGCACTACAGTAGGAAGTAGGAAATCCAACCTCAGTGACACAGAGGACAGCATGCAAAGTAGCTAATTCTGGAGGAACCTTGGCAGAATGAGAAACAGCTAATATTCTTGTGGCTCTCAATGGTGACTCTGTGAGCTTCATGGAGGGCCACACACTAAATCACAACCTGGGATCAATTTTCAGACTGGTTTAGGACTGTAGATGATAGACAATATTTGGGTAATGTATTTCACAGTCTTTGGGCAAAAACCCACTGCTCTGCTTCTTTCTTTTTACGTTGCAGAGGACGTTTGGCATGCCATGCCCCTCACATCGTGCATTCATCTGGTATAGGTGGTTCTTCACCCACAGTGCCCACTGATAAAGGGAAGTGCCAGTGTTGGACTATAACAAAATCATTTTCTTTATTTCAACTTACTCTTCATAGCTTTCAATGTAAGAACAATCTTTCTCTTTGATTAATATCATACTCAGCTGTGAACACTTTTTCTTCATTTCTACCAACAGATTAGATAGTTCATGTCAAATCAAGAGGGGTCAGACTTATTTTTCAGTCTGTTTTCAAACTGAAGGGCTAAGAGGCCTACAGCATGAGTTTGCATTTAGTTTGGTTAGCTTCTAAAAATTATTAATGAGAAATTAGGTTTCTGCAAGAGAATGTTAATTTTGAAAAATATCAAGTTAGTAGAAAGGAAAAAATAAGCTTTCTCTTTTTTTTTCCTTAATGTCAATACAATATAGATGGTTGTATTATAAGTTCATTCTGTCTATCCCAGACTCCTGATTTCTTTTGGAGAGACTGATTTATGATCAAAGTTGAGTTCAGTTTTGATGGTATTATATACTGCCCTCAACAGTATATTCAGGAGACAGACCACAGAGACATCAAAGGGACTGCGTTGCTGGTGCATTTTATGATAAAACATAACTTTCTCCTGGAAAATAAGCTGATACAATCCATTCACATCACACTGGCAACAGAACAGCCATCAAACAAAAATACTCTTATTGTCCTGAAATGGTGTTTTTCTAACACAAAACAAGTCTCCTATGAACACTCACTTAGGAAACATTTTGCCAGAATTTTTATATTGTCATATGAATTCTTCTTGACTATCCTTCACCTGTTTATAAACTCTTAATCCTCCAGATAAGACACAAAAATAGTATGAAATGATATGGATCCAGTAAAGAAGAAGAATAAATTATAAAAAATAAAATAAAAAAGATACAGAATGAAGGAAGTAACAGAAGCACTAAATTGCCTACAAGCCACGTAAGACCGCATAAGCTCGAGCTGTCTCCTGTTTCGCGTTTGCATAAAATTTTCATTCTGTTTGAGGTGCTCATTTATGGAATTCAAAGTCATTGCAGATAACTCATAATCAGAAGCAAGCATTCAATGAATTTCTAAGATAACTTTCTTCAACTAGAGTAGTTAGCTTGGTGGATAAAAAGTGTGGGAAGAACCAAAGGACTAGCAGTAAATCCATATTCTCTTTTGTATTTCCCTCAAAGGCTGGGATCCAACATTTATTCCAAAACGAAATTAAACAATTTAACAATTACCTTCAAATGCTTGGCATTTAAATGCTTGAACATTTCATAAGACAAATTATCCATGTCTGGGGGAAGAAATTCTGAAAACCAGGTTATACTTCTTCAGGTTCATTAACTCTGAGTCCAAAATTGTAATATAAATCATTTCCAACCCAATTTTCAAGAATAGAATTAAATATTAAAAAAAAATTAATTCTTATGCTGCAAAAAGTCAGGTCCAGAGTTACCACCACTGCTATTATTAGCAAAACCCATCTATCTTCCATAATCTCAAATCACTTTTAATTAATCCATATATTGCAAGATAAATTTCATTACAGCTGACCCTTTCTATCTTATCCCACGTCTTATATAAAGTATTTTTATTAATATCTCAGACATCGCCTCTTTGAATTCAGTGTTGCCTTAAATGGAAGGGTGCTTTGCTTCTGTGGTCTAGATCAGCTCATTCTGCTCATTATAAGCAGAATTGTTGTATTAGTAAAATCTTTTTCCAATTGCCATATCACTACTAGTGTCGAAGGGAATGACTGAAAATTGTTTAATGACAGATCTGGTACAATGGATCTTCTTATGGGATGACAAAGACACACAAAGTAGGATGCATGTCACCTAATTTCAGCTATGCCTAATAAATGGAAAGAGGTGCTTCCACAGGCCTTATCCTACTCACTTTAGACAAATCCTTAAAATGGAAATACCTATCTCGACATACCTGTCTTTGTCCATTGACTAAAAAGAAAACTTAGGAGACACATAAACTGTATACTGGCTTTTACACAGCTAGAGTTGGAAGAGATGAACGATACCTGCAGTTTCTGAACAAATGCTAAAAAGGATAAATCTTAGAGTGAGGAACTATCCACCAACTAAATAAAAACCTGGAATGTAAGTCTAGCACTGATTCTGTTGCAAGGATTTTCTGTTGCCATTGTGGCCAATGATTGCCCCATGCAATTCTGAGCAACTCATTTCTCTTTTCTTCTTGTTAAAAAAGTAAGCCATACTAATTGTCAAATTAAACATTCAAGCACCCATGCTGATTTAAATGATTAAAATGTGCCTGCATTAAAAAGAAAAAAAAAAAAAACTTGAGAATAACTTAGAATGTACCTCCACTTGGGAAAAAAAAAGGCATAGATGAGCGATTCAAAATACTGAATTGAAGCTTTCTGAGCCTTGAAAAGAGATTTCACATGAGTGAGCTGAGTATTGTAGATACAGAAGATGTATTTTCTTCTGTCATTATTGACATTGCACTATTGTAGATACAGAAGATGTATTTTCTTCTGTCGTTATTGACACTGCACTAATCACCTACATGTCACCAATCTGTGATGTAAGGAATACTATTCAGACCAATTAAGACTGTACCTACTCTTTTTCCAATTAGATTTTAAAGGGTGTCCAGAGTTGTTTACCATTGCACAGAATATTCATCTCACTGAGGTCTGGTTTATTATCCCGATTTACAGATCACTCTCTAAAATCTTGCAAGAAGGCTAGAATAAGATGACAAAGCTCTAAGCAAATATGAAATAAAATAAGACAATAAAGTAAATAAAAATGAGTAATAAAATGCTGTATATCTCCTCACTAGTATTTTCCATACTGTGTTATGGAATGAAATATTTTTCATTTAATTTACCAATCAATAGAAAAAAATGTCAGACCTCAGTAGAGCAGAGGTAAATTGGTTTTCAAGGAAGAATAAAGCAGAGAACTACTCTAGTTGTAAGTTGTGAGGAATAACTAAATTAATAACTTTCAGTCAGACTTCAGAAGGATAAGACTGCCCTCCTCACAGAAGGATAGTAATAAAAGCCTTCAAAAACTTCATCTGTCTGTACTTCCAGGCATAGATTTACAGTAACATTTAGATTGTTACTTAAGCAGGGAATAAAGAAGGTCCAGATAGTGAATTGTCAGCATTATGTACTGTTCTTTCATCTTCACATTAAAAATTCATTGCATTTACAAGCCATGTGGTTTGAAAGTATGTTTCTTGGCTGATTAATTTTTATTTATGCTAACAGGGATAAGCTCAGTGTCCAGTGACTCACTGAAAATTAACTAAATGATTTCGGTAAGATGGAATCTAGAGACACGTTAATTGCCAAAAGAAAAATGCACTGATCCTAAAGCTGACATTGTAACTGGAACTCGTACTGCTGCTCTATCAGGAGAGCAAAGGGGGTATCCCCTTCTCCTCCCATTGTCCCAGTGGGGCTGGGTGCAACAGGAGCCCAGGGAATGCTTGTTTGCATGCTCCCAGGAATAACAATCTGCATCCTCAGCTTCCTCCCAGCCTGTGCAGCAGGCTGCCCTCAGAGACAGGAGCACCCTTCTGTGGAGCCTCTACAAATCTCACAGATTATCCATGGCTTCACGGACTGTTTCCACCTCCCCCTCTCCTGAGCTCTGCACATGGCAAGGCTCTGCTTCTGGTGTTCTTGCCACACTGAAGACTATCTTGATTTAATAGATTAGACACGGATTCTAGAAAGTACATGTGTGTTCAAGTATTTTGCTGAAATAGAGCTTAGATATCATTATTTGTCCCCTGGGGATATGCTGTTGTGATTTCTGGCTGCATTATTTGTTATTTATACTGCACCATCAGCGTGTAATAGTCAGCAAACAAATGTTTCAGTCTTATTTGAACATCTGCTTAACCTCTTCCATTATTCTAAACCTTGATTGTTGCAATGAAACGGAGGAAAACAAAAAATGAGAAGTAGATCACATCTTGGGGCTAGCAATTCTGCAGCACTGAATATAGATTAGAGCTCTTGATGCATCCTGCTAAGTACCACATCAGTATCGATAAAAATAAATGAGAGGTAAGACTGATGTATGGACTGGCATCACTGAGTCACCCCTCCCAGGCAGCCTTTGAAAAAATGCTTTGTGCTGTCCTCTGAAATGGAAACTGCTTTTCTTCTAGCACTGCAGTCCTCTAACCCCTTTTCAAGTGAGACTGCCCAGCCTGTTTCAAAATGAGCTGGGAACTCATCTTCACCCCAAAATCTCAGGTGTGAGCGCTGGCAAACCTGCAGCAATTTACCACTGAATATTTTTTTAAAGAAAGTTTTTAAATATTATGCTAGCCTTCTTTATCTTTAGTCATATCTTTACCTAGAGGTATACAAATGGCTGAATGGAAGATGGGGAGCAGACCCAGCCAAGTAGCAGTAACTGGTAAAGTGTGAACATCATTATGTGCATATCCATGGGTGACCATCTCATGGTTATCGGAACTAGAAAACACAAGTTTTTGTTTAATAATTACATTTTTCTGAAATATTTTTACACATGACTGTTATTTTACCCTGAAAAGCAGTGAAACACCAAGTACTTACCCACACCTACACATGCATATTTTTGGCAAAGCATACAGTGTGGGCAGAATAAAATAACCAAGAAATTAAACCACATCCTTCAATCATTAGCAATCGGGGCAGAGGTACCATGTTGCTTTAATGATCTCTGAAGACCAGAGCTTTTCTTTCCACAAGGAGGAAAAGCTTTGGCAGGCAGAAGCCATCACCTTTTCCTTGCTTTGTTTGATCTGACACAGGGCTACCTTTAGCAGCTGAGAGGGTGTTGGACCTAATACTAAGATGGATTAATACATGTAGGATCTAAGGAAAGGTGTAGATTAATACGAGTGATTTAAATGAAGAACCAATCTGTTCTCTGCTTCAAGGTAGGGAGACCAAACTCAATGTGAAAAGGGGAGGAAGAGGCAAGGTATACTAGAAATGGTGTGTTTTCTCCATGGTTTGGTCTTGGGTATCATTTTTACTTGTGTTCCATTTAAACAAAACCTTACAGCCCCATGTCCATCCTGGACAACGGGAAAGGCTATCACAGAAGTCATACTTTCCTTCAGACTCATACTTTTCTGAAAAGCAAATGACTTGAATACAGATGAGTTCCTGATTTCATTTTCCATGGTGTGTGTATATATATATGTATACACACATATATATATATGTACCATGTTCAGGCTGCATAGTTTTATTCTTACATGAAGATTCAAAACGTATTTAAATAGTAAAATGTGCATAATTAATTAGAGGAAAATACATAATACTCAAAGACCAAATCTCCCACCCACTTAGAATAGTAATGTTCCTATGCAGGAGTCAATAAAACTTTAATTTTCTGCTGATAACTCAATAAAATGTATACTGTGTGCTTTCTATTGAAAAATTAAAAGACCCTGTAGAAACTCCTGTCCCAAATACAAGTGTGTATTTGACTACAAATGGTACCATGTCATTTATCAAATAATAAATCTCTGCAGAGAACAAACACATTACAGTCAACAATGTCATGCTGTTGTGAAAAAGCATCATACTGGGAAGTATAAACAGGCATACAGACTGCAAGACACATACAGTAATTATGGCTTTCAGTGTGGGTGATGCCTTAGGTGATGTACTGTGTTCATTTTGGGCACCACAATTCAAAAATGAACTGGACCATTTGGACAGCAAAAAGATTGATCAACCCTCTAAAAGTTATGACTTTTGGAGACGGAGAGAACACACTGGAGTTATTAAGCTTACAAAAAAGAAAATTTAGGGGAGACACTGTAACCGTCTTCAAATATGTTCTGCTTTCTGCCAAAGATGAATGATCTACTTTACTGTCCCTGGTGAACAGAGCAGGAAATAGTGGCCTCAATTGCAGAAAGGAAGAGACAGATTAGACGCTGGTGGGGGAGTGAGGGGAGGAACGAATCTTAAGCACACAGAAGTACCATATTAAAGTTTGCAATGGCTAAGAAGCTTTAACCAGTGACAATTTGCAGGGAGCAGATTAGAATAATATTTTTCAGGAGTGACACAAATGTGTGTGAAGTTGTTTTGAAGGCAAGGACCAGCTTAGTATTGCTTCTCCCCTGTTTGTTTTTTTTTTTTTTCCCTAGGATTCTGAGATTCTGAGACCTCTGAAAAGTGCATGTGGGTCAATTTCAAGTCTGAAATAAGAGGAGACTATGATATTCTTCTCTCTGATTTGAAGCACAGGGTGCTTGGCTTAGGCCAAAAATTAATTTAGCCAAATATTCTGTATCTGGCAATGGAACTTAGAAGTGTGGCAAAAAGAACAGGAAATATACAGAGAAATTTGTATACTTACTCAGTTTCCAGCTAATAATTATTACATCAGTTTCTAGTTAGGCTCACTGAGCCTAATAGTACGCATGGGTAACTGTGTTTAACAACTCACAGCTGGATTTATCCTCCTTGTATTCATTTAATTTCTTTAGAACAGTCAAACCTGAATGCTAAAACTTGTGCACCAGTCTAGGACTCAAAGAAACAGAAGCTTTCATGCTGAAATCGAGTGGGGAAAAACAGCAACAACAACACACAAAACAAACAAACAACTTAAAATGTTTAATCAGACTGTTCTGAGCTTTGAACATTAGCCATAAGTATGAACAGTTTTCCTTCTCCCTTCAGAAAGCTAATGCTCTCTATTTTAATTTATTTTGCTTAACTACTTCACAGATCAATAAAATCAAAATGAGGCAGACCACAAAAATATGCTATGAGAGTCTTCATTTTGGCCCTGCACATGGGTGATCATGGAGTTACTATCCTGTAGTAATACTCATTGGTCTGAATGTCAAAAAGGACATGCAAAAAAAACCTACAAATCTGTTTATGAGCATGTGTGCAGATGACCAATCTTCAGCATTAATAAATTGATACGGAATTGGTGAAGATGATAGAAATGTGCCATTTCACATCAGACAGCTGTCTAAAATTATATGTGTGCAGGAAGACTTTATTAAAAATGGAGTTAAATCATCTTAAATTTATTCCCCTAGAACCTCAGAAGTCAAACATGAATTGACCATCATTGTAAATCTGAAGATGGACTTGCCCCACAAGAAGTAGATTTTGTTTTCTCAGGAAAATATTTTTGGACAGTACATAATCTAAAAAACTCAAAGTGATTGCATCATTTAAAATTGCAGGCGTTTTCTGAGGTGTTCATAGGCTTGTCCTTTCTTTTATTTGCTTGAGAAGAACAATTGATTAATTCTGAGTGTCATAAATTGAATTGTGGACTTCTGAGGAACAGTCAGTGGAAAGAAGCAGAATTCAGAACTGAAGTGTAAATATAATCAGCTTTGAGGCGGTTTCATGAAAAAAGTTAACTTTGTAGGCTTGATTCTCATTGTCAGAAAGAAACCAATTTGCTCAACTAATCTTTCACGTTATTAATTGTCCTAAAACCTTTGACCACATCTTTGCTTTTGGAAGTCAGAGGAAAGTGAAATTCAGAAGCAATTTTCTCATCAAATTTATTCTGCCTTGAAAAACATCTACAAAATATAAAATAAATCATAAGGCTAAACTTAACTGCTAACGATCCTTTCAAAACAAAAGGTCTTTCCTGACTTCTACAACTTCTACCTGAAAATGATGTTATTTGATATGTAGCCCATACACTACCTATTACTTCATTATAAAATGTGAATGGTTGATGTGATGTTCAAAAATGGATCATTGTTATCTTTTCAAAGTCAGGAAAAATCCTTAACCACATTCTTATACAGCCCAGAGTTAAATTGTTACTGCACTTTATCCTACCCTCCTTATAAGCTGTTCTCATCTTATCTGATTAGTTCTGCAGTTACAATCTGCTGTAAACATCTGGCTGAATTTTTTGTTTGTTTTGACTATATGATTATGTATCCTGAATACAAATAAAAAATGTAAGAAGAATGGAATCAAAAGAAACAGGTGCCTTCAACAGCGTGTAGAGTGGGTTCTAAATATGACTTTACTCTTATAATAAATTAATATATGGCTTTATAAGGTCACTTTTCAATTTTATATGCTGTGGACTACAGAGATGCTGAGTCCCAGCACTGAAGCTGGAAGCGTGCTTAAACTACAGGCAGAGCTCCCACAGAGAGACATGGGAGGTCCAGCATGAATGATAGAGGTAATGGCTTTCAGACAAAGAAACTGCATGGAAAGACACGAGGAGGTTATGCTTCTGTCCTACAAAAGGATTCACTAAAATGACTACTTCCAAAGTCCTTCTGAAGATAATTGAGAGTAAATGGGTGCATGCCTGTATATCAGAATAGAAAAAACTGTTTTGCCCTGTTCTAGTTGCTGAACAACATTCCAAGCAAGGGCAAAAGTTCATATTTCCTTCTCTTGTTTCAGTGTTTAGTCACTGTATAATTGCTGCTTATCTTCACCTTCCTTTTATATTACGATGAAGTAGATGAACAGCAAGGGGAATTAATATAACTTTTTTTTTCTTCTTTTTTTTTGTTATGGAAAAATGCTCATTATTGAACTAAGCATAAAAATATTAGTTGATTTAAATAGTCAAATCATAACTCCAGAGGAAGAGTAAAGGCACCTAGGCTAAACTGCAACAGCTAAATATTCTGTTCTAATAATGCCTTTGGCTAAGTAAAAATTGTGAAATTTGCCTGGATATATTAGTGACAGATATATTTTATTATAGGGCTGAATCATATAATAAAGATCAATCATTTGTTCTCTTTTATTGTTTAAGCCAGCAAGGCTTGAATGCTTGTGAAGAGTCTAAAGGAAAGGGAGTCATTTATGTCAGTAATTCAATATCACATTTTGTGAGTAAGGATAAATGCAGCATTTATTTTTGAAAACCAGACACCAAGGCCAGATTGCTCGAATATGTACCAGTTTTGCTCCTGTTCCATCACTGAATCCAGGATGTACTACTTTCTGTAGAGCCACTGAAAAGCCTGATAATTTTCATTCTATCATGTTACATTAACAGTGTGTGTCCTTCCCTGTATCTTCGACCTTGATGTATGTACACCAGCGTCCTTAATATTTTTGGTTTGACAACACAATTCCAGGATGTGTAGGATTATGGTGTACATCTCTGAGTTCTTTGATTTAAATAGATTTCTTGTGTTACCTAGTGACATCATATACAGAGTTTCAAAACAATAACAGAATCCTGTTGTGATGTAATAACCTTCCCAAATGGTTGTTTTTGACACACTTCCTGGCAGAGGACAGCAAATTAGACATCAAAATGATGACATCCTCTGGACTTTTTAATTCCACCTACAAGCATTAATTATGCATTTGAAACATTGCAAAGCAGCTTTGATTTCCATCTTGCAGTAATAGTTGAAATTAGAAAAGTGTTAGTGTACGTATGAGGGAGGGAGAAAGAGAGAAATGCTTTGCCCTGATAGGATAAAATCAGGTAGGAGAAGCAGCAGAGAAAAAGCAAAAATAAACTGGGATCTTAAGGAGATTTCTTTCTTTTTTTTTTTTTTTTCCTTAATTTTCTTTAACAAGATATTAATTATTGAGTTTATCTAAAATTCCCACTCCTTTGTTGTACAGAGTAGTGGTATTATTACTTTTCTCTTACGGTCTGGAAGATTAGATGAAAGTAATAAGAATTAAAGCCATGTAAAAAATTTACAAGTAGCAATCTCTGAGCTAAATGTCTCCTCAGGGTTTAAATAAGACTGTATTCACAAATGCATTCATAAGTTCCTCCTCACTGTGAATTTAAACTCTTTTTAAATTTGTTAACTCTGAATATTCATGCTCCGTATGTTGGATTAGTAGCTGTGATCATAATTTGGTGTTGTTTTTTAACCTGAATACAATAATACCAAGAAGAAACATAAACAAGGCTTAGGGGTAGGAAAATATGTGCACAAATTAAAAGAGAGCTCCTTCTTAAATAATATCACACTGATGTGATGATACAAGATAGAATATGTGAATGTAATATTGTATTTGATATTATGTCCCTATGCCACACATTCTTGAGTTTACCAAACTGTAACTTGATTTCACAAGAGCTTAAGATATACCCTTCCAGTTGTCAGCAAAGCCTTAGGATTTATGATATCACTGAGCGATAGGAGTTTCCTTTAAACTGTAAACACTGCCACTGTTCCAGATTGATCCCACAGATTTAATAACAACAACAGCATAGACAGTGTTACTATTATTAAGACACCACAATTGTTGTGCATCGATTCTATACATGGGAAGGTGAGTCAGAAAGTTTTTGAGGTTTTATTAAAGTCATTGTGAGCATTGCAAATAGACTCCCAAAGCTGTTTTCCCATGTCTCTTTAGCTAGGCATTAGAAACTTACATTTGTTCATGGACTGCCAGACAAATGTAGACAAATGTAGTGATGGTTTTACATGGCAAGTGTTTGGTAGCTGGGGCGCTGCAGGGATGGCCTCCCTGAGCAGAGCCCAGCAGCTGCCCCATGTCAGGCCAGAGCCAGCTCCAGCCAGCTCCAAAAGGGACCCGCCGCTGGCCCGAGCCAAGCCAATGAGTGATGCTGGTTCGGCATCTGTGAGAGCACATTGGAGAAAGGGGAGAAAAAAACAGCTGCACAACTGCAGATAGGAGAGGGGAGTGAGAAGCAGCCCTGCAGCCCCCAAGGCCAGTGCAGAAGGAGGGCAGGAGGTGCTCCAGGCCTCGGAACTGAAGATCCCTTGCGGCCTGTGGAGAGGCCCCTGGTGGAGCAGGCTGTCCCCCTGCAGCCCATGGGTCCCACACGGAGCAGATCTCCACGCTGCAGCCCGTGGAGGAGCCCCCGGTGCAGCAGGTGGATGTGGCCTGGAGGAGGCTGCGGCCCATGGAGAGCCCCTGCAGGAGCAGGCCCCGGGCCGGAGCTGCAGCCCCTGGAGAGGAGCCCACGCAGGAGCAGGGGGTCTGGGGGAGCTGCCGACCATGGGGGACCCATGCTGGAGCAGTTTGCTCCTGGGGTATGAATCCCGTGGTACGGAGCCATGTGGGAGCAGTTCTTGAAGAGCTGCTGCCTGTGGGCAGCCCCAACAGGATCAGTTCAGGAAGGACGGCATCCCGTGAGAGGGACCCCACGGGGAGCAGGGGGAGAGAGTGACCCTGAAGGAGCAGTGGAGATGAAGTCTTAGGGACTGAGCACAGCCCCCATTACCCATTCCCCTGCACTGCTCAGGGGGAGAATGGAGAAGAGGGTGTCTGGGTCGGAGGCATTTTGAGTTTGCTTTTCGTTTCTTACTGCTAGAGTATGTTATTAAGAGGCAATGAATTATATTAATCTCCCTGTGCTGAGTCTGCGGGGCTCATGTAATTGGTGAGCAATCTCCCTGTCCATATCTCAACCCTTGAGCCCTTTTTCATCGTCTTTTCTTCCCCTCTTCTTCTGAGAAGGGGTAGAGGGAGCAGTTGTGGTGGAGTTAGCTGCTCATCAGGGTAAAACCACCATAAGTGACCAGACAGCTGGACCAAGGTTTCCAGCTTCATATGAGCTTTTACAGTGTGAGTCACTGAAAGGAATTTTGAGGGAAATTTGGAGAAATGTATCTAGACAATTCGGTGTATGAATTCAAAGCCTTAGTATCATGGCTGCTTTCTGTTCAGCTGTTTTTTTTCTCCTTGGAAATAATTTAGGAAGCAATTCAGTCTCTTGCATTCAAATATCAATGAAGTCAACATGGTGACCAAATTAATCTGCACAAAAAATATATGAAAGATGTGGGAAAGACTGCCAGGCAGCCTCATTATTGCTGCGATAGGGACATTCAAACCCCAGAGAAATATTTCTTGCATGCATTTCTCCAGTTTCTAGTCTTAGTAAAAAGAAGTTGTATGAGAATTTACCTTTAAATATTTAATGTCACTATTTTACCTGAATTAGTGTAATACAGAAATTATATTTTGAAGTAACATACATGTGACAATGAAAAAAAAAAACATTTTTTTTTTTTAATCTTAAAATTAGTTCTTGATTAAGTCTTATGGTATGTATCAGTCACAACTTATGTGAACCAGCAGGTGCTGAGGTGAATCTCTTCTCTCAGGAGTGCATAGAAATTTATGGGGAAGTGCTAAATGTGGAAATCAGATTAATTTCCTCAGTTTCATAGCATATGTGGTATCTGTCCAATGATTATATTTATACTACCAAATGGACATACTGTATACATACGCTGAGTGGGCTGATAGTGCATTGAAAATAACACAAATGGCTTTCTCATGTCTAGGCCCTCCCTCTGCTCAGTAAAATATTATGTGACCTTAAATCCAAAGTGAAAACAACAGAATGAAATCTGATTAAAACATATGAAGTAACTAAAACATGAACATTATGATAAGCAAACTGATATTCTGCTAGGTTTTCATTTGCTTATTATTTGGAAGATAAAGAAAAAAAAAGCACCCAAGATAAAGGGTATGTAAAAGAGGAAAAGAAAATGAAAGCATGATTAGAGGAAGCAAAAAACATCCATAGCCAAGGGCCCTTCTCAAGCAAAAGTCCTATGAAAATGGATGGATTTGTTTACCTATTTCCCATAAGCTCTTAAGTAGTCATTTATTTGACTGCAGAGCATTAACTAAGTACAATATGGGTTTTCATTGCTACCAGCTCAGCAAAACATCACATAATACTGACTTTACCATCACTTTACACGCTGACTACATTGAAAGCAACATATTTAGGTCAAAATGCTCATCGTTATAAACCTTTCTCAAAATGATGAATAAACAAGTTCTATAGTGAAAACAATAACGAAAGCAAAAACCCTATCAATAGTAGAACACTTTCATTTTAAAATATGAAATACCTCAGTTATTTCATTGTACTCCCTTGGAGAGAAATGTTTAAATGACAAAATCCTTCGTGGCTTTCAAAATTAACTGACTCTCCTGTTGGCAGTCAAAGCCCACAAGCCAGCTATTCTTTTCCATGAAAATAATCCCTCCATGTCCTGGAAGGAGAATGGCTGTACTGATGGAGACGAGTGTCAAAAGCCACTGGTGACTTCATTCCCCCTGTTAATTGATTGTAGTTAATCTTCTGAGAACTGTCCTACTTTCTCAGTTTCATAATAATTAGCTTCTGTATTACTTACTAGTATACACCAGTGACAGCAAGAACAAATAAAGTTTTTATGAACCTTGCATTAAATTTGAAAATCAGGCTGGGATGACTTTCTAGAAGGTATGGTGCAGACAATAAAAATTAAGTGGTGCCAATATAGCACTAACTAACTAAGTGTGTCTTCTGACAGAGAAGGAAATCATAGGACCTTAAAATTCTGCTAATCAAACAAACGTCAAAACTGAACAGAAAATGTAATAGTGGACTACTGGTGCAGAGAAAAAAAAAAAAGAGAGAAAAACTACCTTATATTAATGAAACCAAGGGAAAACAGCAGTAAAAATAAAGGTAAGCACAAATAATGAATCATAGCTGATATCTGTGAAAACATCATACACTATTCATACTATTGACAAGCATCCCAAATCATTCCAAAAGCAACTGTGGTAAAGCTCCACTGCATGATGATTTCACATGACACTCACCTGAGGATAAATTAAAAATTATTAATTCATAACTTTTATACATCATACACAGTATTTTCAACTTTTAGAAGTCCATTGGTTTACTGCTTTAACTTTATACTGGAAAGGACGATAGAAGAAACTAACACGGCTGACAAAGCCAAGACTCTGAGGCCTGGTTTTGTTTGTGCTTTCCTGAAGACTGTAGCAAGTAATTTCCCTTTCATAGGTCCCTGAAATGTAACAGGTAGAGAACTTCTCAGAGACCAAATTTTGTTAATGGCAATATGGAAGTGAGAAAATGTCAAAGATGAATGGAGATAATATTAAAAGTTGTCTTTCATTTTTCAGTTAGATTGTATATGAAGATTTGTTTTTCTTATAAAAGGTGCAGCAGGAGATGGTCTGTCAGTGTGCTTTTAAACCACATAAGAAGGTGTTCGTACATGGAAGAAAACGTTTAATTTATGTGACAGATGAATATTTTTTCTTTCATAAATTCTTTGTATGCCACTTATTTCCTTATTATAGTTCATATTTTGCCATCTCTAATAGCTTCACTTCAGGAAAGGTTTTCATTTCTCTCATCTTAATCAAAAGAGACAGTATTTTCTTTAAGTCCTGTATTACAAAAAATTGTTTGTTGCACTTAAAACAGAAATAATATAATAGAAAATATGTTAAATACTATGTTGAGCAGACTGTTACCATATTTTTTCCGGGTAGAATAGCAATGCTCAGATCTATTGACTTTCAGTGCATAAACCAAAACCCATGTGAGCTTTTAATCTTTTAGTTCATCTGGAAAGGATCATTATAACAATAGGGGAAAAAATGTATTTCTTGGACAACTTCTTTTGGACTTCACATAATATGCGTAAATTTCTAATAAGGCATTCATAACTCAATCCTGTAATATAGGAACCCAGCTGCACACTTGAATTGCTATTGAATTGTCTGAAGCTAATTTTCATTTGTCTTAAGTATGACAGGAAAAACAGGCTTCAAAGTTTTAGAAGCAGAGTAAGTTGAATCAAAATTCCATTCCCAAGTGTTTCTGATTTGAATGTTAGATCAAACACATATCTGTGCATCATATTCAGTCAGAGCAATATCTGTTTACAGGTCTGGAAACTGAGATCATTTTGTAGTGTTGATTAAAATCTTTATGTGTGACAAAGTCTTTTCCTAAGTGATCTCTGTGATCAATTTAAAGAATCTCCCACTGAAAGCTGTAACACTGAAAGCAGCAAGGTCACACCAAGTCACATGCATCTCCATGGATGCTACTTGGTAAATGTAATTAAAATATGATTTTTCATCCCAGTATGATCATTCCATACAGGTAATAGGTCCTGGGAAGTCAAGACAGAGATTTGCAATAGTAACCCGTTAAATGCCAAGAATGCCATATATAGCATCATTACATTCTCTAACATCACAATATATCAGAATGATAATACAAAAATGTTTCTGCTGGAGTAGCATTTCACTGGATAACTTTTTGCATACTATATTGAATCATGCAAAGACATTGCACTTCTGTGAGTCAACCTTCTTTGTAATTTGGTTTTAACAACCTCTGTCTCCTGTAAACAATCATGTATTCACATATATTTATCAGGAACCTTATACCTGCTTCTACTCAAAGAACAATTAGGAACATGTTTTCACAATGTTCAAAGAGTTCAAAGCATTATGACTGGCAGACCAAGAAATTCTTAGAAATGGCCAAATAGCATGCAAGATCATTTCCAATTCTTCATGTATAACACATCCTGTGGAGTCTAGGCTAGTCTCTTTGGAGTTAAAAATCCTGGTTTAGCTGCACACTTGCACTAATTCCCTTAGTCTGAATTTTGCAAGGCAGGTAGGAGATGTGAGGCAGTCTTCCTTTCAGCTTTTGCTTAGGGTATGCTTGGACTGCTGAAGCATCCATTGCTCCATCTGTGCCAAGGGGATAGGAAAGGGAAAAATAAAAACCAACAAGCAAGGAAGTGGATATGCTAAAGTCCAGATTGTTCAGCCTGGTTTTATGTATGTTTCTGCACAGATGTAACTGTGTAGTAAATCTAGGCACTTGAAACCTGTGGCAAAACATACCCTGAATTTCACAGGGTAAGAAACCTGTGAATTGTTTGTATCCTGACAAACTTAAGCTAGTTCTGAAGTGGGAGTAGTGTCCCTTGTTATGAACAAGACACTGCCCCGAGTGGACCATTCACTTCCAACAGGATTGCACCCTCCAACAACTTGCTCTAAAACTTTGTCTCACATTTTCACTGCTGAGTTTTACATACTGTGTTCACAAGGGACAGAGTGGTGAAAAGATCACTCACTCTGCTGAATATGGTTTTAGTGGCAAATTCAGAAATTTTCTTTCACACCATCTTTAACCAGAATGTAATCAGAACCAACTGCAACTCTTGTTTTTCCCTGCCAAGGTAAACAGGCTTCTGAGTTTAAAAGCTGAACTGGGTGCTGGGGCAGCAGCGTTGCCCTTTGCCAGTTCTAGAGATTTGAAATTATCTTGAGCCGCAACTGGAGTGAGAAGAAACATAAGGCATGCTGAAAACCCATGGACCACAATCACAGAGAAAAACTACCATAAAAGGTTTAGCTTAGGAGAAAATCATAAAATCCCTGGATCTTCTACACAGTGCAGATTGGCACCATCACTGTTTTCCATCATTTCACCACTGAGTCCAGCAGTGTTACTCAGCTTCCAACAGTCTTTTGAGAGAGAGTAATATTATGGCCTTGAGCAGTTCTGGCTCTGAAGTGGAATGCAAATTTTGATAACCTTCTGGCAATGGACATAACATGCCCTTTCCCATGTGGGCAGTGAGAGCTTCAGACAGTTTGAGCTGTAGACACTTCCAGATGGCAAATCTTCAGATGCTCCTGATTTCTAAGATAAACTGGATCAGTGTGCTGCTATGACAATTGTGGCTTGCATGACTGTGAAACTGGAGAGTGCATCTAGCTTATCATCCAGCGGTCAATCTGTAACAGATGTGTTTTAGCCCACCAGTTCACCAGCAGAAAGACCAGCAGCACTTGTGAAATGCACATCTTCAGCTGGCTTCTGGCCAGCAAGTCTGAGCTGACCTGCTTGGTATTACTAAGGGAAGGTGAGGTCCTTCAAGTCTGCTCTGCTTGTGCTGTGACTGTGCCCTTTGCCTTGATCACTATCTCACTCTGCTAGTGAGGGATTTATGGATCCTGACAGACAGCAACAGAAACTGATGAAAATAGGTAGAACAGAAGCATATAGAGAAGGGGAATACGGGCAATGCATTTGATTTTCAGTCCGGACAAAGGGAGGAAAGTGACGAGGAGCTGACCTCTCCATAAAGATGTAATTGGTGTCCTTGGCAGCCTGGGTGAAGGGTCTCTGCTTGCTGTCACCTCCACTGCTGGTGAGACAGTCCTACAGCCAAATGCAGACACCTCCTCTAGCATGTCCTCAAGAGGGTCATGCCAATGGGAGTTTATCAGCTGGTCAAACAGGGAAACACTCATTTCTCCTTGATTGTATCATCACTGTTAATCTTTTATACCCAGTTTTAACTTGGTCTTTTCTTCTACCAGCTAGAGCTATATATATGTTTTAAACACTTTTCTAGAAAAATAGATGAGAATTATTAGAGAATAGAAGAAAACTATTAGAGAACAGACGAGACACTGCACAGACCCTCTTTTCATCATGGTTGGTCACTAAAATACCAGTCACCCTTTTTATTTGTGGGTGGGGAAAGAAGGAAAGGAAAAAAGGAAATAGGGAAAGAAAGCTTTTTCTTTTTTTTTTTTCTTTTTTTTTCTTTTCTTGGCATTAAGACGTTTAAAATGTTAAAAATCGTTCTCTAACCCCATTATTTCTCAATGTTAACATTCAATGTTTTGGTTTTTTTTGTGTTTTTTTTTTTTTTTAAAGCCCAAATGGAAACTCTTCAAAGGGAAAGAGAATGTAAAAACAAATACATTGATGGAGGTTCCTCTCTTATCGGTTTTGAATTACAGTGCCATGCTATTAAGCACTGTTGAAATACTGAAGAAAACTGCATACCTCATTTGAAGTCTAAGCAGATGTTTTAATCAAGTATGGTGGAATTTTTAATGCTATCATTCATTAATAGGGTGTCAGTTTTATGTCTCACATCCGAACGACAGCCGGCTCAGTGCAGAGCACTGCTACTCATGTGCCAGGGCTGCGCTCTGGCCTAGCCTTCTGATCTGTGCTGTGTCTGTGCCTGGTGATTTCCAAAAGCGCAGAAGGCAATTCATGAGGAAACAAAGCGGCATGGTTTTAATGAAAGGGGATTAAAGATTCTGGGTCAGGCAATCAGAGCAAAAAGGGGTCCCTCCTGATTTTGATGAAGTTTCTGGGAGCTAAGTGGTACAATAAAGAATGACTTCTGCAATTGACTCCCTCTCTTATCATTAGATTAATGTTGAAAAAAGTGACACTTTAAAAGGTTTATTGCCATGCTTAGAGCTGTAGTGCTGCTGCTAAGTGGATGCTTTTCTTGCTGAACGAGCAATGCAACATGGAAACTCATGTTGCTTCCTTTCCAAATTGCAGGTTTATATCCATTTATAGTTCTAATTCTAGGCCATTATTGGAAATAGAGGATTGTCTGTCCTCCTCCCCCCTGCCACATTTCATTTTCCATGACTTCAATGACATTAACAGTTCTGAGTCAAGAATCAAGTCTTCTTATACTTCATGTAAAGAAGTCTTTTCAGATTGCATCTGCATTTCATTGTCTCGCTATAAGGATGGATCTTGTTCATACACATTTAAACGGGGAGATATGCTGCATGTTTTCTCTTTATAAACCCTCCCTTCCTGATTATTCATCTAAAAAAGATGAATCCCATTTCAGTTCTCTCTCTCAAGAAGCATGAGGTTTAATAAACTCTTTTCTAATGTTTTTATGCTTCAGAAGTATATCTTTCACACCACATTTCTAGAGATATTTTTATTCAAGCAACTTTTGCACTGAAAGGTTGACGAGAAGAATTTTGGTTCAAAGCAGCTCTGTCTTGTGATCACAATTCTCTTTAATGTTGGCAGCAAAATTTTACTGCTCATGTCTTAAACCTATATGAAATATGGGCAATAAGTGTTAAAAAATGACTATGCTTGGAGCCCAGCTCAACAGTGACTATGAATGAAGCACAGGAATGAAAAAAATCCAAACTATGCAATATCATAATTGCAAAATCTATAATTAGATATAAGACAGATATCCTCCAGGCAGTATAATCTGCTGGCAGAATGCAATCGTTCTTCCAGGGCTGTTAAAACACATTTCAAAACCAGTTTGATTTCTATTCCATATGTAAAATGTACTTCCGTTTCTTAACTGTACCCATAGTTGGTTTATGCCATCCTTGTCTCCTGTTCAGCAAGGTCTGAGTTTTCTTGGAGAGTGGAAACAGGGAGGAGTGTTGGTAGTGACAGGAGGAGAATCAGTGGAAATCTCCATGTTGAATTCAATAGAGATAAAGAAGTTATATTCAAGAGAAGAAAAAAAAATGTTTTGGTACCTGTAATAGCTCATATCTAAGAGTGTAGCTTCAAGCAAGTAAGCCGTATTTTAAGCTTAGGGAAACAACTTATTTTCATAAAAGGGAGCATAATAACATGCTTAATAGCATTCTGTACTGGAGCAGAAAACAGAAAAAGCCAAACATCTGTCTCCCAGTGATTCATTCAGGTGAATAGGTAGAGTCCTGTATGGTTTAAAAATGCTACTCGCAAGACAGAATGAGAGTACCTCTCTCAGTTCTATAGCTTCATGTACCAAACAGGTTGGTTAAAGAAAAGACAGAAAAAATTACTGTTATCATTTTGAGATGAAGCAGAAATTGGCCAATTTTTTTTTTTTTTTTAGTAACACTTTGTACTTCCTGTGCTGTACAGGAAAAAAAGAAGCCCCTATCTCTTTCAAGTTTTGATTCGTTTTCTTTCCTCTGATTTATTCATCTTACTCCCTCCCATGTTTTCTCATGGGAATATAGGAATATAATTCAAGATCTTACTATTTCAGGGCAGTAAATGCACACATATACTTGAGAATAAGCATGATAACATTTCCAGTGATGAAGATATGCAGTCCTTATATCTACATCTGGCCAGCATCTGTCTCGCATGCTGTAGAAATCTATTCTTTGACTCTTAATGGCATTGACACAGCTTGAAAAATTTGATGGCTTGCAGGGAACGATAAAACCCTACAGAGAGAAAACAGCTCTCACATGGCATTAACATCAAAAATCTCTTACATAGTTCAAATTTATTCACTTAAGTCAATCAGCTATGGACATGTTAAAGAGTTTACTGGTAACTCATAAAAGAAAACAAAACAAAACATGGGGTTAATATATGCAGATTATCACTAAAAGTTTTTGGGTTTAATTTTTTTAAATGAAGCTTAGGCATCTTACAGAAATCATTGAAGTCAGTACTTTCCTAAGTAATGCATCTTACCTAAGTAATTCAATCCAAGTGAAATCTTCTCCCCACCCCCCCAGTAACATTTTGGACCTCACTCAAGTTTAGCATAGGAGTAAGCATAGTATGGATGTAGTGAGTTTATGAAAAGTAACCATTTTTGTTCCCTGTACCTCATCTGATTTCAGGGGTTTTGTGAATGCCCTTGAATTTAACTCCTCTGTGGCCATGCAGGATTTCAAAATCCTGCCACAGATTTTAAAGTCCTAATTGCTGCAGAAATGGTGATGTTATTGCACCATTTGCCTCCTGTTACATAGTGTCAGTTCTCACAAATGAAAATGAGATTCATACTGATGTAATTCAGTATGTAGCTTGTCTATGATTTTCATTACAATACTAGAAGTAGATGGTAAAAATGACCAGCAAAATTATGATTTTAAAATGTCTAGTCATAGATAAAAAGGACATTTCAGACAGTGAGATATTTCTTATTAATCCTTAATAAGAGGAGAAAATGTAAAAATGAAATCAGATGTATAAATTCTTTGTAAAGTAATACTGAATATTTATTTTGAAAACTCAAATGGTTCTTTTATGCATACTCATTTTTAGCAGCCATGGGTTAAGGCCAACAGTTCTAAAACTGCAACCCTAAAAACAAGCTGTTGACAATGTCAATTTTGAAAAATGTAAATTTCTAAAAAAAAATCCTCCAAATAAACCAAGCTCACCTTTTCATATCGGGAAGCCTTAAATTAACAAATAACTAACATACATTATTCAAGCAATAAAGCTCAAGTTCTGGTCAAGGGTCTTATGATGTTTGTCTTTTTATTTTTTTGGTGTAATTTTTCCTACGATGTGTATGTATATCTTCTGCTAATAACTATTAAAAGATTGGGTAATGAAGAAACAATTCTGATACGTTTGTGTATGGATAAAGCAAGCTTTATCCTACTGCTAGCACATCTTGGATAAGGCTTTCTGTGTAAGACTAGTACAAGGAGTAATTACCCGCTTGAGAGAATATCTGAAATCAGGTTTCCAGCACACCGGCTGTATCCCATTATTTCCTCCAGCACTTTGCGGACACGTGTTTTGTGTCAATGTACTCTGCTCAAACAAGTAAGATTGCACTGAAGCTTGGCATCTTGCCTGAAAGGTCAAGATCTTGGCACCGTGAGATGGGCGACCCCAGATCAAGCTGTAAACATCCTCCATCAGCTCTGCAGGGGGAGCAGCCCAACACCTTGCAGATGGAGTCTTCATCAAGACACTGGAGTTGGTCAAGACACTGGAGTTGGTGTCATCAAGACACTGGAGTTGGTGTCATCAAGACACCTCTTGGTCCTAGCTGCAAATAAACAGCCTGAAAAGTGCCTCTCTCCCCCAGGCTGTTAGCTGCAGATGACAGTAACCACTTCATTTCCAGTTAGTTTACTAGCTCTCAGGGAGAAAACACATTTCTATTTTTTAGCTAGGCAGATAAATTAAAATAGTATTTGTAGAGTTGGGGTTTTAAAGTTATGAGAAGAAAGTCTGAAAAGCATAATAATAATAGATGAAAAAACACCCAAGAAGAAATTCTACACAATAGAGAACAAGAGAGAAAGTGTGAAGAGGAAAACCTCAGTCAATACTGAAATAATAAATGTAACTAAATCAAATAAAAACTGTAAAAGCACAGTCTCAGTAATGAATAGCAGAGATACTGTGCAATACTGAGGATGAAACAACAGTATTATTTGGAACTGACCTATTCTTCATCCTGGTAAAATGTTAGGGTGTTTTATTAAAATGGGAAGTCTGTTATTTTTCTGATAACAGCCAGATATTAGATTCCTGGCCAAGAGCTTCCAAACTCATCATAAGTGCTGGGTGTCTCATTTCTGGATGTCCAACTTTAGATGCATCCATTGGACTGTTGTAATAAAATTACAGAGCAAACATATTTTGAAAATAAATTCCTTTCAAGAGCCTCCATTTTTGTACACAGAAATTAAAGCGGCTGAAAACACCAAATAACTGTTCTGAAATGTGTCCCAAGCCTTAAGGGGCAGTTCATCGCTTGTCAACCACATGCAGCTTACAGCTGGGAAACCAAGAAGTCTTTTCTGCTACTGAAATCAAAGCAAACTAAAAAGCCAAGAACCAGTTGTTTATTTATTTGTTCTTACTGTAAATACTTATCCAAGATTTTTTTTTTTCTTGCACCTAAATGGATATTCTTTAGCTATGATGACAGTTATGACCCAGATAAAATAAATAAATGTTTCCTCATCACCCGGAGAAGAGTTTTTTTTTGTTGTTTTTTTTAATAATGGAAGCTCCTATTCTATAAAATTAGCATTTTAAGTGTACATCCTGGTATATACTTACATGGGTCACTAAAATGTCAAACACTGAAAGTAATAAACTTTGGTATATTAACTTTTACTGTTAAGAATAAGAACACTAATTCGTCAAAACAGTCTTTAATGAGAGAGAAAGGTAGTCTCTGCCTGTTTTTTGTTTGTTTGTTTGTTTGTTTGTTTGTTTGTTTGTTTGTTTTTTACATTAAATATCTTCCAAGCATTTCATTTCGGAAGAATATGGGTGTTATTTTGCTAACTTGTCCCCAGCTTTCCATCTACCTCAAATTCTACCTGTAGTTTCAGCCGGGAGGAAGACAGCAGCTGCTTTTCACTTGCCCTTTCCAACACCAAAGAAAAAACATTTCTGCATACATTATATGGCAAAGAATATTTTGTGAATTACTCAGAAGTGGCCGCATATCACTGGCAGTGAATAATCTTTATATGGCTGAAATCTGAAAAGCGATTTCTATCTGTAGCCATTTTTATTTTTAGCTCTGCACCTTTCGCTGCGTTTTGAGTACATTGCAGTCTTTTAGAATTACAGTTCTTATAAAACTGCATTTTCATTTTAATGTCCTTTCTTCTTAAGAGAGATGAAAGGAAATGCTAGCAAGAGCCAATTTGTCACACAAAGAGAGCCTATAGTCTTGATTAAACTCATCAGATGAATGTTAAATACAAGGTGGAGTGGATACTTGTCTGAAGGCTTCCACAAAAACCTTAATGCAGCATCTAATCCTGTTTTATAGTATGGTCTGCCTCCCATTTTAGTAAGCAACTGTTCAAAGTACTGCTCATTGATCCTGCCACACCACTGTTTCAGACTGGGTGCAGCTTTGGTTTCTGGGTGACATGAGGCCCAAAGCCACCAGCTGTCCCTGCCATGACTGTATGGTCTACCCAGGTCCTGATGCAGCAGGCCTAGGCCAGACGCAGACCTGGGAGCACCCTGGGAGCACACTCATGGCACCCCAGGCTACCCATGTCCAGCCCACAGTATCCCATAGAAATGGCTGTAAGAAAAGCTGCTGTTACCCAGGACTGCAGCCCCAAACCAGGGATGGGGACAGGCATGGCTTCTGGGCTACTTGTACCTCTGGGTTGTTACAAGAGGAAAGTGAAGGTCACTCCTTCCATTTGAGTCTTTAAAGGTATGGATGAACTGGCATGTGCATATTTTAAGACAGCAGCTGAGAAAAGAGGATAGACTGGTAGAAGAGAAAGCAATTGTAGTACAATGGATAATGAGCAGCTGATATGGCTTTGAATTTCCTCCTTATCTAGAGAATGATCACTAAAACATAATTCTGGAAATCTGAGTTAAAGAAAATCATGCACACACATATATATATATTTAAGATAGAAATTGTATTGTGAAGTACTTTGCATAGGAAACATGGCCATATGCAGAGTTTCAGTTTTAAGATATGACTTTTTCCAGAGATGGACATTTAATGGAAGAAGAAAAATTCTCAGATTCTCCTAACATTAGTCTACAGTTTCAGAGACAAAGAAATATTGAAATACAAAGAAATACTCTGAAATACTTCATAGAGATCTTTGTGCCACCAAGGGAATATATACTGTTCAAAAATGTATATTTTAAATTGTATATGTAATATAGTACTATAGTAATTGACTATACAATATAATATACTATTTCAATTCTACTTCAATTTTGCTAAACTTGATATTGTATTAGTATTGTAATTCTATTAGTATTGTAATTCTATTGAACATTGCATCTATAATGCTACATTTTGGGATTTATTTTTTTTTTCTGTGCCAGAGCTATTAATTTACTGTTCTTATGTTAAAAAAAAAAAATTCAAAGATGCCAAAAGCAAGATTCACCAAAAAAAAAAAAAAAACTTGTCCAGTTCTTGTTATAAAATAATAAAATAAACATGAAATAAGACCAAATCCTTTAAAAAATACTCATAAGAATCTTCATATCCTGAAGTTGCTCAGTTTCTGTAGGGGGTGACTTTCCTTTTAACATCTGCCAGACTTCATTGTCATATTGCAGAAACACATCTTTATGTATAAACAGGGAAAAAGACTGACAAGGTCTATGCCAGTATGAAAATCTCTTCTTTGATCTTTTTGCCCACAAAGGGTGATGAAAAAACAACACTAATTTGCCTTTTATACTTTCTGGTTGATGAAACATTACCAGTTGTCAGAGGATTTTTAAGTATTCATGAATACCAGTGCTCTACAACATGGATAATACAAGTGCCCTCGATTATTTATAACCTGAGACGTCAGATTGGAGGCTCTGAGCCAGCCAAGTATTTAGTTTACATTCTGGCTCTTTATTCTGTTTTGCTTTTTGCTTATTTGTTTCTCCAGAAGAGATTGCCTTCTGTTCCTGAAACGAATTCATTGCTGAGAAGCATTTGTAAATCAAAGAGCAGTCTTGCTTCCTCGCTGTCTTTCTTGCAGCGTGTCATTCTAGACGGACTATGCTCTGTTCACATGAATTTGAAGTTTCTCTTCAGCCATACCAACTCAAGGGGATGTCATTTTGTTCATTAACTAGTGGGTCTCTGTTTCCATAACCTGCCAATTAGTAAGGGAATGGTGTCACACTTACAAACTTTTATTTTTCCTTTATTAATAGTGGGCAAAACTGTTCATAAGATCCTTAAAACTATTTTTTCTGGGGTTTGATGTAATTTAAAATTTAATCCCTAGGCTCTATAAAGATATTGTGAAAGTCACCAGTTAGATCACAAAATGCAGGACATGCTTAGTTGGGTTACAGCCCTGCCTGTAACTGAGTATCATGGCATGTGGTGCTGCTGTCCTAATCTTTCTCCCCGTGCCCCTTGCAGATGCCTCTCCCCTTTGGCATTTTTCTAGTTCCCTTACATTTCTGTCTTTGTATGACATCTTAAAACTGAAGTTCATAACTCTGATCCTTAGACCTTTCCTTATTTTTTGTGCTGCCTGCAGCTCCATTATTAATCGCCACAGATACTTTCTACTACTATAACAATCACTAGAACAAGTCACTATAACAATCCCAGAATGTTTCTTTTACTTGCTCAGTTTGTATATCTTCCATTCTTAATTTTTGTTTTGCACAGTTGGTAATTAAGACTTTTGATTTCCTTATTTCCATTGATGCAACCCCAATGGCTTCCTTCCTCTCTTTCTGACAACCTTGTCTGAATGTGGAATTTGCTTAACTACTCTGATTTCATCCACGTGTGCCTTGTGTTTTCTTGGTAGGTCCCTCCAAAGCTTTTTCCATAATTAGAGTATTTACAAATTCTCTCCCTCTCTCCACCATGTACTCTCCAGTGCTTAATACCTTATGAATTTGCAGGGCAATTTTTTTTACTTTTATTATTATTATTATTTTTGTATTTCAGGCATTTACATTAGGAAATCAAAATATCCAATTTATATCCATAGATCTATTTCAGGAAACACAAGCGACTGACTTGTCTTTGGAGAACCTTATAGCTATACCAGATTTGCTCAACATTTGTTAATGTGTGTGAAAGTTATTGGAATGGGAGGCAGGGGAATAGGACGGAGAAGAAAATTGGTATGCAACACAATAGAAACCTGCATCGTGACCAAATATTTCTCATTTTAAAAACAAACGGGATTTGTTTCAGGTTATTCTATAATACTCATTAAAATCTTTTCATATTTTTGTCAAGTTTTAATATTTCATTTGTATTTACTAACTTGCCATGTTCTATTATGCTTTGCTTCATTTGCAGACTGCTTTGTTTCAAGCCTTTTTATATATTATTTTCATCTTGCAGTGCCTGAAGGCAGTCTGTTCTACAATCACTCCAGAAAACAACTGCTTAATTAGTTGGCTGTATCTCTTCATCCTCTTCTTTCATCTCTTGGCTTTCTCTCTGATAAACCTGATGAATCTCACACAAAGCATTATTTTGATGGTGTGTATGATTTGATTGTGTTCCATGTCATACGCAGAATTGTGAATCACATTGGGATCTTCTACTTGCTATTCAGTCCTTTTTAAATCGAGGAAACATTGCTATACAGGCGAATGCTGAAAAAGCTAAAGGCAGTGGGGGTGAAAGGCAAATGGGAAAGAGCAGTCCAGCTGGGAGGTGATAGTAAGGAGACAGGTAGGGGAGTCATTACTGCAAGTGACCGGCCAACCACGAATAAGACTTAATGCTATTGTACTCCTGCATCTGCAAGAATGAGAGAGCCCTGAGGAGCTAAGCAGGGGAAGGAGCAAGAGATTCAGCTCTGAGGAAGCCTTCCTGCATGTCAATTTGTTGCGGCATGGTAGGCACTTGGAGTCCACGGCTGTTTCAATTATACACATAGGTGAGCCTTTTAAATTCTTGAACCTTAATTGAGATACCACATAGATGAGCATAAAAAGGATGTGCGAAGCCTCTCTGAGTGTGCTGTGTGTTATGATTTGCAGGGCACTTCTCTCAGTGGCAGTGTGTGAGCTGAGAAACTGCCTGGAGTAGATACCGATATGAACAATGGTCCAATAACATCCAGAGCCATGGGAAAAAGTAGCTGTATAGGAAGGATTACTGTGGTAGCAGCTGGTGGTGTAGCCAGGGGCTACAGTAAAGCTTATGGAGTAGAGCTGCACTGCCTGCATATTGATGGCTTAGCTTGCATATATATCCATGTACCCTGGGGCTGCAGAAATCAGGATCCTTATGGAGATGTGTAGGACAAAGAGATTTACTGACCATATCTGTGCCATCTGAATAAACACACTTCTCTAAAAAAAAAATCAGATTCATCCCTGGCATGCACAGCATCTAATATGACAGGGGAACTGCATTTCCAGGGAGTTTCTGCTTCATTTTTCTGACTTCTTTACTCCTGGTGAGGAATCACAAGAATGTTCTCAAGCCATTGGATCTGCAGAGCCCCAGACTCACAGAGCTCACCTTTGAACTTGCCTGACTCCACCACTGCTTTGCACACAGGAGAGCCAGTGAGGGGCCTCTGCCCTGCCTTGCACCTTCTCTTTCTCTTCCCCTTCCCCTTCCTTTTCCTGTATGGCAGTAAATAAAGCTGTGGATGTGTTCCCACCTCAGGGAGAGACTTAATCTCCTGCAGAGATCTCAGCTAAGCCCTATTACTCTGAGATTTGCACGGGGAAGCGGTATGTAACTGGATGTGTTTTCATTTTTATAAATGAGGAGGTGCTTGCTGCAAATGGGTTTGGAGAGGCACTGTGTTGGCCTGGGTCACCATATAAAGAGGGAAGAAAAGGAGGCTGTTTCAGAAGTTTTTTACCTCTTTCTTTTTAAGTAGGTGTGCTAAGCTTTCCAAGAGGATTAATCAATCCTAACAAAATGTGAACAAAAGCAGGGTATGTACACAGTATCAGAAGGAAATGGAGTCTAGTGTGTTTACCACAACACAATTTATACACTTAATAAAGCCATATATTTCTGTTTGGAGAAACAAGGAGAAAAGCACTTGGAGTAGAGACATGTGTTTGGCTTTATTAGATTGCAAATATTCAGGGCACTAGCTCGCACTTACAGACACAAGTTTGTACATCCTGCTTTGAGCTACAAAATTGTGCAGCATCATATTTTATTGCCAGAGACAATGGCAAACACTAAAGCGCTTGACAGCTTTCATCCTAGTCATGGTGTCTGATTTAACTTTGAAAAAATATATCTGTCCAGTGGAGATGAAAATTGTTGTTTTATTAAACCTGTAATTTGATGATGCTTACAATTCAACCTCTACTGGTTATAAATAAGATATTAAATGGTCAAGTAACTACATGCAGAAACTACATAATATTGATGCCCTGTAATTTTAATGTCCTGCCATTGTTCCTTCAATAAAAACTTTAAAAAATGTTCTGTTTTCAAAATAGAGCTGCATTAACACAGTTTATTCTGTTTCAATAGCACATTACAATCTGATATCTCAAAATTGTATGGGAAATTTTAGAAGATACTAAACCTAGTTAGGTACCTTGAAAGGTGCTAGGCCAATTTTTGTCTCAGCATAAGTCAGTTCAACTCCAAATAGTAAAACACTGCTGATAAAAAGGGGCAAAAGTATTTCACATTGGTAGAATTGTTCTGTCTCCTAAAAGAATATTTCCACAGGAAGGCATCATATCTCAGTTATCATGGCGGAAAAAAAGAAGACATCCTTTCATGAAAGTGCTAAACACAAACAAATGAACAACAATAACAAACAAAAAAAAATCAACAAAAAGAAGAGAAAAAGAGAGAAAGAGGCAACGTGAGCTCCAAGGATTCTTTGCAGTCCTTAGAGCCAGAAATGCTGTCTGAGTACCTCGCCATTGCTGTGCAGATCTCTGGGTCTGACAAGGAATGAATGACGGCTTTGAATGCTAGCCAGTTTGTGTTTCAGTCTATGTAGTCCAGTTTAGCTTCTTCAGTAATGGCAACTAGGGATAAGAAACTGTGCAGCTTAGCTTCTGTGAAGCTACAACAAGCTGCAACAATACTGAAAAAGAAGAGAGGGATGGAGGTCGTCATTCATAATTATTCATAATGTCATTTATGTGACTGGCTACTTGTGGTGCAATTGCCTAAAGTAACTAGGAAAGAAAACCTAACATTCACTTTTGCTAAAGAAAATGTACAGCATTTAAGAGGCTTTCAGTTACGGTTAATCGTTAACGGTTAACCGGCTACACCCCTTAACTCTGAAAAGAAACACTACTGAAAAGAAAATACAATAAATACCTCATAAAGAGCCTTGAAAGAAGATGTGAATACTGTTTTGGAAGGGAAAAAAGAACAAGCTGTCCCTTACTAGTGCTCCTGATGTGCCAGTGTCAGGGGCTGTACACTGAAGAGTGCATGTATCCTGCTGGAAACTTCTAATTTTCACAGTAGCTGGGACCTCTAAGTAAACATGGGCACCTCTTCTAGTCTTTGTCCCCATGTAGTAATCTACATGAAAAGTTGTGAACTATCTTCAATTCACAAGACTGTTTGCCCTATTATCCCACAAGTGAAGAGGTCACTGCATTTCCTTGTGAAGAGACACCTGAATTTTTTTTTTTTCAAAAAAAAACCAAAACAAGGTATGAAATGTAATAGTGAAGGAGAAAGTTTCGGTAGGTGTTAAGGTAGAGTATTGAGCATTTTTATCTACTTCCAGAATAAATACAGGTGCCGTTCTCTAAGTGCCTGCTTTACTGTTGTTGAATGGCTCGTGAGATAGAGTGCAGATTGCTTTGAATCAAAGCTGCATGAAACCAGAACACAGGATGAGGGGGCACAAGAAAGCAGGATGCTGAGCTTGCTTTCATGTGGCAGTCTGCAGTTGCTGAAGCCACCACAGGTGGGACCCTCTGCAGAGCCATATGTTTCCTGTAGGAGAACACCTTTCACAGCTGGACCCTTCCAGTCTGTTCAGATAATAATTATGTGCTGGGGTAGGGACGTGTGCTGATGACACTGCTGAAAAGGGGTTGGCTGCAGGGGAGAAGACAAAATGGGTCTTTGGCTGTGATAAGTTGACAAACACATTTTCATGTGAACAGCAATGACAAAGTGTTCAGTTTTGTTGTAACCTTTCACTAGAGATGCTGTGTGTAATGCAATGCACTGAATTACACTGGCCAAGACATTGCTTAATGAAGCCAAGAGAATGGCAGTTTTGAAACACGGACTCTGAAACTATATGCAAAGCGAAAGCAGAGATTTCTGCTCGTCTGGAGACCACATCATTTAACTGTAGAGCTCATATAGTTTAATTGCTGTGCAGCTAAGTAATACAACTTACTGAATCTTTAAAGTGCCACAAATGGAGGACCATTTCTAGAATAGGTATGCATACACAATGTGGAACAGAGTACTGCAAAGCTAAGAGGAACCACTGTGACATATGGCTTTATGGGGCCATCCAGAATCACTGGAAACATTTCCATTTATTCCATTAAACGCTGAATTTAAGCAGAGCTCACATACAAGTTGTCTGCCAAGTTACTGTGCCTAGATATTTTTTAACTCTTGATATCTGGCAGTACCAAAGAAATTTAAGAGATTAGGAAATTATGATGATAGCCAGGGAAGCATTTATTTTGCAAAAATATTCTCTAGGAACCACATACATTCAAACCTTCACAAAAAGAAAAAAAAAAAAAAAAAAAGAATTAAATGGTAGATATATCACCAGAATTGAAAGAAACAGATCTTCAGAACAGAAACTTTAGGTGTGTATTTTCCAATCTGAAATTTTGGAATTATCTATTTATTAATTTCAACAATTATTTGATCAACAGGTACCCTATTTACAAGTCAAATGATTTTTCTAGTTGTGGTATCCACAAACTCACTATGGGGTCTGGAAGTCAGTGTGCTGATAGAAATGTTTTTATAACTGCAGCTATGTCCTATGCAAAGAGAGAATAGATATTACTAGCAGTCAAAAGTGTGTTTAATCTTAAATGGGCACTTACTTGAATTTCTGTAACATACTAAAAGTTCTAGCTAACACTGATTAGTCAGAAAATTTTCCACAACCTACAAATCTGTCCACGTGGATTTTATTTTTAACTCCTGTTGCTGGGACCATGCTCCTGGTTAGATGCTCAGATCAGCTCTTCTAACCTCTGAAATACTTTGAATTCAGGCTTGTTTCTCTGCTTAACATTAGATAATACGCTTCAAATGAAAAATATTCTATATAAGGAAAAAATAAATCATAGAAAGGAAAAAATAATTCATACAAAGATGGAAAATAACACCTGTAGCTATTCTATGAAGTTAAACAAACACTTCTGTATGTCTAGCAAAAATGATATTTGCTGAATAAGAATAGAGAAGCTTAAAGTTAAAGCTTAAAAGGAAGCTTCATCCTTTTTTTTTTCCCTTTTTCTTTTTTTCTAGCTAATGAAATTTTAATATAGTGACGAGGGTTTTAGGCAAACTAATAGGGCAGCTTATGAAAGATGAGAGAGCAATAAAGAGTCAATTTACTAAATAGTCTTGTGTTACAGTTGGAAACTTATCTCACTTCGATTTGAAGAAAATTTCTACCTGCTATATATATTTCATGTAGTTAATAAACTTGCAAGATAGCTTCTTTCACAAGGCAGAAAAAAAAAAGTATTGGCTTCCTCAGTGCATATTTGGCTATTCAAGAAGAACTCTAGAAAATCTGAACTTTTTTCATCTTTGTAATTATAACTTTCCTTGTAGAACTCTTATGCCCCAAAAGAACAATCAGACCACCTGTTTGCAAAATGTTTATCATCTCTAGAAAAGACATTACGCTGCTATTCCTACTCCAACTGTCAGGTCAGAGAGGGTTTATTGATCCTGATAGTGTAAGTGAGGTCAATGAACACTGAAATATTTTAGGTGGGGAACATCTTGCCTCAGAAAATTCTTGCTATTTACCATGATTAAAACACATTATTACAAGCAAAATATTTAAGCTATAAGTCAACGAATGTATCTGTTACACATAAACAGTGTTTTCAATTTCTCCTTGCCTTCCTAACTAAAAACCTTCTTTTCCTTTAAAGGTACCCTGAAGCATGCATTTAGATTAGTTTTAATAACAAGATCATTAATCAGGTATCAGGGTTTCAAGACACTTTGTTGATCAGCAATTCTTTAAACAAATTAGGAAGTCTGTAAAGAAGACGCTGAACTGAATATAAAGCGTCCTATGCAATAGCTTGTTGGCTTGGTCAGTTTCATAGACAATATGATGATGTAGCAATATTTTCAACACTTTGAACAACAAAAACACATTAATTTTGATTGCGTTTTTCTGGTCAGTGGATAGCTTGGTATGGGGATAACACACCCAGGCAAATCTCCAAGTGAGTGCACTGAGTACTGTGTACAAAGTAAACATTAGTGTAGTAGCTCTCCTCTAACTAAATTGTGGGTATAGGAGGAAGCAGAAGGAGAGAAGGGAATCAAAGAGGAAATAAGGAAGTAATAAGAAGAAAATAAAGAAGTTCTGAATAATGAGCCTCAGTTATCATTCATTTCATCAGTCTTATGGTAGAAAAATACAAGCAAAATGTAATTGGTTAGTCTTGGTAAAAGATTTCCAAAAATGAGGGTTTGAGGTTTGAAAGTTTCTTCTTGGATCAAAGGTTGTATTGAAGGATTAAGGGTTCTTTTTGCTACTAAATAAACATATTTATTGTATTTTCTAAAGTTAATATTACAAAATTTCAATTCATGCAAGCACCTCTGAAAAAAAGAATTATAGGCAGAATGAAGTAGCAAGCTGTTTCTGTCAGTACCCCAAAAATCTTCATTTTTCACTTGGGGAAGCAGATTAGTTCTGTCACTATGAACAGGCATTAAATCCTGTATCCCTGAACTGACGCTAATCATTTTCTAGGTCTTTAGAATCAGATTATTATTATTATTATTATTATTATTATTATTATTATTATTATTGTTCTGAAGAAGGAAGAAACAAAACAGAATCCAGACTTGAGATGAATTACACATGGAGAAAAATTATGGGAATATTTTATGCTATTAATGCAACACAAATATTATCTTATTCATTTAGCCATCAATTTTGCCTTTAATCCCACTCTGCATTTCTCACAGGAAAGTAGGACATCTGTTATGACTCTGCTGGCTGCTTTGATTTCCCATATTTGGAATCTGATAAGTCATCAGACAGGTTTGTTTTCCCACTTGTTTTGGCTTTCTGATCACAGAATACCATATTGAAATGTGTCATTTACCACAGGTGTTACAGAACCCCCAAATTAAGAGAGATTAAACTCTTGCAGGCAAATCTGGGATTACCCTTCCTCCAGAAAATGATTCTGAGGATTATAGAATTTTATTCCAAAGTCAATCATAAAACCAGCTTTCTGAAGTTATTCAGCACATCTTGAGTGAAGCTTTCCAACAGTAGAGTAGAAATGCTTTAGATGAAAAAGTGTTGATTGCTTATCTTTCTAAAGAAGATGTATGGCTTGGAATTCCTACTTATGCATGTGTTTGTAGATCTCAAGAAAATGAATATCACTTAACACAATTTTTGGCAGGGTAAGAATAGAAAAGATTCAGGATAAAAATTAATGGTCTTAAAATAAAACATTGTGTCAGAGACAGGGTTTAAATCCACCTGTCCTGAATCCTGAACACAGGTAAATGTGTCTGGATTAAATGGAATGAAAGATACACTAGCCATCTCATTAATTTTCTAAGCACTGGATTCCGCACTGAAACTGCTCTAATCACAAGATCAAAGCACAAGTGATAAATGCAATATTCAAACAGTATAGATAATATTAAGCATTATTTTCCAAATAGGAATATATTAGTTTCAATCATTCTATGCAATAGGACAGGAGGAAGGCAATGTAGCATTTAAATCCTTAAAAATATAGTCCTGCTGGCTCTAGGTTTCGTAAAATATGAATAGTTTGCTGATAGTTAATGAAGGAAAAAAAAAAGATCCTAACCTTCTAAGACGATTTTTCAAAACGTTGCATAATATTCATTATAGTATATTAATATTGTGGTCTATGGCTTTTTTTTTTCTTTTAACTCTCAATCATCAGGGATAGCCCTTCTCCAATTATCTTTGTCTCATTCATCCCCAAAAGGCTGACTGAAATAACTACATGGGTTGGACAATAGAAGTCAGAATGCAGAATCTAATCATGCTTCCTAAATAACGTATGCACATCATTACATTACTGCAGTAGGTTTCTCACAATAGAGCTTTGCTACTATGTGAGGGAGAAGACACGTACATTGTCATTAGAAGTAAATGTTAGGGTTCCCAGAAGAACTTCATTACCATTCTTAACCAGATGTGACAATCACCATTTACAGCACTTATCAGCAGAACAATTAACAGCATTTGATAATCAGCTGATCTGGCAGGAAAAAAAAAAAAATTTATATTGATACCTGACTAGGAGCCTTGATGCATGTTTTTTTCTGCATGGGGAAGTGCACTAACAGATACGCTAGGCGGGCTGCCCAATGCAACCTGTAAAAGATGAGAATGACTGTAATATTTGCTCCTAATGACAATCATTAGTCCTGAAGAGACATGAGAATTTCAGTGTTATTGTCAATGTAATTAATGTATCAATTCTTAACGCTTCAATTACAAACAGGCAGAGTCTCACATTGATGAGAGTGAGGATCATACATGAAGAAAAAATGGGGGTGGAAAAGATAAGATTTACAGGCATTATATCCATTAGCAATATAATAATTTATTCATAGAAATCTTCCTGCAACACAAATGAGTGAGCAAGGCCCTCAGGTACTCCTTCTCCTAAGTATCCTTCCTTTCTGAGAGACGTACACAAGGGGTATCATATGCACATTCCTCCTTCATGACAAAGGCCCTTGCGTGCAATAAGAAAACTGCCTTTGGTAGCAATGGTGACGGCATACAAGAAGAGATATGATTATCTCCCTTTAGCAAGTCTTTTCACTTCAAGACAGGACTATGCCATTTTTACTGGCCTGATCTTTCATTAAATGCAACATGTCTTTACGTGAAGATTTACAGAAAACTACTCCAGTTGTCTGAGTACAACTTTGTGTTGTACTCCAAGTTACTCAAAGATCCACTCTAAATTTATATATTTTTTTCTAAATTTACAGTTAACTGCTGATTTATTAATTGATGAAAATTGTAGCAGTTTGCGGTCTGTTATAAAACAAACAAAACACAAAACACAAAACACTGACTAGTATTAATTTTCTACAGTATTTCCATATAGAAAATAGTCTCCATACACTGCCATTCTAGAGTAGGAATAGAATACCATAAAAGGTATTTTAATTCATACTATTAAAATTAATGGATTTGTAACTGCTTGTTAAAGGAGCGTGCTTGTTTTTATATATATATGCGTGTATAATATCATATGTGTGATAATATCATATATTTAATCATGCGTACTCAGAAAGAGCATCATTCTGACTATGGCTTTATAAAACTGAAATAAAGCTAACATGGATGGAAATTAAAGCTGACTGACACCATTTTTATTGTCCAAGAGTTTTGAAATGTTGACAGTAAATAAGATGCAGCAATATGAAAACTTGCCATTTCATGACTTCATGAATAAATTATGAAGTTGGTTTACAACTAAGAACATTTGAAAGTAAGTACATTTTCAGATTATTTCAGTTTCCTTTGAGCTTCTGAATATTTGGGTATAACTTTTGAAATGCCTTAAACTTCTGTCCATAATTATAAGGTTAGAAATTTGCAGAAAATGTAAAAAAAGTCTTTTGAACAATCACTTGCTACTAGGAGCAATGGCTTTGAGGAAAACAACAAATCTAGGCATACAGAAAGTTGTTACCAGATAAAAAATGGAAATAGCATTCCATGTTAATCAGTAATAGGTATGACTAGTAAAAGTTTATTAAAAATACCCAGAACAAAATATACTGGCCAATGTCAGAGGAAGTACAGTTACTCACAAACCTTTATAACAATAACTTTATAATGATGTATAAACCTTGAAGAAACTTGAAAATAAATAAAAAGGGATTGAGATCTCTGCCTTTGCTCCAGGATGTAGAAACTCCTTGAAGACTGCAGGGAGTAGGGGCCCAGTAGCTAAAGATTCTCTGCCTGTCTCCATTTTTACCTTATGCTTGGTTGTGTCACTCTCATGGTAGAAGGCCCAAGGAGCCCAGGGGAAGATAAATGGCTGTGCCATCCACTGACTGGCTACAACATTCATATCTTCCTCTACGAGTATGCCACCGCTGGATATGAAGTCAGGTTAACAGAATGATAAATGGAAAATACTTAAATTCAAGATGAGCAAATTTTCATCTTTTATTTGTTGGGGTCAAATTATTTGTGTCTCTGGTTTTGAACCCGAGGAACACTTCGATTCAGATTTCATGATCAAAACTTGTGTAAGGGCCTACAGATTTCCTGTTTTTCCTTTTAGCCAGTCTGCCAAATTACTTGTATTAAAATTGTTTCTTACTGTCATTTTTGGATTTATATTTGGAGCTCATGAGATGAGAATTTCTCATTTAGTTATGATGAAGTGTGAGGTGTTTAGCCATGGACATTGATGTTACCATTAGGTCTGGCAAGAGAAGAAGAGCTTATTAAGTGATAAGAGTGTGTTTAGAATTCAAGGCATGATAATAAGCATCAATGTGAAAGACGCATAGTGCAAGTAGGTGACAATATAACATGAATTTAGCAAGTCACTGTGGTTTCTAAAGTTTGCTCAGGCATGACAGGACTCATTTGAACATTTTAGTTAAAATTACAGCACATATTTAATATGAGAAAGCTATATTGCATCTTGTGTGTGTTACACCAAACGCAATATAATTCACATTGGATCTAAATTGTAATATTTTTTTTGCTGCCTCAGCAAATGTCTGTTTGTATCTACAGCTTTGTCAAAAGGCAATAAAGCAAAAAGCTTATTCATCTCACTAAGGGGATATAGGTTCTATTTACCTAAAATGAAATTCTAAGACATGCTGCTTCTGTTTTTGTATGAACAGTTTATTGCTGTCATTTACAAGGAGTGTATCTTCACCCTCGGTAAAACTGCCTTCCAGATGAAAAAATATGATGTTTACTTAGTGATAAACAATTTTCAGATGAGAGGGGATATTAGTCTTGAGATGAGTCGTGTGAATTTTGAAAATTAAAAGTACTAGCAGCATGTATATATTAGAGATGTATTTAGTAAAACAAGTATTCAAAGTCTGTGGGAATACAAACATTTCCTAGAGTGCAACAATCACACTTCTCAGAACTTGCTTTTCAATTTAAAAAGGAGAAAACATTTTATATTGAATACCAGCCACCTTAAATCTCCACATAAACCTCAAGAGGATTCTTATTCACACTTGTTTAAAGGTATTAAGGAAGAGTTCATGGGAACAGACTCATGTGATGAAGTGGGAAATACTAGGATGAGGATACGTTGACTACATGTATGCACTGCATCAGAAAGGTTGGTGACAGAGGACTGGCTATAGTGTTAAGCTGAAAGCGTTAGATGAAACCACAATGCAGAAAATTTGTAAATGTTCTGGATATATTTAAAGCAAGAAAACCGAGGAATCAACACTGGTAGATAGGGTTAGCAACGAATCCCGTGGCTACGATGTAAACAGGGCAACTGCATTTTTGGCCAGAGAGAGAAGTTAGATGGACTGAGAAAGCTAGTAAGGAAAATTAAAATCTAAGAACAAGCACATAGATTTTAGTTGCTTTTAATTTTTGCTATCCGTGCTTCACGACTCAGAGAAAAGAAATAAAACTTCTCTGTTTTGAAGATTCTGTTCTTGAATCACTTTAATCAACACAGGTCTCAGCAAAGGAAGGCTTGATAGAACCCAGTAGTGCGGGGCCTGTCTCCTTAGTACAATTTGGAAGTAGCAAGAGCCTTAAGTGAAAAACATGCCTCTGAGGGAAACAGCTCCCAGTTAAGTCCAGAGGGTTATGTAAGGAGGGTTGTAAGGAACAGGTCATTCGAGAACTGTGACAACAGCTGTAATGTGCAGCTTGGTCCAGTATCTGAAATCTTTGTTACTGTGTATTGTACCTAACAGCCTCTTGATTTCAGCCTCTTCGATATTCTCGCTGTCGTCTATTTGTCTCAACACATGAGTTTCAAGACATGAATACCATGTGCAACTCAGACATGGGAGAAAGCGCTTCACACCCTGAGATCATGCAAGTCTGATTTCTCCACTGCAGTATCCACCAGGTCTGGTGGAAAGGGTAGCAAAAGTCACCAAAGAAGGACCTCCGTATAATCTGACCCCTTCCCTTATCCATGAATCAGAAATCCATCTGCCACATGACAAAAATCCAGGTGTTTCCTGTTTTCATATGGGTGCATATCTGCTAATATTATGGGGGATGCCTATATCTAGGTCAGGGCGTAGACATTGTGATGTACCATGTAAGCAGTGCCACATTACAGAGCACTGAAAATGTTCTTATCCTATCACTCAGTGAAAATCAAATTCCTGGAAATGGAACTGTGTGCTCCTATTCTCTTGCAATTTCATAAGACAGTGAAAAAGGAGTTAAAGACCATAGTAATTCTTATACAGATTTTATGTAAGTAGAAGTATTCAGTACATTTCAGCTGATATTTTCATTCATTGGTTTAAAATCGCAATCTTCCTCTTGCAAAAGAGGTTGGCCTTCCTCAGCCTAAGATTAACTAATATGTATGTATTTTTCAAAATAGAATAAAAGATTTCTTCAGTTATAAGAGTTGTTTCTTTTTATTTATTTATTTTTTCCTGCCATAGGTGTGCTACACAATGGCTACAGGTGGACAAGCATTAATAGTAGTTAAGATCCCTGGTCACTGTAGTATTAGTGGTGTTATAGGGGTATTCAATTCCTGACAGATTAAATAAAATAAGGTAATAAAGCAATACATGTTACATATCAGATGAGAAACCTCTTGTTATTGGTTTTTCTGGCTAGAGTCTGGGTTACAAGCCAAGAATAATTCCTATAAATGTAGAGAGGTTTTTCAGTCTGCAGGTGTTACCTCCATTATGCTCAGATTCTCTTTTCATTGGGTTTTTGCTTCCAAACTAAAATATTATTAACATTCAATTAACTATATTTAAACAGTTTAGTCACAGATACTCTCTCTTCTGTTTGCCATAATATAACTTGTACCTTTATTTTACATTGTGTCACACCTTTGTATTTTTTGCATGCTTTTGGCAATACTCAAAGGTTTGACTGAATTTACATCTCTGTATTGCTATCAAAGAGGTAAGAAAGAATGTGTTATATGACTTGCTCAATTTAACCAAAACAGATTCTAAATACATAAATGTCCGTATTTGTTTGTATATAATAAAAAATAAATTATTTGCATTTACATTTCTGTTTGCTTGTTTACGGTACCTTCAAGGACATTTCCAGTGGAGTGCAATCTCCAACGTAGTGGAAAATGAGCTCTGAAATTTCTGATCTTCATCCTTTATTACTCACCCACTGACGAGACATCAAATAAATTGACAAACTGTTATACAAACGGGCAAATCCTTCCACAATTATTCTGTCTCTTCTGAAATTTTTGCCTGTTATTTCTTGATCCCCTGGTTGCATTGGATCATAGGGTTTATAAACATATGTATACTGAAGAAAGCTTCACAAGGAAATTATTTGTTAAAATGTTGTCTTCCCTAGAGTATATCTAATGTAAAATTTGTTTTCCTTACTTTCAGTTCTGATTTTGCTATAGTTTATCACACAGTGTCCTGCCTCCTTCTTTGCAGAGGGGAAGCGGTCTGGACCACCTTATTTTTACACCACTCATTCTGGCATTTCTGGAAACAGAGACTTTTCAACTAAGCTCAAGATTGTCCAGTCATCAACGTTCGAAAAAATTGACTAAAAACTACTAAATATTTATTATAGTTAAATTTGGCCACCGTACTACTAGTGTTGACACACAAAAATGGACCTTCAAGTTGAAGTGATGGATCCTGTGTTGTACCTGCAAGCCTGACTTTTGTGGAAGAAAATAGTCCAATGTTTTAAGTGCAAAACAAATACATGAGATAAATCACTTGGGGACAATGCAAGTAGCATCTGTAATGTCATTTTAATTCCTTTTTATATTAACACAATTGAATAATCATACAAACATAAATTTTATAAATGCACAAAATGAAGTCTTTAAGGAGATAGAAATCATCTGCCACCTGCTACTGTGTAGACCAAACCCAGGTGCTACGATCAGCTGGGTTAGGTGCCAGAAAAGCTAGCAGACATTTTCTTTAAGGAAGAGAGCAAGAATTTCACTGGAGTTTGGATCGAGGGCTGAAAATCCATCTGTGTTTGCCAAGCCTAAAGCCATAGACGAGAGCATGATCGGGGCAGACAGAAGTCATGAATGGTGGATCAAGGCTGGGTGAGCTGATCTGTAATCAGCAAGGCAGGATCAAGAGCCAGGATTGAGATCTAGGAGCAAGACAGCCTCAAAAGAAAGACTGCAGCTTGAGGCAGTTTAGAGGGAAAGTTTTTCCAGCTGATGCTTAAAATATCTGCACTAGGTGGGAAAGGATAGGTCTGTGCAAGCAGCAGCCACTGATGGGCTGTCTGAAAAATGACTCTTCCCCCTTCTGTTTGACGGATGACTCAGGATAAATCCACTGCTTATTATTTGTTGCTAAGTATTTGTAATATGGGTGTCATAAACTGATATGAAGTAGATGGCAAAATCATATTTTTTGCACTGAACAACCTTTCTTCATAACTTCTCATTAAGGAACTAGGCCATTAAAAATGATACAGAAAAATGTCCTCTGCTGATTTTTTTTATTTTTCCCATACAAAACAGGCAGAAGAAAAAATCTTACTCTAACACTCAGCCACATCACTTTTAAAAGCTTACTTGCTTTTAGTTACACATCAGTGCTAATGCTTTATAAGTTTAATGTGTGAAATAGCTTTGTAATAAATCAGTGCCTCCATTTTGTCTTTTACTTCATTTAAACTTTTTCTTCAAGAGCTCTGTTTGTAAATAATGATAGCATATTTGTGCCAAAATTTTTTCAATACTTTCATATCTCCGGAATAAATTATGGAACATTATGCTAGACAGGGAGCGAAGAAAAAATAGGCTTGATATAAATTTATTTCAGTCTTACGGTGTGTGTAGTGCAGGGGGTAAAACATATTTGTAGCTGGTGGTAAATTCCTGATATATGGAGCCTGGTGCAAGCAGCAGTTTGGCTGTAGGAGATGCACATGTTCTGGTGTTTCAGCCTCTTACCTCTATGCATGTGAGAATGAGCTAACATCGGCCCCTCTTCTGCCCAAATCAGACACAAAATTGACTGAGAGAAAAATTGCCTGTCATTAGTGAAAAAATATTTTTAGCTGAATATCAGATAAGAAGAGAGATGTGGTGATGTCTGACCATAAGCTTTAGGAATTTCTGATATTTGTATTGCAGCATACTGCTTGCTATTTGGTCCCCATAGATGCCTGTTATAGCATATGCCTGGTATAGAACTAGAAAGCTTAAAGTATCTCTACATTTTATTTAGACTGACTAGTGAGTAAGAATATGAGTCAATACTTCACTGACACAAGTTACATCTTTTCTGTTTAGCATGCTTTGGAAGATGCCTAAGTGCAACATGTAGGTCTACCACAGACTTTTCCCGTGAGTGTTTGCACGGTGCATAGACTATCTCCTGCTTCTTTAAAGTGAAGGTATTATTTTATTACCTAGGAGAGCAATTGTAAACTGCTGCAAACACAAATTATTGTGAGGTACTGGGATACTAACCTGATGAAAACCAGTGAGTGTTCTGTCAAGGGGTAAGAAGTCTTAAAGCATATTAAAGTATTTGATGCTTTTGGAAGTTACTAGATAAATAGCCAAAACCATGCAAGGTCCTAAATTGATCTGAAGAATAAACACAGTGTGTCAATCAGACAAACACATTGTCATCATGTTGTCTGCTCTACATTTTAAAAGGGTACATCCTAGAAATGAAGAAAGGTTCTAGAGAAGGAGAAAATACAGTATATTTGTAATTCAGCAATTGTAATATTAGTAATTACGTCTCTTGAGAATTATTTTTCTTTCTTTGACTCTTAAAAAGCATTTTCAGTAATTTCCCCTAATGACGATGCCATGCTTTAAGAAGCAATTGAAAGTTAATGTTATTATCGTATATATACAAGCAATATGAACACGGTTTTTGACATGTAGTGATGCAGCTGTATGATTTTGTAGCCATATATCCTTTTAATTTACAGCCTACATATCTTGGTTCTCTCACTTGGTCTGCTGTTACTGCAACAATCAGAAGGCCATAAGAAAAAATAAATTTTATTGTGGGTTTTCCAAAGTATGGGTGTTTGTCCCACTTTCCCAGTTGGACAAATTAAACCGTGTATTGTTAACAGTTTATTTTCTGTATTTGGAATTGGATATCCTATCTGTAGCTCACAAGCAAGGAAATAAAATGCCTGTTGAAACATACATGCTAATGTGACAGGGATTTGAACTGCAGAAGCCAAGATCGAAGAAGCAGTACAAAATATTCTTTCCTGGTTTTTTGTGTTTTTTTTTTTTTTTTTAACTGTAAAAGATTATAAACTGATGACATTTTTATGTGTATATAATATAGCACCACTTACGAGAAGACAAAGACTGTCAGCACTAGATGTCAGATAATTGTAATATGTCTGTAGCTGGAAGCATTAATGACCATTTTTTTAGTTGCTTAGTGGACTTGAAAATAAATATAATCTTCCAGTACAACAATACAATCCACATTAGTAAGAAATGGCAGGTTTGTTTAGCACCTGTAGAAATCCCAAGCAATGCCTCAGGAAGTCACATTCAAGCCATTAAGCATACTGCAGTTTTCAGCACAAGTGTGGCATTTGATTTTAGCACTTAAGATGAATACTTAATCTCTGCTATCCATTTTGTGAATTCTGGGTATTTGGAAGGGAATTTGGCAAACATTGCTAGCAAGTAAACAAGTAGCTGGCATTTTCATACTACAACTTCTCAGGTAAAACGTGTTTGTCTGCAGTCTTGGCAGCATAAGGCTTCGCATCATTTCTGACACTGTCCTATTGCTGAAGAAGTCAAATACCTTGTGGTATTTCCTTTGATTTCTGTATGAAAACAGAGCTACTTACACAGATTCTTCCCTCTGATCGAAAATTTTCCCTCTGATCCAAGATATTCTTAGAGACTGATCCAAAGCCAACTTAATTCAACAAAACCTTTCATCCACTCTGTTTCTTGGATCATGTGCTTAACTAGCGTAGTCTATGATTTTTTCCAGCTTTTTATCAATATTTATTATGATAACTTAGTTGCCCTTAGATTCATTGACTTCCAGCTCATACTTTATTTTATATCTGAATTAGACCCCTTGTGTTTTACAATGTAAAACTGAAGTATAAATTCTACTTCATGTTACCGCTAACAGCTACCAACACTTTTGTGTGTACTAAAATGCATTCCTCGCAGTGCTTGACTCCAGTAAATGACATATATATATAGGGAACAGGCTGTACACAAGTACTGGCTGACAAATAGGTTTCCAGTCTGGAACAGCTAAGGCAGTTTCCCAGAGGCTTATGTTTGCCACAGAGGAATGAGTAAGCAGCTGGGCCATCCAGGCAGTGGCCGTGCCACGACATGCAATGAATCAAGGGTGCTGACACATCGGGTGTGGGCAGCACATTTCCTTTGTGGACAGGGAAAGGGGAATTTGTGTTGTAATGCCAGGAGATTTATGTCACCAAGAGGTGAATTACAGTTTCATATCTGTTATGAAACTGCCAAATGGGTTGGTAAAAAAAATATAGTAACCTAACAAAATTAAGAGTCTCTTTTCTCTGCAAAGTTTTATTAATATTTGGAAAATCAGCCAGCTGGGTGCATTCAGTGCAGGTAGAGAAGGTTATAAAAAAATGGAAAGAAACCTGCAGGCGCAAACAGACCCCACTATTTACTGCTGTGACAGCCATTATTCTACAATCACAGGCATTTAAGATCTGGCATGCTATTCATTTAATATTTAAACTTCCAGACATTGGGTCGGGACAGAAAGAACCTGTAGAGTTGCAAAGGGAAGCCACAGGCACCAAAGTAGACCTCCAGCCAAACAAGACCTTTGCAAAACTACAGCAGTGTGCTGTGTAAATTATTCAAGGGCAGCAAATCACTAGCAAAATAAATAAATAAGTATCCATGCACCAGCATGTAGCATAGCACTATTACGAGTACAGTGAAGGAAAAATGTAGACCAGGACGAGTAAAAGGGAAGAGCAGAAGAGAAGGACTAATAGTTACGTGCAGCTGGAGCTTAAGTGGATGGATTACATAGCTACATTATATCTATTCTGTATATATTTAAAATGTTCGGAGTCACAATCAGTGGGGGCTACAGTAGAAAGATCATTATATTATACAGATGAGAGCATCTGCCACCTGCCTCAAGCAGGGCCATTTGTTTGGTTGAAGAAATCTATGACCACAGGGAATTTTTCCCAGCAAATTTACTGAGGCTGCCACTTGTGTTACAGGAGTAAAACTGAGGATCAACTTATCACATGATAAAGATGGCTGCTGAAGGAATACGCCATAATAGCTTTGATATGAATTACCTGAACTACTGGCATAGGCTCTGAAGTGACAACAACTCTGGAAGCGATAATTGAATTGAATTTTGTAAGGATTCTACTGCTCCATTATGCATAATATATCAGCTTTCCCAAAATATTTCAGAAGTGATTCAGAGCTCTGCTTAATTACTTGCACTTCCTTCTAGGCCATCCAAAAATGTAATATTTGATCATTTTTTAATGGTACATGTTAGCGCAATCTACTCTTCAGCAATCCAGATATGGAAATTTATGTGTGTTGGTAAATTACATCAATTTATTTACCGTGGTTTAATTTCATTAACACACACGATAAGAGAGATTGAGCTCAACATCTCTCCTTTTATGTACAAATAACCCCCTGGGTGACATATCACATGAAACCCAATTACCACACATAATAAAATGACACCACAAATAAAAATGTATTTCCTAATTTGGTTATACTCAGAGAGGAACATTTAGTAAACACGCTTTTGGCACGGCATCAATAATCAGCACAACTTCTTTGGTTAGGGAATAATCTAAAGCATATGATCCCTGGTAGCAGCAGAAGAGGGTGAGGAGCCCATGCTGGTTTCTTGGCCCATTTGCTTCTTGCTTCTGGCCCACTGGTTGCAGTGGGTAAAGTGAGGGCTGCTGTGGAGCAGCTCCTCGGGGCACTCCTGTGACAGGTCTGGGCTCTACACCAGCTCTCCATAGGATAAATTTCCAGCGCTCCTCCAAAACTGCAGCCAACTGATTTGTGAACCCATCTGTTTGCGACATGCAGATGCAGGTTTGGCATCTGTAAAATAAATGTGCCTCCATTTATTAGTAGCACTTGTCATTTCTATTGTAAAGCAGGATAGGTTAGTGATTTCTTGTCTACAGACTAGGAACTGATTTAGGAAGAGCTACTCCCTGTTCCAATACATGCATTTTACAGCTGCTTTTTAGAGCCCCTTTAAAGGACCAACATTGGTATAAAATGGACATTTGAACTATGGAAGAACTGAACTTTGTATGGAGATGTACCCCAGCGTGACTGTTACATCTCAAGTAGCAGAGATGGTCAGAAAGCCTGGCTGGTGGGTATTCAGCAGCCCTGGCACAAGGCCTCACAGGGAGTCAGCATGGTTGGAATGCATTTTCTTATGACTTTGAAATAATGCTCCTCTCTTTGCCATTTACTTCAGCTTCACCTGACATGCATTATCAATTTAGCTGTTTTGGTGTGTGAGACAGAACTGAGAAATGCAGTTAAATGAAAATTGTTTCAAAGGCTACTGCAAGCAGTCCAGTCTTTACAATCCCTGAAGCTCACCTTGTGATTCCTTACATAACCACCATGATATTTGTCCCAGCTGAATCAAGCTTAAACAGAAATGTACAACATAAAAGTAAGCAAGACAGAAAGCTTATATTTACTTTCTGTATTTTCAGTGCTCTCTCCTGATACTATAAGCAACATTTCCCTTCCATATTTGCTTCCAGAAACAAATATGTCATTTTACACTAATTAAAAATACAGGGCAAATGTATATATGCATATGTATATATGTGTATATATATATATATTATACAAATATATATGTATATAGCTTGCATGGCAGTAATCTTGATCCTTCTCTGGAAGTTTTTGAACTGCATCTTGTCATTATTAGACAATTTCATCACACAATTTCATATCTAAAGGAGTTAATGACAAGAGATCAGATACCATCAATTGTCCCCTAAGGTTTAACTGATATAATAGCCTTTGCTTGTTGTTCCAGTTGCTGTTTCAGAATGTCATGATTTCATAAACTTATATAGGATCCAAATAAATACATTCCCTTCTACATGAAAGCAGGACCATTTATCAACCCTGAGGATATTGTCAGGAGAAAATAAGGAAAGTCAAGTGCAGTAATGCTCTTGATATAGTGGCTGATGACACAACAAGATGTAAAACACAGCTAGGAAAAAAAACAGATACAACAAAGGGGTCGTTTTTCCTCAAGGCTTAGCCCCCTCAGGGATATGTGAAATAGCCCTTGAGACCTTTGGAAAGAAGAGAGCAAAATTACACACAAACTTAAATGAGATAGAGTTCCTTCATTATTTTCCCTGAAATCTTTTTGGGTATCAAACATTGGCACTGCAGGAAGTGTCAAGTACATATTGTGCAAGTAAAGCAATTATTTATAGAAGAGTTGGAACCAATACTAAAAGATTCTGAGTTTGGACTTGGTTCACAGAGAATTTGAAAGTTTGGGAACTTAACTGCAGCTTTTGGGCAAAATCAAGTGTGTATGTGCATACCATTAACTTGCCTTTGCAATGGGACAGAGACAGAATAAAGAAAATCTTGAGATTGTGGCTAACTCTTAGACCCAGAATAAGGGTACGGTCAGTGGTTTAATATGCTCTCTTTACTTGATAATGCCCTACCATGACTAGGGACTGCAAAGAAAAGTATGAAAGTAAGATGTGTTGAAGATAAGAAGTGTTGATGTAAGGAGTGACACAGGAAAACTGGATACAATTTACCATCTGTAGCATGGCATTTTTAGCAACAGTTTTTATTTTGGCTAGATTTATATTTTTGATTCTATATCCTAGCCAGAAAAAAGGTTTTCAAGTATTCTAAAAGAATTAATGATAAAAACATACTGCAAATATTTTATCCAGCAGCCAAAAGAGGCTTCAGGTGAATGTCCTTTAATAAAGAAAGTCTGAGAAATGTGTTTGTGCTGAAGCAAACTGCTTATTTGTTATTAAATTAAATAAATATAGCTCATGATATGCATCGGTATGTGCCTTATAAATATGTATCACCTAGATAAATTTACATTCTTTTCTTTAGTGTTTAAGCAATTCTGTCCTTGTTAATACAATCGCTATATTAATCTGACATGTACATAAGTTTACACAAACTTCCCCCTTAAAAGCAACAATTTACATTATTTTGCAAAGCACATTGGCTTGCAAATGTCAGTATGCAAAATATATAATGTGTCTGCCATGCAAAGAAAAGTAATCTGCTGCTCTATTTTATACACACATTTTTTTCCACTCAAAGATAAAAATAATGGATTTAGGTGAAATGAACAGTGTGTGAAAAAGTGACTCATGTTCAGCAGAACTAGTTTCAAATCAGGTAGTATTTTGCTGGCTGAAAGAGATGATTCTAGCACATAACAAAAAAGAACTGTAGTAGATCAACTGGTTCAACAGTAATTCAGAAAATTTGTGCCATTTTGCTGTTACAAAAAGAAAACCCATATCTTTCTTGACAGATTTGTCACCGTAATTAAATAGTTCTATCCTACAGAAGTATTTTCACAATCATCTTCTCTACCATTGCATCTTATAAAAATATTTTAATGTTTTCCATCATTATTATTGCTAATGAGTTTTCTATACTCTTCTAAGAGCTTGTTTTGACTTTCCAAAGCCAGGGTTTTTTTACTGCATCACTGAGAAGGCAGTTAACCCCCAATTTCCTGTAAGGCATCAGTAAGCCATACTGTGCAATTGGGAATCAAATAATTTTAGAACTCATGAATTCAGTACACTCCCAAATTCCATAAAAAAATAAACATATTGTTAAGAAATAATAATTGAATCTCTTCAGCAGAATATTTAAAAAGACTATATCTAACAATGTTCTGCTACAGCTAAAGTGATACTTTTGAATCTTCAGTACTTTAAAAGAGAACCTCGTGGCATTCTGCACCTTATTCCAAGCATAGCCCTGCCTAGACACATGATGATTCTCCATTTTCAAGAATCTATATTAATATATGGAGAATGAGAAAGAAGCATGCATTAAAGCAAAACCGATATTGAAACCTCTCGAAGTGTGTTAGAAAAAATATTGGGGTCATGGTGTTTGTTTTTCAACTGCTTTATATCATGGGTAATAAAATAAATAGGGAAAAACTACTTTCCTTACTCTTTTATTTCACAGAATTTGAATTCACTAATACCTCTAGCTGATGACATTTAGGTACTGCCCATCAGAAGTACCTAAATCAGCTTTAAGTTGAGTGAAATAATAGACTTATCAACTTTCATTGTTATTTATTTTGTTACATCTCTTTAGCATTTTTTCTCCAAATAAGATTATATAGCAATTCTAAAGGAAGAAGAGGGATGATCAGGGTATCTCAGCATTACTGTCAAAGTAGCTAGTGACAATTACTTAATGTATCTCATTATTTATTCTGGTTTAGTAATATATCAGCCACTTATTCTAATAGGTAAATACACAGTGAAGTGAGTGGATTTGATTTATCCAATATGTTAAATGATGTTCAACATATATGTATGCATAACACATTAACTATAAGGTTATATTTGCAACAATGTAAAATACTATCACCTTATGCTAGAAAATATAGGGGAAATTGGTAAAGTTTACTTGAAATAAGAAATGTAACATAGATGTCCAATTTTTAACTAAACATTGGAACAATGTAATTTAAAAAGAATGCTAGTTCTCTAGACAGACAAAATCAATTCCCTAGGAAGACCATACTACTAAATTCCCCAGTCATTACCTTGGACTTGTCAAGAAATAAGCATGTGTGAGGGAAATGACTACAGAATAGAAGCAACTATGCTTAAATAACGTGAAATATATTCTATTCAAATAACAGTTTTCACTTCGTCCATCTAATGGACTCTCTTTTGAACAATCTAATGGACCATCTAATGATCCCTCTTTTCTATCTGTTGATTGGATTCAGGACACCAAATCCATGGGTGTAAATGCCAATGATTTATTTGGGAGCACCATAAAACAGCTAATAGAAAATGGAATCTCTGTCTATGTTTTCTGTGTGATGTCAGAATAATTGAATACTAAATCTCTGAATCCCACAGTAGATGAGTGGAAATCTAAGCTACCATTTCATTCTGAATGACTTTGTAACTGAAGGACAGTGTGGGAGACTGCCAAAACAGAAAATTAATCCCAGTTTTGGAGGAATGTTTATACAAGTTTCCAAATCTATTTCTATTATAATCCTTATAAATGGAAGTAAAAGATTGTACTTGTGTGGTCCAGAAGTTTTATTTAATCCTTCTGTGACAAATTTAATTTCAACAAAAAAACAAACAAACAAAAATACCACAACCTACTGTGTTCTGGCAAAACAGAAGTACCTAGTCCCTTATAGAGAGCCCTTTTTAAACTTCTACCGAAAATAGATCAGTAGTAGCTGGGTTCTTCCAGCTCTAAACAGCATTTGGTTTAGCAAAACAGTTCTCTGGGCATTTTCATTAAAGTGAGTTTTATACAACAAGATCAGCAAGTCCTGACATAGATATTTAATTTCTGAATAAGACAAGGATAATTACAGATGTTGGACAAATTCTTAATAGACAAGATGCATAGATGTTTTCCAAAGATTTCTAAAGTGGCCACCCAAAAATAATTACAAACAACTGACAAATAGCCTCAGAGGCTGGGATCCTACTTCATCCATGGGCCCAAACCCTTGTTTTGAAAGCTTCAGTGGTACACAAGGCTTGAAAAAAAGTCTTGAAATAGGATGAATTTTGACCTAGCAAAATTATAGCAGTAATAAAATGGCATTGAAGAATTAGGCAATTTTACTAAGAACTGTGAATATGCTGTACAGATAAATGGGACCTTGATAGCAGGTCTGATAGACAAATCTGACAAATGCTGTGAGGAAATCTAAAATGAGATTGTATCAATACACATGAGTATAAATCATTTAAATAGCTGTACCAAGTAATGCAGCAGGATTACTTATGCTTTCAAGTTACAGATACATAATGGGGCACAAAGCCTAAAAGACTGCTGAAGTGAACAGCTTTATCTTCAAAGATGTGAACAGAATATGTATCTTCCAGTGGTAACTGGTTTATTGTAAAAGGCTAGTGATATGGCTGTAATACAAAAAACCTAAAACTTGAAGACAAATTAAGAAAAAATTAAAAATATATTCATTTCTTTGATTCAAGAAGCTTGTATTTGGAAGCACCTGTCATCTCATCAGAGCCTTTCTGTTTGAGGAATCCTTAAATTTGACACACTTACTCCTCTACTCAGCTCAACAAATTGGTTTCATAAAGACATGACTCTTGCATGGCTGAAGATTATCTGTCAGAAAGGGATCCGCCTTCATATGCAGCCATCGAGTTAAAGAATCAATGTTTTCTTTCCACTGTGTGGTTAATTATTTGCACCATTAAAAATAATTGAATTTTATTTTAAACTTGTGATTTGAACAGGAATTTAGCCCTTAATAATTGTTACTTATTAAATGAAAAATAGCTTTGCAGTGCTTTTTTTGCCTTGTTCGTATTCTTCCATCAGTATGTCTTTGTTGAATAGGTAATCAAATTGCACTGTTTACTTTTCCAATAGCTGCACTAAATCATTTCCCTGGTTATCTGTAGAGTTTTCAGAAGTTCTGGGTAGCAAGCCGAATGTAGATATTTACAAATATTAAAAATGAATATGAAAACATTCACTGCTAAATAGAGGACAGGCTGACATTTATAAAGCTCACTCCAGGTTAGCTGAGATTTTTTTTTTGTTTGAACCCTGCTAAACTTTCAAGGTTGTTTTGTTGAACAAAACATGCTGAAAATCAGAATTGTGTGCTTTCACAGAAGGGTATCTTCACAACATTTTGCAATTGTCTTCATATCAATTTAATTCTTCTATCTTTCCTTAAAATCAATTTCTTCTAAAATTCTTGGCTTCAGTTGCAGTCTGTAACTTTGAACACGAGCTTCAATATATGTCGGATCCCATTGTCGGAAAAAAAATAATTCTTGGCAAGTATCCTCAAAAAAGAGAAAGTTCTGTATCCCGTATTTTGAACGGATCACTCTACCTTCTTTCCAGCACCAATTACAGTATTAAAGAGTGGATGGACAGCATTTTAGGGGGACATTTTCCTGGGAGTAACCTTTTCTTTTCATGTAGGCAGCTCCTTGCCTGGTCTCCAGGAGTCCAGAAAATCAGCACACCATCTTGGAGGCTGCCTAGAATTACATAAAAGTGAGTCCTCTGCAAACAGTAATATATTTGGTCACAAATCATATAGTGTAATTAGGACTGGGAGGGAAACATGTTTTATCAGTGTGTTTCTGAAGCTACCTTTAAATTTGCGGTACTGTGCAAATGGTTTGCAATGAATTAAACGGCAAAAAAAAATGCAATGAAAGTAGTTATCAGTATATTTTCCTGACAGTTCCTTTAAATGAAAACAATACCTGGTTAGCAGAATTTGAAACATTTCTGGATATCTCTTGAGTTGTGGCAAATCCTTTGGATGAAGTAAGAACAGTATACATGGACAATTTCTTTGCTTGTATTTCTATACAACGAATTTTGATATTTATGTTTTTTTAGTTATTTTAAAATGCTTCACATAGTTTTATTTTTAAAGGCTTCCAGCAAAGTTCCATTTCATAAGATAATGCAGATCATATCAGAGATCTTTTGTATCACACAAATGCATTTACTTCAGATGTGCTGTCACAGTGGTTCATATTAACTTCTTCTACAAGTTGGTTAGGAATCATGGATGGTTATTCTGGCTAATGAGAAGCCAACCCAACCACACAGCAGTCATTTCAAAAGGTAATGTTAAGTAGCCACCAGTTTTTAAAAACATCCTAACTTTAACATATCCTGAATATTTACTAGAAACCTAGAATGTTAAGTTGATGATTATGATTTATTTTATTTTTGGGGGAGGAGTTAATTTTGTACTGTAATAATATCTTACACTGCACTCAAACATGTGCCGAATTGGAAGCTTCCGACAATAAAAACAATTTATATGAGTGAGTAAAACCTAAGATATGAATTGAAGGTAAGCAGTCCATAATTGTTAAGTGCTGGAAATGTTTTTTTCTTTTCTTTTCTTTTTGTAAGAATAAAAGGAATTTCTCCAAATTTATCTGAAACGATGGAATATTCTTTAACAGTTTTAACTTCTCCACCCATTTCAAGCATTTTAAATGAAAATTAAAATTATGATTTTTTCCAGCTGAAATAATTATTCTAAATCTACTTTTCTAAAACATGAATACTTTAAAAGATAAAAGTTTTAGCATAACTAGTCGTTAGATTTGGAAAAATATTTTTAAGATCTTAGATATTTTAGTATGAAACACATTTTCTCACACTTGATTTTTTATTGAAAATCTGGTTTTCATACATACAAGAGACTAGAAATTAATGCAAAATGTTTATAACTGTGATAACCATTTAAGATTACTTTTATCTTTTGCTTTATGATCCAGGGAAATTTAATCAGATGCCTTAAAATGAATATTGGCCGCATGAGTATTGCATTTTACACCACTGGTTAACTGCATATTCATTTCAGAAAGTCATTGGGAGTAACAGCATGATCTTTACATAGAATCGGTGATGATTGCCAGTACATCAGTTACACTTTCAAAAGAAAAGTGGGATGCTGTTGAAAGAAGCACCTTACTTAATTTATGTGCTGAACTTGTAAAGTCAACACATTCACGCCATCAGTAGGAACTCCTGGCTATCTGTGCACAGGGCTGTAAATTCTGGTCAGTCCCTGTTGGGAGGTTCGCCCTCATGCCTTGCTCAGATGTGAGTACACTGCTTTCTTCCTTCTTCCAAGTTGTTTTCCACAGATGTATGTATAGTGCTGAGATTAAAGAGGACTGAAAATGCAATTTGGTTGACTTGCAGGGACAGAGGAGAAAGCAAAGACCTTAGTCCTTGGCTGTCACACAATATCCCACAAGATCCAGCCCCAAGTGTTTCCCCTTCTCTCTGAGTCAGTAACATCCTACAACAGGCTTCACGTCCTTAAACACCTGTGGCTGAAAACTTCAAATTTTTGCAGTGATGGATTTGGATGGATTTGAAGCTGTTCTTGGACTGTTTTTCACAGAATCACATAATCACAGAATTGTAGGGGTTGGAAGGGACCTCGAAAGATCATCGGGTCCAACCCCCCCCTGCCAAAGCAGGTTCCTTACAGCAGGCTGCCCAGGTAGGTGTCCAGATGGGCCTTGAATATCTCCAGAGAAGGAGACTCCACAACCTCCCTGGGCAGCCTGTTCCAGTGCTCCGTCACCCTCACCGGGAAGTTCTTTCTCATGTTGGTGCAGAACTTCCTGTGCTCCATCTTGTGGCCATTACCCCTTGTCCTGTCCCCACAAACCACTGAAAAGAGGTTGGCCAAATCCCTCTGTCTCCCACACCTCAGGTATATATTTATACACATTGATGAGATCCCCTCTCAGTCTTCTTTTCTCAAGGCTGAACAGACCCAGGTCTCTCAGCCTTTCCTCATAGGGAAGATGCTCCAGGCCCCGTATCACCTTTGTGGCCCTCCGCTGGACTCTTTCCAGGAGATCCCTGTCTTTTTTGTACCGGGGAGCTAAGAACTGGACACAGTACTCCAGGTGAGGCCTGACCAGGGCAGAGTAGAGGAGGAGGATCACCTCCCTTGACCTGCTGGCCACGCTCCTTTTAATGCACGCCAGGATCCCATTGGCCCTCTTGGCCACGAGGGCACACTGCTGGCTCACGGCCAACCTGTCATCCACCAGGACACCCAGGTCCTTCTCCTCAGAGCTCCTCTCCAGCAGGTCGTCCCCCAGCCTGTGCTGATACGTCTGGTTGTTCCTTCCCAGGTGCAGGACTCTACACTTGCTCTTATTAAACCTCATTTGGTTTCTTCCTGACTGTCTCTCCAGCTGGTCCAGGTCTCGCTGAATGGCAGCAAAGACTTCTGGCGTGTTGGTCACTCCTCCCAGCTTTGTGTTATCAGCGTACTTGCTGAGGGCAGACACTATTCCCTCATCAAGGTCGTCGATGAAGATGTTGAACAAGACCGGACCCAGCACTGACCCCTGGGGAACACTGCTAGTCACAGGTCTCCAGCCGGACTCCGTGCCGCTGATCACCACCCTCTGAGCTCGGCCAGTCAGCTAGTTCTCAACCCACCTTACTGTCCACTCCTCTATCCCACACTTTCTCAGCTTTGCTATCAGGATGTCATGGGAGACAGTATCGAAAGCCTTGCTAAAGTCAAGGTAGATGATATCCACTGCTCTCCCCCCATCTACCCAGCTGATGATGCTATCATAGAAGGCAACGAGGTTGGCTGAGCACGACTTCCCCTTGGTGAATCCATGCTGACTACTCCTCATAACCTTCTTCTCTTCCAATTGCTTGGAGATGGCATCCAGAACAAGCTGTTCCAACACCTTTCCAGGGACAGAGGTGAGACTTTGCTTTGGTTTGAAAGCAGTAGTTAAGAAGCAGACAAAAGAAAGTTGGTGTTTTTTCTTCTTTGATAAGATTTTAAAGAAGCATCAATAATAGTCAAGAAGCTATTAGAAACTGTGTATATAATGTGTTGACCAAAATGAAGAATGGATTCTGACCATCAATTAGCTTATTTCTGAATTTTAATTATTGTCTTTCTTATTTTTTTATTTTTTTTTCTGGCACAAAATTGTGTGTTTTTCAGTGTTTCATGTATTCGTTTTCTTACGTATACAAAATAAAAGCTTTTATTGTCTCAGTCTTTTCTGTTGACACCGGTGGCTACATAAAAATCAATTACAAGCCAGTTTTAAAGACAGTGTGTAATGCCATACAGAGATACAGGGGATAAGGAAAATAAGCAAGACAGTATATATATATGTATATATATATACATATATATATAAAAGCCTCTGGAAGGAAATATATCCTGTAAACATTGCTTAATGTCAAAGCAAGCCTAATGCTTTTGTTGTAGGAGAGCAGGTCTTTGGGAGGGAAAGCTCTTCACACAGAAATAGTTCTCATTCTGAAGAACATCATGTGCCAAATAAATTGTGAACAATTAAAGTTCCTTCACTCAGTTTTCGCATTCTCTTTGAATTCCTTAGCTTTTGATTTTAGACTTTATAAATCTCAGCTAAGCATAAACTTTTCATTAACCTGCAAATATATTCCTGATGGACAGGAAATCAGAGAAGAAATCTGCTAAAAATATTTATGTTAGAGCTGAATGGGAGAGTAGGTCTGGAAACTAGCCCTAGATCCCCACACTTCTGTACTTATGAAAGAAGACTAGTGAAAACAGCTTTTTGCCATCCCTTCTTTGGACTTGCAGCATGATAGACTCACTAAGAGCTAGCCTGGTTAGGACTGAAATTACAATTTTAATTTCAGTGCGAAACATTGGAAAAGAGTTATGGGCACTAGAGGTGACAGACAAATAATAGAAGGCTCCATGTTAATATTTATTAGTGTCAAGCGTGATGTAAAGTTGCAAAATAAATATACACTTGGTCCTTTTTCTTTTCTTTTTTTTTTCTTTTTTTCCTTTTTTTCTTTTTTTTCTTTTTTTTTCTTTTTTTTTTTTCCCCAGAACAGTTATTATCCAAGCATTCCTATTATAATAGAAATTGCAAAAACCTAATGATTTTCTCAAGAATTTCCACTATTGTTTAAAAGGCTTGAAATCTGATATTAATATTATAGATTTTTCATCAGAAAATCTGTGAAAATAAAAACAAACCAAAAACAACTTGAAGACTGAAATAGGAGGGCAACATATTTAATAACACCCAGGTAAGCCCATCCCTGAATTTTTATAATACTCTCTAGAAAGTAAAGATAACATAAAATTCAGGCTGCTTTGAGAAGGAAGGAAAGAAAAAAAAAACCAAAACCAAAACCAAAACAACAAACCACTCTCTACCATGTGAATTAATTACTTCATCATTAAATTAAGATTCACTTCAGATCCGTATCCATTTGAAGATCACAGTCCTTAGCTATAAAACCTTAAATAGACTAAGCTCCCTTTATGCCAAAGACCTCTGCAGTTCTGTTAGGCGTCTGTATTTAATGGGGCTTCAGCAACCTCTTTTTTCACGTGGGTGAGCAGCAGTTGATTCTCACTGCAGTGACCCTGGCTGTAAACTTGTTACCACAAAGAATTATACAGCACGCAGATATGAGAATTTGGAGGGAGAACTTCATTTTCACTGAATTCATTCATCAGAGCTATGAGTACAGCTCTTACTACTGTGATATTTAAATCTTTGATTATTGAACCCCTGATCCTCATACTATGTGTTGCAATTGCATTGCTTTATAAGAACGTGAGGTTGCATTGGGAAATAAAAACCTTTTCTTGAAAACTGAAAATAAACACTTTCAACACAACAAAAGCAGTCACAATTGTGTTGTCTGATGAAACAGAGAAATATTATATTGTGTACCTTTCAGAGAACAAAACAAAACAAACTAGATTATCTCCTGTCTTATGGCATTGACTGGTGCCATTGTATCTGACACCTGCAAAATGTTCTGTTCTGGAGTAGTTGTGATTTATACTGTCATTGCATTTCTTTTGTCCAATTAAGTAGTTAATATAAGGTCAAAGCTGTTTAGAAACTCCTCCACGTCTTAAGAACAAGCAATATATATATGAATTTTCTCATAAACCTACACATTTTATTCCCTTTCAAGCAGGAAGCTTCTTGAGAACAGACTGGTTTTGATTCTCAAGTAAATGAAGGTGAACTTAGCTTTGAACTCCATAGGCTTTTCCTAGAATGCAGCATCTTACTCAGATAACACTGAATGCAGTGCTCAGTATTCAGTGAAATCTTCCTAAGTAGCTGCAAGCACAGCCTTCTGAGGAACAGAGAGAGGAACATCCTGAAATGCACTCAGAAGAGTCCTGTGGCTACACTCTTAACAAGTATACACTTGATTTCTGTGCATGTTATATGGAATACTGAATTGCTTAGTACATTGCATGGAGGAGACTAAATTGAATGGTTATAGCTTGCAGAGAAATCAGAAACACAAAACCAGGAATCTACAAGAAAGAGGATAAAGAAGAAAATGGGAAACTGTTGGTATGCAGGAGAAAATATAAATGCAGGAAGCAGCATGGTGAAGTGCCAAATGAGTGGAGTGGATGGAAATGAGAGCATGACGGGCTGAGGTTATGTGAGGAAAAATTAGGGCAGAAGCTTTTGCAGAGAGAACACTATGAAAGGACTTAAAAACCCCTGACACTATGAAGTCAATTACTTCCCCAGCTAATAGAGAACTGTTCAAAGACAGCCAAGAGTGCAGAATTCTCAAACGACTTTGACCACTGCCAAAGCAGTAATAATAGAAAGCAAATACTATTTGTTATGCTTATTTTCCACTGTATGTATTTTTTCAATTCTCCTATCTCTTCCCCTCTATCTGAGCACATTCAGGTTAAATATTCTCTTCTATGGCAAAGTTTATGGAAAAAACAAATAATGAACTTCAAAGGCCAGTACTCGCAGGGGAGGGGATTCACTTAATGAAACCTGAAACAGGCAGTGACCTCCTACTTTCACCCTTAGTACTTTCATACCTTGATGCCTCTGTTTTGAATGACTTTTCACACAGCAACTCTTCAGGGTCTTTAAAGAAACCATGAAATGATGGGGTAAGAGAGAAAGACCTGTCATGGGCAAATAACTGCTTAAAACACAGAAGATACAGGAAACAAGAACAGTTAGTCACCTGTTGGGTTGGAAGGAGGTCCCTGGTGCAGTTCTGCAGGGTGCTGTCTCACAGCTTAATGCTGCTTAACACATTTATAAAGGATGTGGAATGGGAGGTGAGCAGGAAGGTGACAGAGGTTGCTTCTGATATGAATTTACTCAAGATAGAAAGAATAAGGGCAGACAGTGAAGCACTGCTAAAGGACTATAGAAGACTGGCTGAGTAATGAAAATAGCATATGAAATTTACAGAATCACAGAATCTTCTAGGTTGGAAGAGACCTCCAAGGTCACCTAGTCCAACCTCTGACCTAACACTAACAAATCCTCCACTAAACCATATCACTAAGTTCAACATCTAAATGTCTCTTAAAGACCTCCAGGGATGGTGACTCAACCACTTCCCTGGGCAGCCTATTCCAATGCCTAACAACCCTTTCAGTAAAGAAGTTCCTCCTAACATCCAACCTAAACCTCCCCTGGCACAACTTTAGCTCATTCCCCCTCGTCCTGTCACTAGGCACGTGGAAGAATAGACCAACCCCTACCTCGCTACAGCCTCCTTTAAGGTACCTATAGAGAGCGATGAGGTCTCCCCTGAGCCTCCTCTTCTCCAGGCTGAACAATCCCAGCTCCCTCAGCCACTCCTTGTACAACTTGTTCTCCAGACCCCTCACCAGCTTCGTTGCCCTTCTCTGGACTCTCTCGAGCACCTCCATGTCCTTCTTGTAGCGAGGGGCCCAAAAATGAACACAGTACTCGAGGTGCGGCCTCACCAGAGCCGAGTACAGGGGGACAGTCACTTCCCTAGACCTGCTGGCCACACTGCTTCTTATACAAGCCAGGATGCTGTTGGCCTTCTTGACTACCTGAGCACACTGCTGGCTCATATTGAGCCGACTATCAACCAGTACTCCCAGGTCCTTCTCTGTCAGGCAGCTTTCCAACCACTCATCTCCCAGCCTGTAGCTCTGCTTGGGGTTGTTGCGCCCCAGGTGCAGGACCCGGCACTTGGCCTTGTTGAACTTCATGCAGTTGGACTCAGCCCATCGGTCCAGCCTATCCAGATCCTCCTGCAGAGCCTTCCTACCCTCGAGCAGATTGACATACACACCTAACTTGGTGTCATCTGCAAACTTACTGAGGGTGCACTCAATCCCCTCATCCAGATCATCGATAAAGATATTAAAGAGTACTGGCCTCAGTACTGAGCCCTGGGGGACTCCGCTAGTGACCAGCCTCCAACTGGATTTGACTCCATTCACCACAACTCTCTGGGCCCGGCTATCCAGACAGTTTTTAACCCAATGAAGCGTACGCCAGTCCAAGCCACGAGCAGCCAGTTTCTTGAGGAGAATGTTGTGGGAAACGGTGTCAAAAGCCTTACTGAAGTCAAGGTAGACCACATCCACAGCCTTTCCCTCATCCACTAAGCGTGTCACTTTGTCATAGAAGGAGATCAGGTTCGTCAAGCAGGACCTGCCCTTCATAAACCCATGGTGACTGGGCCTGATCGCCTGGTTGCCCTGTAAGTGCTGCATGATGACACTCAAGATAATCTGCTTCATGAGCTTCCCTGGCACTGAGGTCAAACTAACAGGCCTATAGTTCCCCGGGTCTACCCTCCGACCCTTCTTGTAGATGGGCGTCACGTTTGCTAGCTGCCAGTTGACTGGGACCTCCCCTGATAGCCAGGACTGCTGATAAATGATGGAAAGCGGCTTGGCCAGCTCCTCTGCTGGTGGAGCACATTTAGTGTAAGGAATTGTAAAGTGATGCGCATGGGAAAAAGGCATTCTAGTTTCACATATAAAATGATGGGTTCTGGGCTGACCATTTGCACCGAGAAACACAGTCCTTATGTTATGAAAAATAGCTTCAGGAAAAACCCACTTTCTTCTCATGGTTCTTGATGGACAATGACAGGACCAGCCTTTTATTTTCATTCTTTAGTTTTGCTTAAAAATGATGCTGCCAGAGGTACTCCAAGGGTTATCTCTAGATAATGGGCATTTTAAAGCACTACCTATTTTTCCAGTCTGGAAAGGCTGCAATGTTTGCCTTGTGCCACATTAATCTAATTCAATTTGTTCTATTGATAATTAGCAAAGGACACTTGTGATGGCTCCTTAGTGTTGTGAAATGCTTTTTTATACTTTTGACACCATTCTGGGTACTCACGGCATTTTATATTAAGCTTCTGAGATGATACAAATGTCAGGATTTATAGTGGAAGCTGACAAGTGCACTTTAAAAAAGCCATAAATGTGAAGCCTATGGCCCAGTGAATAACAAAATGGTCAGTGACTGAGGACAAAGGTTAACAAGGTGGAAGCAATAAATCTGATTTAAGTGAAGGGCTCTTCAAATCTATCTCAATATCACATCTTAATTTACCAGTGTTTTCCACACCACATAGTTTTTTTTTTCTTTTCTTTTCAATAATTGGATAGATACTTGAAAGCACAATCAAGAAAACAGAGAGGTATAATAGAGTATGGAATTGCAGTCTGTTTATTATTGTTCTGCCTTTTCAAGGCATTGTAAGACATTTTTGCTTTAAAGATTGAGCTTCAGACTGAGCTTGAGTGGAAATTACACTGATTTAAAGACAGGTCTTTGGAGAGTTACATTTACGGACAGTTCTACCAAGTGTCCAATGTCTTCAAAATAAACCTGCTACCTCTTAGATACAGAAGAATTTCAAACTCAGACTTCATTACAGCCTGTACTGGAACATAAGCTTTTCAATATTTCTTGTCTGCAGGCAGTCAGAGAAAAAAAAGCATTAGAAGTAACCCTATTCCACTCAACAGGTTGGCTTTGGTGTAAATGAATCCAATTCCACCGCTTACTGACAAAAAAAAAAAAAAAAAAAAAAAAAAAGTATGAGGATTTGAATAATTCAGACTCTAACAGAAAAAAAAAACACAACTTCATTTTGTCTATAGGGGACTGGGAGTTAATTGAATGTGATTTATAGTACTTGAATGAGCTGGTTCACGTCAGTTATAAATTGTGAAAAACAAGCTTTTGTGTTCACAAATGGGTATAAATGCAGATATATGAATATTTTAGTATAAACTTGTGCACCTGTGATGACTTACTTTCATATCATACATTCACTGTTCAAATATTCGTAGTCTGAACAGCTCCATGTTTTTTTTATTCACTTAGAATGAAGTGATATTAAATAATAATGAAACCTAATGTTGAACAGCAAGCATGAAAAACCTTCAACATAAAAAAAGGGTAGGAAAAAGAGACAAAAAAATCAGAAGCAAAAAGCAATAGAAAACTTCTGGAGAAAAAAGAATGAAAGCCTAAATACATATTTATCAACATAAATGAAAAAAGAAGCTACATAAATGTCTTCAAGGTCAGCTGTCAATTTTCACAAACCAGCTGCTTAGAAATTACCAAAAAATCCTATCCATGAGTCCACTGGGAATTTTACAGAATTGTAGCATAATCCAGTCAGAAGGGCTCAGATTTCACTACCACCCAACTAGCAGTAAAAATCAGTTACTTGGTCTTTAACCACCTTGCCCAGGTAGTTAGGCTTTAGACAAAGAAAGAAAGAACAAACAAAAAATTCACCAAGAAAAGCAACCCCACAACAAAATAAGCTAATTTGCAATGAATTATTGCCAATGCTGGACCTACGATACAGCTAAGCTGTTCTGATTATGTCTAATACCTAAAGAATAATTTTCACTGCATATACACAGCATTACAAGTGCTAAAATACTGTTAGATTTTTTAAAGAAAAATGCACTATCAGCACATTTTGTGTTTGTTTCTGTTCAAGAGCAGCATCAGCCCACTTTTATTGTGTTATACGCTTATCTATAGCAAAAGATTGTGAGACCTGCTCTGAGACAAGTAGATTACAGTAGAGTCAACTAAAGTCAACAAGACTAAGAAGGCAGATTTCAGCTGACAAAGCAAAGGATGAAATATCAAGAAACAAGGAGAGCTGTCCCAAGATTCATTCAAAATATTCTCTCCTTTGAAATCAACACAGAACTTGCAATAGATTGACAGGCTGCCTTGAAGTCTGAATCCTGTCATCCTCTAACTATTGTCCAGAACAAAGTCCTCATTGCATGATATTAAAGATGTTTTTTTGGGAGGTGCAGCCTATTTTCCAGTTAACAGTCAAAGAATGACTTCAGCTAGAGATTAGAAAAACTAGGATTTCCTAGTGTCAGGTTTCTTTTGCATTGTGTGCATGTGCTCTAAATATGTAGTGGGTTTGTTTGTTTGTTTGTTTGTTTGTTTTTAACATATATATTATTATTATTATTTTCTAGCTATTCTGTCTGTAAATTTTCTCCCCTGCATCACACAACAGTCTTATTGGTATATGAATCTGCAAAAGTGAAAAATTAAAAACTACAAAAAGAAATGCAAATTCTTTAGGGAAAATTTTCACTAAGGTGACATTCTGGCCTTTTGATAAATGGATTCATTTGTTTTCAGAACTGGAGCCAGAATATTGTTACACTGAGTAGACTGCAATCTCTCTTTCTCTCTTACCCTTACCAACCTCTTCCCTAGCCATTTTTACTATAGTTTTTGGTTGCTGTTTGTTGAGGCTAACATCAAAAGAATTTTGAAGGAATAATACCAACAAATAATGTCAGAGCCTCAATGGAAAGATAAAAGAGAGTCTATCAACGGCTGGTCCTGTGAGTGCTCAAGAATTCAAGAAGTGTGACAATTGCTTTGTGGAAAAAGCACAGCAGCCAAGGCTTTTAAAACTGTCATCAAAGCATCAAAACAGAACAAAAGCATTACCGAAGACAATCCCAATCTGTAGGTTTATACTGTTTTTTATTTAAAGACAGATGATCTTCACATGCTAAAAATCATGACCCAAAGTCCCTGTGGTAGACAATGGATAAATAACCGTGTCTACCTTTTATGGTATCCGTAATGAATGCAACTATAAGAAACCTACAAATGATCTCTACTTGGTGAAAAATCTAGTTTTAAGTATTTTTATGTATTCTTCTGCTGAAGGTCTGAGTGACTGAGCTTTACATATCTGATTGCTCACGTGAAGTACTTGTTCATTTGCAAAGGAAGCAATGCATCTTTCAGGATGAACCACAGCCTGGCAGAACAGGAGAGGGCACTGTTCCACACGGATGCTGGTCCACCTCTGCCTTCCTCGTAATTAAATGAGCTGCAGAGAAACTTGGCTGCAATTTGTACAACGAACACGGTTACTATCTGCAAACAGCCTGTGATAACAAATGGACGTGAAATTTGCTTGCTGCAGTTTGGGCATCTTTGCACAGCGCCTATGTGAATGTACCAAGTTTTCTGAGCAGGGAGCGTGTGTACTGTGCATTTTTATAGACATTATGCATACTTTGTTTAGAATGTTTAGGTTAGTTCAAAGTTCTGGATAAGAAGAATGCTGACTTGTATGAAATTATCTGTAATGTGTATGCATCACTTATAACGCTGACTGTTTCCTGCCTAGAAAATTCATACTGCTTCTCATGTGGAACCTCTACAGTATTTATCACAGGAATTCAGAAACAAACAAACAAACAGATAAACAAACAAACAAACAAACAAAACCCTAGTAATAGGGTTATAATTAAAGTAATAATTAAAAGAAGACCTAATAAGAGGTGGGTAGGAAGATAATAAAAATGACAAATTTAGAATAACAGGCAAATCAGATGTCCATATATCTTTCTTAATTTTGAAAAAATAATTAACAAGGTGGGAAAATTTATTTGCATTTGGAACAGATAAATGTTATTTTTTGATAGATAGGAAGCAAGGTTAAGAGTTTAGATTTGTACTGCAACTTTTTGTTAATTGTCTACATCTTACTGGAACTTAGAAATTCCAGTTTACTTAAAATCAGGGCACAACCACAGAACCTCTAGCCATGACAGTGCCCACACACCACCTTCTCTGGGGTCTTTGGTGTCATTGCTGTCATATGAAAATGTGCTACATCAGCAGCTAAACAGCATGAGAGAAGTAGACCTGCTTAAATCCAAAGATGTGCAAGATGTTCAAGTTATACTAGTATATTAATATGAATGATTCCTTTTCTGTTATGAACATATGATATTTCAGAATGATAGAGAATAACGTAAGATACCGCACTGTGAAATACACACATGAGAAAAAAAATCATATCAAAATATGGGGTAAAAAGCCATATACTCTGTGCACAAATCAAAGAACAGGTGTTTTACAGATAAGCTTTTATCATTGAAAATTTCAAAACTAATATAACTTCTCACATTCTCATCATGTTGTAAGGAAATTGAGGATGGAACTATTGATAAAAAAGTAAAACAGAAAGATGGAAATCTGTCTTTGCATATAGTAAAGCTCCTACTACATCTTTGTTTTCTGAAGAAGAAACAAGAAATAAGCTTGACAGTACTGAAATACCTTACTTGGAAAAACATCTTACTTAGAACAACTATTAAAAGCTCATCTTGTTCCCACTGAAAAATGGTTCCTTAAGGTTTTTAATTATAGCATAGAACACAGAATAAATTTGAGCAACTTTAAAAAATGTTAACATAAAAAATAAATTTCATGTTACCATAAATTGCTATATTCCTTAAATTATATTTTAAACTGTACAAAATTTCTTTTGATTCAGAATGAGTTTTTAAAAACTTTATGCTCTTTTTTTCAACAAGTCTAAGTGCAAGGTGCTGCACCTAGCTTTGGGCAATTCCAGACATGAGCACAGGCTCTTTGAGAGCAGCCCTGCAGAGAAGGACCTGGGGGTTCTGGTGGATGAAAAGCTCAACATGAGCCAGCACTGGTTGCTTGCAGCTCAGAAGGCCAACTGCGTCCTGGGCTGTATCAAGAGTTGTGACCAGCAGCTCAGGGGAGGTGACTGTGTCCCTCTGCTCTGCCCTTTTGAAGCCCCACCTGGACTGCTGCATCCAGATCTGGGGCCTCCCAGCAAAAGAAGGGTGAGGACCTTTTAGAGTGGATCCAGAGGAGACTATGAAGAAGATCAAGGGGCTGGAGCACCTCTACTGTGAAGAAAGGCTGAGAGAGCTGGGGCTGTTCAGACTGAAGAAGAGAAAGCTCCAGGGTGACCTCACTGCAGCTTTTCAGTACTTAAAGGGGGCTTATAAAAAAGATTGAGAGTGACTTTTTGCTCAGGCAGGTAACTATAGGACAAGAGGGAATGATTTTAAATTAAAAGAGGGGAGATTTAGATTAGAGGTTAGGAGAAACTTCTTCACTCAGAGGGTGGTGAGGCACTGGAACAGGTTGCCTAGAGAAGTTGTGGATGCCCCATCCCTGGAGATGTTCAAGAACAGGTTTGATGAGACCCTGGGCAACCTGATCTAGTGGGTGGCATTCCTGCCCATGGAAGGGGGGTTGGAAATAGATGATCTGTAAGGTCCCTTCCAATCCGAGACATGCTATGATTCTATGAATGTAGTAATACACGGGATGTTTTAGACACAGTAATACATATTTCTGGTTTATAGTGACTGTCTTGAAGAATCTAAATTACAAACTCTATCAAATCTCTTATGAGAAGAGCTGTATGTTGCATTTATTCTTATCAAGTTTACTTTCTGTAATTTTATGGAACATTCCTTCATTTTCATTGCAGCAAATGGTAAATGAAGAAAATACTTAGAAACGTGAAACTGAAAAAAAACATTTTGTTTTGAACTCAGTACACTGAAAAGTTCTCCTAAGTCAGTGAAACTATTCAAAGCTCCAATTCAGGAAATCCTTAACAAAGTGCTGTCCCGAATAAGACCAAATATTACACACAGAATCAAGGTCTATAGGTAGCTGAGAATTTAAAATATTAGGAAACAAATCACCAATCCTTTCAAAGTCTAAACAAGGTCCATTTCTTTAGATACAGTGGCACATATCAAAATGGTTGATAGGTGTGACAATTACGACTATGCATGTCTCATTTCACTAGAAATGACATCACTACTTTTGCTGCACAATCTATAGTTTGCTCCTTAATGATAGTCTTGGGAGATATTCTGAAGAGAAAAAAAGATACTGGCTTTGGTAATTTATTGGATATCTTAATGTCTGGGAGCAAATATTTGGATTTATTTGATCCGTTTTGACAGTGGCATATTTTTCTGAGAAATAATGGGGAGAAAAAAAAAAACATTGGTGTGATGTTTATATTCATTATAACCACTTTTTTTTTTTTTTTTCTATTGGATGTGGAAGATGACATCAGCTACAATCAAAGTGAAGGCTTAATAGAGACAATAAAGTTATAGTGTCCAAGACAAGGCCCTGTGGTGGCTAGTGCCATGTAACCTACCAAACTGAGAGATTGGCAAGGACAATCCTTTCCTGACATCCCATATGGGAATGATTAAACTTGGATTTTTAACAATATTGCACTTTTTTTTTTTTTCTTTCCATAGATCAACAGAAGCCCTCAGTGTTAACTATATCCATTATACGGTCCTATAAGGAGTTAGAGGAGAACTACTGCTGGAAACACACTTGCCTTGATGTTCAGCCCAAGCAAGAGCAGGCAGCTGCTGCTGTGTGTGATTTATGTATCATTAGAAATGTGCTGCTTGTTTCAACTGCCTATTTTATCAAGAGATTTGCTGATTAAACTAGAAATCCAAGTTAATATCTGATTCATTACCACTGCAAAAATGAGGTCATGCACAATGATTTTGGAACCAGGGTCAGTTAGCCAGTGAAGGAGCAAGCTGAGCAGATGCAAGAAGGAATGCTCTGTAGCTGTATCACAGCATGTTTTATCAGAGGGCTTGAATGCAGTTGATTTCAGACCATTACAAAATATCATAGATCTAACGCTGTAATACAGTACAATTGTTTTCACTCCAAAAAAAAATCTACATTTTGAACAATTCATACAATTAAGCTTGGGAACTATAATTAAGTTTTGTAAGAGTATTTGTACCAAAGGTTTCCTGATCTTATCTTTTTGATAAATGGAGGTCAACAATTCACCAGTAAAAGTCTGCTCCATTAAGCAGACTAAGACATTTGTTGAAAATTGTAAGCATCATCCTGACAAGTTTCAGAGACTTTTATAATATTTGTAAAAACGTCACCAAAACCCGTGTCACCATTTCTATATTCTGGCACATACAATAATATGCTCTCCATTCTCTGGATATGTTTTTTCTGAAATGACTTTCATCACTGGAATCTATGTGACTGATGATGTAGGAAAGTATGTCCACATATAAGGCATCAGGGCAGTTAAAACCTGAAGGAACATTTAACACCTCCCAAAATGGATAAAGGTTGTTGTAGATGACCTGCAGGGATTTTTCAGTATGTTGATTTCTACTGAACACTTGTCATAATGGTTGGCTGTTGGATCAAGATGAATTTTCTTCTGGGATTTAAAAATCTGTAAGTTTATTCTTGGCTGTTTGTTAATGTTAATGAAACCCTATTTCATATTTCTAGTGATGTTACTCCCTTGGTGTTTCTACAAATAAGTTTTTGGTCCTCTCAGTGGATCCAAGAATAATCTTCACATCCACCACATGATACAGCCACCAGGAGAGAAGAACAAATTCCCCTTTTGCTTCCCAAAAATACAGCATTTGTACTCTGATATAGATATGTGTCTTGTAAGAAAATTATAAATTATGTCAAATTATATTCAGCCATGAATTTATACTATGGTAAACTAGATATGAGGATAATAGGTGGAAGGCTTGTGCATGTGTACAATACAGCAGAACCATTTAATTTTCAAAAAATATGAAGATCCTTAAATCATAAGTGAGAAATAAAAGAAAACATATATTGAGATCTCTATCAAACTGGCTTATCTACTATCTAAATATAAGAAATTTTAACCATAGATATGAAGAACATATCTTAACACTGTCCATGGATATTTGATACTATCATGTGCAGCATTTCTAACACTAAACTGATATATATTTTGTTTTATTTCTTTCTTACAGAAGTTGGCATACCCAGAAGCTTTTTGTTTTGTAAATGCATATACTTTGAAACCATTATATGTATATTTGACTAATACTTCAAACTCCTAGAAAGTCTATCTGACTTTGCATTTTATACGCCGCATAACATTTCACATTTTTTATTTGCTTTTGGATGCACAAGTTCTTGTAAGTTTAATTTCCATAAATGTCAGATGAAAAATAAAGAGTTAGTAGGATGATGAGGAGGCAGACTTTAAGGAATAGTTACACTTAGCCATAACCAACTCAGATTACTAAGTTCCTCGGTAGTTTCATAAATAATGTCAGGATATTCAATAAGACATATTTACTGATGAAAGAACATGGACTAGTATATTTTTACTAATGATTTTTTTTTCTTAGTTTTGGGTTGTAATTCAAACATTCATCATTTGCTCTCCAAAGGCCATCTCACCATATCAAAGGCCATAAGAGATCATTAGCTTCAATAATATGCAATTTCTCTTTTTTTCCCCGTTAAGTCCCTGCAAAGCTCCCTGTTCTGCCTTCTTATTTTTTTTCTGTCTGAAAAAAAATATTCCATCTTTCTGATCATGCAGGAGGCCATATGTCACTTTGTCGCAGAACTGGAGTTTCTTTCCAGTAACAGATTGGGCAAACATGGAAAAAACACCCACTGAACTCAAATCTAATGGTATCTGCAGGAGTTGGACTGGATGATCCTTGTGGGTCCCTTCCAACTCAGATATTCTATGATTCTATGATCTGGTTGAAGGGAGCATAACCATCCAAATGTAACAACCTAGTGGCATTTTTCAATCCCACAAGCCATGTTAGATTTGCAGATTGTCTCTGTGAGCATTGTATGGTAGCAACTGGACAGCTGGTGTGGATTTTCTTTCTTTTTACTCATTATTGTCAAGGGGCCAGAATGGTGTGCTGTTTAGCTTCCAAAAATGTAAGCTGGTACATGGGCTTGTATGTCAAGGTAGGCATTGAAACACAGCTGACCAGCCTGTTATTGCCTCCTCAGAGATCCAGGCTACCAAATCCAGCCTGGGTCACAATGATGACTTCATTTCTGAGCTTTAGGTAGGCCTTTCTCTGAATAATGGTGACAGAAACTCGCCAAGTCTCTTTGTGGGGTAGGTTTCTGACAGCTAGCTTGCTGCCAGTTCACAGATTGGCATCTCTTCTCCACATTGTAATTTCTTTAATAAATCCTGATTCTAAGCCTTAATGAAAACACAGTAAATTCTCCTGGGTGAAATGGAGGTGAATCTGTGGGTTAAAACTCCCAAATTATGAAAATTCATGAGCTTGTTGGGCAGGAAATTCTATGATCTATTAAACAATTTCAGTTTCTCAGTTTCATGTGCAAGCTTTTGTTATTCACTGTCAAGTCCATTTCTATTTTTCTCTGGATTACTTGCCTTAGGACGCAATTAATGTAATAATCTTAGGTATCGCCAATAGCAAAAATGCATTTGGTTACAGGACTGCTCATAAAACCTCTCTTAAAATTCCAGACAAAATTTCCCTTTAAACACGCTTTTCCTCTACCATTGCCTCTATATGATGCAGAGATAGGACATAAAAACCTATCCTGCATATGCTGAAGACAGTAAAAGTAAAAATAAAGTCTATGAATAGTCACAGAAACAAACATTAGTAACGTTCATTCCTTATTGCCAGGTAAACAAAGGTTTGCATTTAGCCTGGCCCCTCCTGTTGAACTCTAGGGAGAGAATGTGTATGAACATAGTAATCTTTTCTTTACATTGATTTGAACAAAATATCATTTGTATGGCTTTTAGTTTTAACTTGTAGATATAGATGTTTTCTCCATATATTATTATGAGAGGGTATTACACCCACTGGAAATGAATTACAAACATTTTCTTTTAGGATGTCACATATAGCTCAAAAAGTTTACGTGGAATTTCACCAAATTTCCCTAGCTACTACCTTAAGAATATACCTGGTTGTATATGAAGTTGAAAAAAAGAGATACACAATTAGACCTGAATTCAAAAAAGAAATTATATTCACTGATATCAGAAAATGTTCCTGTAACAAGTTGGTCCTCACGCTTTCTAGATGAATGTGTTTTTCCTATTTCTAAATCTGCAAGTTTTCATTCTTCTTGCATGGGTCTTTTTGTACTGTCTGCAATAGCAAGGCATGTGTTGTAGACTTTCTTGTATTTAGTTTCTGCATCCAAAGTCTACTGCCAACACGTAAACGAGGTTCAAGCCTGTGTACCCCTCCGTGTAACTCACTGTCTTTTCTTGGGAAGAGATGGGGAATTGATGTGAGCGCAGTGAGTGGTGCCCAGGCAACTATCATGGCTGCTGCTGCTGCCTCCCAGAAGCAGAAAAGGAGGCAGCAGGATCAAGGGAAGGCTTAAAATATCTCCTCTGGCTTATACCACCCTGTTAGCTTGCCTCTCCTGGAAGGCTGGAAAGAGAAGTTGGACTTGGGCCAGTTCTGGGACTGGGGCCACCCAATACGGAATAGCTCAGTTAGCTCAGATTTTTAAATATATTGTTTCAGAAAGTTTTTCTTCCACATTGTTTAAGCTTCTGCTGTTTCAACATGTTGAATTTATTTTTTAAATTGTTTTAGTAGTATTTATTTTTGTTGCTGATGCTGTTACGGTGTATCAATTCCTGATGGTATTACTAATAGGGATCTGCCACATAGTCATTATCTTTTTGGTTTTTTTTTCCTAGATTGATATTTCATTATTTAAAACTTACTTGAATTGTTGTTACTAATTTTTTGTCTTGCTCTGATTTACCGCAAATGCTAGTTACACACATGTTCACAGAGCTGTGCAGTATCTACAGTACAAGAATGTCTGTATTGAAGACACAGTTCATCAGACGTGCTTTGCCCTGCTTTGGAAACTTACAGCAAGACCTTGAAAATCCCCTGCTTTTCTTTCATCTTTCAAGGGTCAACAGTTTCAGCTATGGCAAATGAACCGCACTGTTTCAGTATTTATCTGCCTCAGGGTCTTATTCATTTAACATGTAAAATGAAAATAAAGGGAGACTTTTCATGAACTGTATCGATTTCGTCACTGTGAGATTGCTAGTGGGTGTATTTGACACAGCTTCTAAAAAGCCATAAAGTAATTAACACTTCTTCGAAGTGCTTTAAGGGCATATTCTGTCTTTAGCTCTATGAGAAGTTCCCTAGAGTCTTCACAACTCATCTGGTTTCTGCCTCTTAAAAAGAAAAAGGAAAAGTTAGTAAGTATACAGCTGTACATATGTATTTATGGAGGATGGAGTCAATTGATATGACAGTCCATATGCTGTTTTTGGTAAAAGCCATACAGGGTTAGGAATAAAATTTGTAACATAAGTTTTAAGATTTTAATGGTGTTTATTTTTTTTTTTTTAAGAGAACTAAGTAAAAACTAGTGAGGATGATGCTGAGAAGGGTAGAATATATTGTGAAAGTTGTCTGGTTCTGATTTAAAAAACTGCATGGATTGATATATACATATAATGTGAAAAGGACGAAACAACTGGATTTCCCACCCCTCCAAACCAGAGGAGTCTCTATTCAGGAGAAATGTCTTCAGGTAACCTCCACTTTCAAAGCTGAACAGGAGGTGTCAATGATTAAACTATATAAATATATAGCTGAAAAACAGATTCCATTTGTGTGATGCACGTTATTTCTTGATAAAAGAATAATAGAAAATATGAAAATAAAATGATAAAATGATTAAAAAGCCTTTTTTTTTCCATTTATATTCTCTCCATATTTGTCAGTCTTGAATAGCTGTGTGTCAGTTCTCAAGCTGTGAAAATGAAAGGTGTTGGCATGTCTTGTGGTTAGAACTCTTTTTTGGTAGGTTTTTGTATTTACAAACTGAATAAGCAGAAAAAAACAGAAGTTCATAGCATAATGTTTTTGCTCAAATAAGGATCACTGTAAGACAATATATTTGTGAAAACTGACTAGAGAGCTTTGAATTTTTCAGGATGTGGCTAAAATTATCAAATTGTCTGTGCTGCTGCTGTACTGAAACAATGTTTTGGTTTAGCAAGGTAGATTCTCCACTGTGTTATATATAACTGTGCAGAATGTCAAAACTCTGACACTAACGATAACTCTGCAGACTTGTCAAAAACAAAGCTGTTTGTTCTTTGAATTATCTGTCTTATTCCAGAATATGATAATTACCCATCTTATTTCACACTGATACAGGGTATATTGTTTGCACTCTGATCTCTGTACATTGATCCCCTCTACTGCATTGTCATGAAAGGAGGTGCTGACATTTATATAAAACCTGAACTAAGAAATTAATAGATGAATGCTGTAATCAGGGTTTTTTGAAGACTTAAGTGAATTTGGCATCAGTAATCAGTGGAGACCCAGAAAGGCCTGTTAAACAATTGTTAAAGTCTTTATTTTCTGTCTGTATAACAACAGTTGAAGTCTTTATTATTTAGCTATAAAAGATGGGTTGGTTGCTTTAAAACCACATTTCAGTTGCAAAGTAGTAGATGTCTTTTAGGAGTCTGCTTGTTTAACAAACAAGGTGTCATCTTTTATTGAATTAGAAAGTTAAATGTAGTAAAAACTGCATGCTTCAGCTGCCAAACCACTTAACCAAGAGATTCAATTGTCTCAAATATCTTAACAAATATCTATTATTAAAAATAAGCTAATAGATATGACTGAGATTTAAATGAGTGAGCAGAAAGTGTCTTCTAACTCCTGCCTTATTTTTAAAACTGATTCCCACGTCTCAAAACATTTGAGGATTGGTTTATTTGAAACCTGCAACATTGCCACTGAAGATGGCAACTTTCATCCTTTAATTTAAACAAATACCAATGTGTGCTGCAAGTGAGAGCTTTTAGAACTCCTGTTTTCTGATATTCAAGCTGATATGTCATTCAAGAAAGATTAGTTTGGAAAAGGACACCCTCAAAAGAACACTACAAAGATAAACAGGTAATTGGAGAGTCTAACTTAGGATACTAAAAATGTTTGGCCTGTGTAGTCTGGAAAGAGGAGAGTGGTGTTTATTGTTCTCTATCAGTTCATCAAGGGAATAAACACCAGGGAAAGGGAAAAGCTATTAAAGTTAAGGACAAATTTGGCAAAAGAATAAATGAGTATAAATAGACTATGAATAAATAAGGTAGATATTGGAAGAAAGTTTCTAACCATTAAGGGAACGATGTTCTGGAAAAAAAAAGCCTTTGAACAAGAGAAAATGAGGAAAAAATATGTAATTAGTTTTACGAAGGAGCTACTTCTGTTTGCAATCAGCAGTTCCACTGTTGCCTGCAGTTTCCAAGGACTGTAATGATGAATCAGAATTTCTTGTCTAGCTCCATGCTCCAATCTTCTCTGTGTGATACAGAAAATGTGCAGTTCATATGCACTGCTAGCCCTACTCACGTGCAGGTCTCAGACCTTTGCTTAAACCATTAAGAAAGATATGTAGGTGCAGAGAAACCTGAGAATATCGTGCATTTTTATGTAGCTGTAGGAGTCTTTGCTTCTTAGTCTTTGTATATGAATAGCTACACATTTACAGTAACATGCCTATATCTTACCTATCAATTCTATAGCAGATAAACTAGTATATTCACAACAAGCACTTTTAAAGTTTGCGCTTTTCATCTTACAAAGGGAAATTACCTTAAAAAATTGGGTATGACATACAGTTTAGCCTATAGACTACTGCTAACTTCACAATCAGAGCCCTGAGGTTGTCTGTACCATGTCCTTTTTTCTCATAAAAAAAGTTATAGGACAAAACAGTCACTCACCTAAAAGCTTCCAGCTCAGCAAAGAAAGAACTGGAAATTACAGTTAACATCCTTCTCACAGGGAAACTCCAGAGGCACACTGTGTTGCAGAGACAGAACTAAACGATGTGTGAATTCAGGTTTGGGAAGAAAACTGCACAGACTGAACCCAGACTAAGCCAAGGGCCTTTGAATCCTAACACTTTCCCCTCTGCCTAAGAACGGAACACTGAAGAAAGGAGGTACTGCTGAATGTAGGAAATGGTAAGACAAATTATTTCTGCAGAGCCAGAAAAGAAGTTTTCAAGACTACAAACCAAGCAAATAGCATAATTAACTTAGTGGGGAAAAAAAAAAATAAAAAGAATTAAGGAACATATGAATAAAGAGCTATTAAATTCTTTGCTACAATGCATTTTTTAAATATGAAGCTTTAGAAATCTGTTCTTATTTCTTCTTCTTTAAGTGAAAGTTCTTCAACTGACTCTGGGGACAACCACTTACTTTCCTGTGTCAAGAGCACTGAAAATAAAAATTCTGGCATCCTGCATACAGGTTTCTTCTTTGCCAGTATCCCAATACAAGTTCATGTTAGAACAAAGCTGGTAGATTAAGAGCTGTGACTACCCATGGAACTCTTGACAGAATAACTGATTGTGCCCAGTGTCAGTTATGCACTTTGGGTCATTTGAAATAGATATTCCCTCCAGGCTTGTCATCTCTTTGTGTTACCCTCTTCAACAGAGCACAGCAAGAGCAATTCAATTATGTTCAGAGACTCGAGGAAAATTAAGTATATGCAGTGCCAAAACGCAGTGCAACATGACATAGACGAAGCTAAACCTCCATGTAGCACATGCAGGACTTGCTCTCCAGTGGAGATCTCTATGCACAGAAGCAGTGTGCAGCCTGAGCCTTGCTGCACGCACGCCTTTCTGTTGCTTCTCAGTAACGACTTCCGTTTTAAGAGTATAAAACACTGAACTTTGTTTTCGGTTCACCAGGGAACAGAGCCCTTTGCTTTCAGATGAGCCCTGCTTCTGAGTTTGTCTCACTTTTAAGTGTGATTTGAAGCTTAACGTTCTGTGCCTGGAGGTAGGCTGCAAGTGAAGCTGTTGCTGGCGCATAGCAATACCGGTGTCATATAATGACATCAGTGAGAAACCAAGCGCAGAGCTTGGCAAAGATCACCTGATTCTATCTAGAATAATCCATTTATATCTTCCAAACAAACTCTGTAAAAACTAAATTGGGACCACTCTCAAAGTATCTTTTAAGTGGGAAAGGCATTTAATAATGCAAAAATTGTACATTTATACTCCCTAGATCAGCACTAATACATTTTTCCCCCTATTTATTAAATGATCACCAGGAGCCTAAGATCTTCACTTAGCTTTCTTGTACAGGGAAATTAAACCAGCCCATTATTTCTGGTGTAAACCTCTCTCTGTAATCCATAGATACTCTTCCCACTGCCTGCTTCCAGCTTCCTGTGTACCAAGGACCAAAGGCCCAGCTCTGATGCTGCACAGATGCGTAGCCTTCATTCAGTCTGCTGAGGAAGAGCTGTGAGAAAGTTCATAGATTGATAAGAAATTAGACAGAGACAGGGCCGTTAGGATAAAATCATTGGATCAAGCAGTTAAAGGGAAAACTCCATCATGGGAAGGTATAAATATCTATTGGAGAAAAAAATGGGAGCCTGACTGGGGCTGTGTTATTGGGTCATCACATCAAGTTATCAACATCACCTATGTTGACAAGGTGGTGGAAAATTATATCTCAACAACACGGAGAAGCAAATTCACAAGAGCTTCAGGGGCCAGTCTTTCCCCACTTGACTGGGGCTGCCTGACCAGCAAAGACTTTTCAGGTATTGTAGCAGAGGACATGAGCAATAAATAATTGCTTGGTATCTTTAACTTTGGTATATTCTGCTTGCAGAGTCTCCCTGCACCCAGCTAAAGAAGACCAAACAAACTGATCCACTGGAAAGCTTCCTTGAGACCTGTCACCTCTGTTACATTTGTGAAAAAAGAAAAAAAAAAAAATCTAACAGCCATAACTCAGCTGTATCTGTACTCCTGAAACACTAAAGAGTATTTGGAACTGGGTGGAAGATGGCAGATGTTTAATACCTCCTACAACTTGCATCAGCGAGCACATTTGGAGAGGAAGTGAAGAAGATTATTACACCCAGTTGGAGTTTCAAGGAGAATTTAGTATAAAGCATAAGTAAGTATCCTCATCAGAATTTGTTCAAGAGGACACAGTAGTTAATAACACTTTTATTCTTTTGAAGAGCACCAATTTTTTCTCCATTTATTTTCACTACTTTACATAAGAGAATTTCTGTTTTGAGATTGAAAATTGATTATAAGATGCTCAGAAGTACTGAGACAAACAAGAATGCCATCACACTATTGGTTCAGCAAACAGAGACCTTTACCCATTACTATCACCTCATTTTCCTAGTGTCACAAAGGAAAAAAAATAAATTAAAAAAAAATCAAAAAGCAGGCAAAAAGGCTTTGAAATTTTAGCAATGCCTCTCCCCCCACTTTCTTTTTTGTTTGTTTTTTTGTTGTTATTGGAGAAAAACATTTTAAACAATACACAAATTCATATTTCCAACTATGTTATTTCCAACTGCTCAAAAGAAAAGTAGTTTAAATGTTTGGCTAGGCTAGCTATTAGAAATGCACTCCAGCTCATGATTAAATTCCATGGTGTTTACTGAAATGTAAATATTTACCAGTACTGTCACTCACATCCTAACATTGCACCTATTGAAATTCCACTCCAGCAGGTGGCTAGTATTGTTTCTTATAGGCTACAGAATATCTAAGGTCTACCTGACAGACAGAAGAAGATGCCACACATAAGTTAATGGAGTTTATTTCAGCAGCATAACAAATAATAACAGAAAGATGGATAAAAAGAAGGAAAGTAGATATTCTATTTGCAACATTTTCATGCAGAAGAAAGATATATATAGAAGAAGGACCCATATGCTACTTTTTTCAAAACCGTATTGCCCATTTCAAAAATAAAAAAAAAATAAAAAATCTTCAGTTTGAGTCACTATAGACCTAATAGCTCACTGTTTTTTTTTCTTATAACAATTATAATTGCCATTTTTTTTCTTTTGAGAGAGAAACTTACTGTCTTCTCTTTTTTTTTGTTTGTTTTGTTTTTAAAACATTTTAACTTTTTTAACTGTATCTGCTTTGAACACTTCACTATTATACTATATATGCTAAGTAAACAACAATTCTTCATGAAAAGCACTTTATATGTTCAAAATGCTATGTAAACATTCACTACTGAAATTACAGAGATTAGAGTTGGAAGGAGCACTCTGGACTTTTTCCATAGCTCTATTTAATTAGGTACCATTTGAACCTATTTAGAAAACTTGCCTCCTTCTGACAATCAGTCTCAGCAGCCTCTCAAAATGAACCAACCTAACATAAAATAACTCTGTTTAACACCCAACCTTGCTACATGGATATCATATTTTCTTTCAACAAGCTTGTTCCTTTAAATTGGCAGCTGCCAACGACATTACAGAATAGATTTGCAGAGAGGCAGGAGGTGTTTTTACTATTTTTTTTTCAGCTAGTCAACTTTCAGTTGCTTTTGACTTCAAAACAATGAAAAGCTAGTTTTTTTGTTTGATTGTTTTTTTAACAGATGAAACATTATAATTTGCACTGTGTACATTACATATCAAGGGCTTTTTATATATTTTTGTCATCGTAATGATACATCTTTCACTTGATGTATGTATTCCTTTTTTTAAGCTAAGAAGACATTTTGTGGTGGTAAAAAGTAGTTGAGAATAAAGTGATCTGGCAGAAGAGAGGCCATTTTGTATGTGCAGGTATGGGTACAACACAGTTAATGGTGATTTGGAGGTCTTTCTATATTCACTATGGAAGTTGTTCACAGTGCTGTGGCAGAATCCTTCAGGAGAAGAGCCTAATTCTGCCTCTGTGCATTGTCACACCTTCCTAATGGGAAGCCTCCAGTAGAAGTAGCACTAAGAGAGGACAGTTGTGTAGACCCCTTTCTGCTGAGAAGTTATATATAAAAGTGCTGGTCTTGAATGAAACTTGTTCATAGGTTTATTCCAGCTCTGGATTGCACATAAAACTGTCAGGATAATGTTGATTTCAGGGCTAGTATTTGACTTTCTCTCTATCTGAATTCTAAAAGACTCTTCTGTCAGTTATTAATGGGCACAAGCACAAGATGATAGCTGTTTCTGGGCACTGTCAGCAGTCTCTGGCTACCACACAAAAAGAGTTCCTGTTCTGGAAGTACAAAAATGACATTACCACTTTGATAACTCATTCAGTGCCATCAACAGAAACTTCTACCCAGTGTATTTTAGTAGTATGAGATTTCAATAATAACGATCTTAAGTTGGGATCCTTTCAAAGAAAATTGATGAATTACTCAGAAGGTATGTTACTGAAAAACTACAAAAAGGTCAACAGAAAAATTGACGTACTTCTCTTTCAAAAATGAAATGAAAACTCTTGCATCGAGACACCCTTGTGCCATCAAGTAGCTACTTAAATCAAACAAAAATGAATGAATGTAAACTTCTTCTCAGTCACCCCCTGTGAAGAACACATAGAGTGCACTGAAAATTTTATGGTGCTGTAATTACTCTGATTTGTTTTAGCAGGCTCTGTCACTTACATGAAAACTGCCATGAACTGATGCAGCTGAGGATTACATATTCATTAGAGCTTCTTTTTTTGATTTATCCTTGTTATTTTCTCATCACTCCATAAATGACACCCAACCACTTCTGAGGACTTGCCAATGATAGTCGAGGAAATGATATTTGAGGTAAATCCTTCAAGGACACCCTCTTTTGTCCCAGAAGACCTAATGCATAGTTGCTTTTGACTTCCCCATGAAGAATTGAATTTCTTGTATACAATTTAAAGATAGTCTGTTACAGTGTCAATGTAACACCCAAATAATACACTGGAATCACTCACAATTATATAAATGAAGCATGTACATAGGCACATTTGGTTTCCTCTGAAGTCTGTTCAAACAGTCTTCAGTACAGATACTAGGACAGCACAGGCTCAGCCTGGTGGCTATCTTTAGACTGATTTCACAGTGCTACCTGCTCCTGTTGCAGTGTGTGCAGCCACAAGAACATCAAAATGTTCCCTCTCAAGGAAGCAGAACCCACTGCAATCAGATTGCCTTTCTACTTTTTCATATAATCGTCAAAATGCTGACTTTTTTATGAGCCTGTATAACTCTAGACCATTGTTATAAGATTTAAATGCTAACATGTATCTTGCAGCTTGCATAGGCTAGAACTGCAGTTGCTAGCACTAGCACAAACCAATTTGTTTGACAAATGTTCTAAGGTGAAGTGGTATTATTTTTAGAAATCAGGTCAGTGGATAATTATGGAGCAGAAAAAGCTGGTCTCATCCATGTTAGCTTAATTCAGATGTTTTCCTACAGCTGGCTGCAAAATATTTAAAAGACTAATAGGAATTCAACACTTCAATAAATAAATTAAATGGAAAAAAGAAAAAAGAAAAAGATATAAAAAGGAAGGAAGCGTGAGCTCTTTTGCTTCAAGGGATTTTACATTTTAGTCTTTTCCATTGTGATAGGTAATTCTCTAATCTTTTGTACCAGCATCCAAATTACATTTCTTATACACCTATATATGTTAATTCTACTAGGAAACCAAGATAATGAACAGCACTTAAGAGGAGCTTTAGAGATCTCAGTAAATGAAAAATAAAAAAAAAAATAAAAAAAAAAAGGATTTTCTTTAACTGAGGAAATCCACACTTCTTCACTGAGTACAAAATCTGACAATCTGTTGAGAAAGGATTAGTATATATATATGCCAACACTGAGGTACAATAATGGTTTCTTGGGATTGTTGTTCAGAGGGCTGCAGTACTTCTTGCCCCATTTAGAGCAATTCATGTCTCTATTTCTTGACTGATCAGCTGTGATAAACATACGCAGATAAGGAGCTGACGTGTTTCATTAGGCTTTGAACATATTGTCAGGAGAACTGTCATTATGTCTGATGCAAGAATAGGGTATATTTTATATATGTATATTTAGGCACACACATGCACAAGCATATATAAGTATATATATGTGTGTGTGTATATATATGTATGAATATTTACATATACAAGGTATGTTTGTAACTCTTGCACCTGCCCACTGGTGCACTGATTTAAGGGGATACTGCTGCATGGAATACCCATCACAGTCAGGCTTAGATGATGCATATCAGCTCTTGAAGTGTAAGTCTGGAGTTATCCCCACTGATAGATCTATATGCATCACTTTTCAGCCTAATACAAGGATAGATTTTCTCTCTCTCTCTTTTTTTTTTTTTTTTTAATTCTAAACACTTCATAAAATGTTACCCTCCTTTAATCTTTACTTATCTTTTAAAAATAAAGTCCAGGCCAGGTCTTTGTGAATTTAAAACAATTTCACATTACTCTGGCAGAATAGAAAGATGTGAAAGAGGAGGTAGATGAAACCCACATTGCCTTTACGCTTCCAGAACAAGGTGAAGTGCCTGTGGCCTTAATGAGAGCCTGAGCCTTCAGACTTTCTTCCTTTCTATTTTACTGTGATATGAAAATTAGAAATACCTTATGTGTGCCCTGAAAAGCCTTCTAGGAAGTAGGCTGAGACCACTGGCATATTAACAAGGGTAAATGAACAGCCATATTCCCATCATCTGCTTCAGCTTTCTTCCTTTTGGCTAGCTGCCCAAGGTTACCCACTTCAGTAGCCTGATTCCACTTAAAAGGATGTTGAACCAAACGGAAATTTAAGGAGAAGCCTAAAAGTGAAGGCAAACATTAACCATTACCCTTTAGTTCAGGAACAAGTATGTTCTGCAACACAGCAATGTTCTCTTATCACTGTGCAAGTGACTTGTTGCTGATAAAGAAAGCTCTGTCAGAACATGTAATCATGTAGAGATAGGAAACATAGGCCAGCAGGACTAGAGAAAATCATATTAAAGAGTCAAGGTTTGACATTTACATTTAAGTTCTCCCTTCAGTCTTGGAAGACACTGGAAATAGACTCACAAAGAGAAACCTTGGTAGAAGTATGATATTACTTCATAAGATTTGCATAAATACACTCTTTTCATAAATATTGCATCTATTGTATTTCCATGGTAACCATTTCAGAAAAAAAGTATAATATTGTTACTGCAGTAGTTTTAAACTTTGCTTGCAACCTTGTGTTTTGGCCCTATGCAGGGAATTCTAACAGCCTGCTTTTTTCGCCTATGTTGTATCTTTAGGGTGAAAAATGTGGTTTTTAAAAAAATGTGGTTCAGCTTTAGGGTGAAAAATGTGTTTTTTAAGGCAATCTCAGAGCTGTCGCCACATTGCATGCTATGATTTGCATCGCATAGCATTCTGAGCTGGGTTATTTTTGATGAAAACAAACAGATATGCACCAGCTGCTAGTGGGTTTTCAGTCTGAGCGACAAGTGCAATGATGGTCAAAATAAATTCCCAGCATCCTGTCCTCTGCTTGAGTGTGCATGTCAGGTCCTCAGCTCCAATTCTCTGCAGATCCTTCCTGTTGTACAAGACTACTTGTTGATGCAGACATTGCCTTAGTTATCTCTAGTGAACACCAAGGTTTAAGACTACAGGTTCAAAGACACTATTACAGAGAAGTAAGCTTGAGGAATATATTTATTACTTCGGTCTTCCTCCTGAGGAAATATTGGCTGATGGCTTCCTTTAGTGTTACATCAAACACTGACCTGAAAGTTATTTGGATATCAAATTGCCTTCTGCAACAGGCAGAATGTTTTTATCCGGGAGATTAAAAGAGTCAAAATCAAATAACTGATTTTCTGGTAGTGAGGAAGAGATGTATTATTTCAGAACTGATTAAACTTACAAAGTCACATCATACATAAGGCAGTATAAGTCCTGCCAGAGATCCTTTGGCCAAACTCTTCTCTGGCCGTTTCCAAACTCTAAACAAAAGTTTGGAAAGATACTGAGTGATACTGCAGTAATCATGGTGGAAATGATCTGTCCAAGATACATCAAAGAAAATGCATGATTGTCAGCAGGAAAATTTGTTGTCTGTCACAGATACCTTTGCAGTAGGTCCATAACCTTTTTTTCTGCTTCTGTTGCATTATATGCAAAGCTGGCATATTCAGCCACCTGATAGGTGGGAATCCCAGCCTAGTTTTAAAGTTTGTTCTGAGATTATTGGGTACAGGGTGATACGGAAGGTATTACTACATAAGAAAATACTTAAAATTAGAAAATTCATTGCCCACTTTAAATTATGATTTCTTGTTCACATTCTCACAGAGATAAGTAGAATAAAACCAAAAATACCCATTACTTCTAAAGACAGTCAGGATCCAATGGGGGAAAAAAAGATAAGAGAGATGGTTACCAGTCCCACTCACCTTCTTTCCTAATTTTCTCTATTGTACAGATTACTTAAAAGCACGCAAAATATATTTGGCATCCCGGTTGAGTGAAAAGGCTATTTGTGTATGACTGGAGAAAGCAGGTGGTTTATTTCATTTGTGAAAACCCCTTTTCACTCCCAGCTGGAAACACTGAAAAGTGGGAAAAAAGTGTCAGTTTCGCTTTTGGTACAAAAAAATCTCATTGCTCTTGGCAGTGACCTCAGCTTCCAAGAAGAGGTGTTAGTTTTGCATCATTTCACAGCACTGGCTGATCAGGAGTGGCATTAACCTAACTTTAGCAGAAGCTCATTTTAGCTCTCTCAGCCAGAAGAGAGTCAAAGTGACATGACACATATGAATGGTACAACAATGGAGAGATTACATTAAAGAAAAAAAAAAAAGAAAAAAAAAAAAGCGTGACGTTTATGAAGGTTCGGGTCAGAATATATAATAGATGGAATATTAACGCAGCACTGCAAATTTTGTGCCAGCTCCAGATCTTGTTGAAACTGATGCAGCTTTAGACCCTAACAATGTAATACAGAGATACCATCATGGACACATACGTGATTAATAATCATAGCTTTCTTCAATACAATAATAAGCAACATTATACATTGGCTAGGAATTGTTTTAACAGAACATTTCAGGATTTTCTGTCTAGGCCAAAGAAAAAGGACGCACTTTGGTGTGGCAGACTTGTAAAATTTGAAGAATATTTTTTTCTTCATGAATGTTGCATTGTTGAAAAACAGTTTCATTATACATTTTTTCAAGCACATTGAATTTTACATTGTCTGATCTTTTGAGTTTAATAGTTGCATGTATATTTAAATAACCTGAACAAATACATCAACATCTATATAGTTCCTAATTTGTAACTAAAGTTCCAAAAAGTATTTGAGACAATTTAAAATACTGTAATTTGAAGTATACACTTATTTTATATTCAAAAATATATTTGAATGTGAAATTCTAAATGAAATATTGGAATACTACACCATGATGAAATCACTTTTTTTCCCCCAAAATTTTATGTCTCAGGTTAAAAAGATACACAACCATCACTCATCATTCTGAATCAGAGCAAAGTAAATGTTGGTATTTCTCAGCAGATTCCCTTGAAGAACAGGGATGCAATAGGTAATGTCACTGCACACAACACAAAGGAGTGTACAGACAGATCTATCTTATATGAACGTTAGTGGCAAAATAACTGTGCATAGACATGCAATATCACTGTAAATATCTATGTGGTATGCATAATGACCCATTTGTTAGTATCTTTATATGTATTATATTGGTATAGCAGGCATTAGGTGGAGGCATAGCACTATGTTACCTACTTATATTGTTCAGTCAAACTACGTAGGTATCAAAGTTCATAGAATCAACAGAACAAGAGAGGTGGTAAGAAGCTTTCAGAGAAGAAAGTAGGTCAGTTGCATAGTGAGGTGACCAGAAATGATTCAAACCTTCACTGGATATCTTATTCTACCAGGTTTTATTCACTACCCAGGTTTTGCAACTTACTACACACACCTTCGTATTTCTAGTAAAGAATAATACAGGCTTTTGTATTTCTAGTAAAGAATAATACAGGCTTACATCTCTATTTTAGTTAGTTTATATTTTTTGTCTTCCTATTTTACTTACTATTTCAGCACAGCCAGTATTTACTTTAATTTCACATTTAAAAATTTAATTTTTACTGAATTCCTTCTTTAATGTATCTTGTTAAAATAGCTGCATTATTACAGTATACAGATTAAACTAGAGATAGAGAGCCTCTTCCTTGATATTTAATGAGATAAAGTTTCTATTCATTACATTAAAGACTGGTGGTAGCACAGATAACGTACTGACTCTCCTAATGCTCTTAACTCACGAATAGCAGATGTTTCAGCTCTTGCTAATTCCTCTTTTAATCCTCTTTCTTCCTTACACAATTTTGGAAAAAACTTTGCATGTAGTCTTGCCATGTCTGTTAATATTGTCTTTACATACGAATTCTTTCTTGTGTAAGAACTCTCTCTTTTATTTCTACAAATAATTACAGATTCATTATTGCCATTACCCTCTCCTCTGCTTTCACTGCTTTCCCTGAAAACAGCCATTTGCTGAATTTCATTAACATTAATAAATACAGGACAAAGCTTAAGAATTTCCGTTAACCTAAGTAGGACTAGCACATTACACTCTGTAGGAGGTCAGAAAGGACAAGTTTCTTTAGCAGAATTTTCCATCAATAAAATGAATGTGATAATTCACTGGAAAAAGTATTCACTGCTGCTGAAAGCCTATTCTGTGTATGTTGCATAGGCAACAATCACTAGGTAAAGGAAGTGTGTAGGTGTAGTACTTTGCTTTTCCAGAGTAAAGCTCTGATTTCAGAAATGCTGAACGTGAACAACTGAATGATTCCTGTTGGATTTCAGCAGGAGCTGTCAGTACCAGCAGTGAAAACATTATACCAGATTTGGTAGGCTCTTAGTAATTAATAAGCACGAACTGGGAATAGGTCTTTGCAAGTAGCACTGGACAAATACCAGCGGATAGTAAATTCCCTGGAAGTATTATTGTAGTTCTGAAATTATTCACAGAATTGACCTGAATTTAGTTCTGGCTGAAAGAAACCTCTCAAAATAAGAAGGCTCACAACAGCTAACTCTAATAATTGAGAAGGTACTTAGAGCACTTAGAGAATATTTTTAAAGAATTCCTTCATCTATTTCAAGTTTGAACAATATTTTGAAAGAGAACCACAAGACTACAAAAGGTTTTCAGCGTCTCTTACTCTCACAAAGGAAGTCACATACGAATAAAATCTTCGCTGATGCTAGAAACACACAGCATCACTAGGTCAATATGTTCTATCAGGTAAGAAAGACAATCTCAATGACCTTTTTTGAGTAACAAGTACAAAATAGTGCACTTTCTCCAAAACCATCCTCAAAGAACTGGCTCCATAATATGCTTCAGAGGTAGTATGCATGTTGAAATACCCTTATACAGTGGAAAGAACAGCCAACTGTGAGTGATAATTTTGGTAGTCTCATTACCGAACTTCTAGGCCACAAAGGGCATGGGCAGCTGATTTTGAGACATTTAGTGATCTCAGCAAATACCACCTTTGCATTTTGCATATCTGACAAAGTAGAGCTATTTAGTTTGGGCTCATGTCAGACTCTGAGCTAAAACCAAAGAGAGGTCCAGTAGTTACTAAGCCACATAAACACAAACTAGAATGAAGGCTGGCATGAAATTGATGAACATTCACAGCATTTTGTGTTTAACCCTGTGTAAAGTCAGCTGTTGAGCAGCCAGGGGAAAACTCTTGTTTCTGCAAGTTTGGACAGAGGTCTGTGGTTTGTTAGGAGGGATGACAGTGGCTTTGTTAGGGACCAATTTCCATTTATTTACTTTCCTGTCACTGAGTTCAAAAGGGTTTGTCCTGGCATGGAAAGCTGGCAGAGGAAAAGCAAAGTAAATGCACTGTTTGGCAGTTTGACTACTGCTTGCTTCTGCCTGTGAATAAAATTACTGTAAGAGACGTGTGTTAGTGACTATACAGTCTATAATATCCTTGTGAGATGAAATTGAGACAATCAGACATAATTCAATGATGTTTATAAAGGTGTATGTCATGTCAGACTTTTTCTTTTCACAATACTGGCCTTGTTATAAATGTTCTCAAACAAAACCTATTACTGACCTCTAAAAAATGAGGCTAAAAGCTTCCCCAGTTTTTCAGTGGGGCTTGATGACCCTGGAGAATTACTTCTGTCAGCATGTCTCGTGTACCGAGAGAAAACGACAAGTAATCCTGTGCTTAATTCACATCTCTCTTTCATTGCTGAAGCTTTTTGTTAGTTACTGATACACTTCTGTGTGCACTGCAAGCAAGGGGTGAACAGAGATGGGCAAAATCTTGAGGCTTTCTCTTAAACGACATGATTTCATGGAGAACAGTCACTTCCCATTTTCCTCATTTAACAGTATGGATGCTTGAACATCAACACTTTTAAACAAGATTCCCTGTAGAGTTACAATCCTTAGTCAAATGTAAATGTTACTCCTACAATAGTGGGGTCTCCTTGAAGTGGGGTCTCCTTGACTTGGACGATGACAAGAAACCTAACTGGAGTTATCTGCATCATCACGCAGAGTGTTAATCATAACAGGCACATCAAAGATTCTTTTCTCTCTCAGTTATGATGTTCTTGAGAATCACCTCTTTAGTGGTATTTGTAAATATATTGTAAAGTTTAATGATCCAGGCTCTGTTGAGAGCTTGCCACTGTGCTGCTTCTCTCAGATAATAAAAGTAGATTAGAGCTAATAGATTTATGATTGCATCTCATGTACAATAAAAAGCATGTTGTATTTAACAGTGCGTATTCTCTCACTCTTCCCTCTGGTATCTTTGTTGTTAAATTGTGACCGCTCCCACCTGAGACAACGTTGAGATTTGTAACTGGAAACAATTTTGGTTTTCCAGTTCAGTAGTTCAAACAACTACTTCAGATTCATAAATTGACATGTGTCTTGGCAATCCAAAAAGAAAGACATTTACTATTAACAGATAGTAATCTCTGCTTCAGCAGTGTCACCTGGCCTCCAGGAGACCTCAGCAAAGGCCGGTAAGCACCAGAGCCACAAGCTCCTATGGGTCTGTGAGAGGGAAGTTCATCTCAAAAGCTGAAGTCACAAGCAGCCTGCCCTGCAGAAGCTGTTCAACGTGGATGAATTGTAGTAGCATAGCCTTTATCAAGATTCTTTCCTGCTTTGGGTTGACTTGGAACACTATTATATATACTCTGACATCTAGTGTAAATTGGGCAAAAAATAAAAGGTGCCGCCTTCACTTCTTCCTTCCAGCATGTTTTAAATGCTGATGACTTGATCTAGAGGTTTAGTTTAGTCTCCAATGGTACATAGCTTCTACTGAAACCGGACCCCTTCCAATGGTTTCACTAACCTGTTTTTCAGAAGTTATGAAGCTTTCCAAAACTCAAAAAAACATGCATTATTCTTTGCATTTTTACAGAAAATAATTGAATCATGTTTATAGAGTCATTATATGTATGTAGAACAAAAGCACAAAACATTAAGCTGAATGGTAAAAGGTTTGAACTACCACAGAGAAAGAGTAAAAAATCTAAATATGAGCCAAACACGATTCCACTTGCAGGGAAGTGTCCTAAAATAATTGAAGGGGGAAGGAAATGTTTTAAGAAGTGATAAGGAATCAGAACTGTTATTCAGCTGAACATTATTCATTGTTTCCCATGAGTTGTGGAGTACTCTTTAATTTATCATCTTAGCCTGGGTGTATGACACGACTTAAAAATTTAGAGGAAATGTACTTAGAGAGATGTCATTTTATTACTGTTATAAATAGAACATCATTTGGAAGTTTCTGCATTTATAAATATTTCATGGGGTTTGATGGTGTGCTAGAATGAAAACAGAATAAAGCCTTAGGGTCACAGGCAACCCCACAGGCATCTCTTTGCATTAGCAAAGGCTATTCACCCCAGGGAGATACTCCTTTCAGAAACCCAGACTGCGAAAGCTGCTATAAGCTTGGCTTTCTGAAGGGTACTGCTGACAGAGGCGATAGCTGCATTTCAGTCTTCTGATTGCTTCCAATTGCAGTTGCAAACTGCTTGCTAACTCACCTCAGCTCATGTCACTCACCTTTTGGGACAAAGTCCACCCTTTCTCTTGACAGACAGCAGTGTATAGGCAGTTTGTATCCTCACTGTCACACCTGCCATAACCTTTAAAAGCCAAGGCCCATAAACTACAGTATTTGCTAAATACTGGCCACACTGCCCCTTCAAAGAATATAGCCTGTATTAAACTCAAGGGCTAGCTTTTAGCTAAAAGTCCCCTAAAGTCCTTTAGGGGGTGAATCCTTCTGAACAAATGTTTCGAACTGAAAGAACAGCAACAGGTATTCAGTGCTCCACTTTCTAATAGACTTTCCCACAAATTACTCATTTAAGATGGATGCTGTTGTGCTCCTTAAATCCCCTATGTTAGAGAAGTTCATTTCCTCATTTTTTTCTAGATAGCTCATAACATATTTTAAACTTACACAGTACAAGATGTGGGCTTTCTTTTTTCTTTTTCTTTCTCAACCTTTAAGGAAAGTGGTGAACCCTTATTCTCTTTTCATTTCCTACAGCAAGGAAAAGGCCTAGTTTGTAATCACTGAGGAGAAACGAGTAACCTACTGCAGAGATCCTTTCAGGCTTTCTAATTCCTATTATTTTATACCAGCAATGAATAATTCTCAACCTGGCAAGATTTGTGTGTGTGTGGGGAGAGAAATGCAATCTTTCACCTAACTCAGATATGGAATTACTAAAGCACTACTTTATTAGTTGTCAACCATATCACCCTTAATTAGATCCAAAGGTCCAAGATATCACTCCATAAGACAATCAAAGTGTGAGAAAGAAAGAGAGAAGTGGCTGTAAGAGATTTCCTGTGGTACAGAACATTTTATGAGTTATCCAGCTAATGTTGGGAATTTGTTTAATGTCACCACAATATGCATTACAATCACATTTAATTAAAAAAAAAAAAAGCTCAGTTTATTTAGAACTGGTATCAGGGAGATTTATTTAATCTATCAACAGATTATTATTACAGGTTATACTTTTTCTTTCAAAATATTTGAATTGTTATCACCACAGAAGTAGAATCAGTTATAAAGGTACAAAGCTGCTTTATACCAATATGTGTGTGTGGTGTGTATGTGCACGTGTTTGTGTGTGCATACAAACACCTTTATTTTTACACAAAAAGGTAATAATAATATTTAGTTAGTGTTACAATCTATCCATAAAGACAAGACCTTATCTGATTTTTCTGCTAATTTTTGTTACTCAAAATTTCATTTTCCAATAGGCCTAGTCCAATCCCATAACCAAGAATTTTATTTAAATTTACTAAAATCAAAATGTAATCCTTTGGCTGATTAGCTTAGTTCTCAAGGAGTAACACTTGCAGCGTTCAGCAGTCTTTTCTCTGAACACAAACGCACTGAAGGGGATCCTTATCTGATCATATGTCTCTGCAGTGCCCTTTTCTAACATCTGCAAAGCTCAGTGTCTCACTGGTATGGCTTCCAGAGGAACCCACTGTATTCTAGGCTGCTAGAAATCTAGATTTTCATAAACATTAGTCATCCATGGTATACTGGCAAATTTACCTATATTTAATGGCTAGGAAATTTATTTTACAAATGATTTTAATGGATCTGTAAATGATTGCATAATCTTCCACCCATGGTCACTCTTAACACCAGAAGCTAAGCTAAGTCTTGCCGATTACTGTTTTTTGAACAGTGCTAGGAAATAATACTCTTGCATAACTAGCATTTCAGAAGGACTGGGTAAAGCCCGACAGTTTCAGAGTCTGCTCAGCTTTACTTCATGTAGTATCAGATGCTATATTACAGCTACTAGTGGCTTCCACTGAAGACAAGCAGAACCTTCAACTGTATTTACAGACCAGTAAATTTCTTTTCTCCCTTATTCTGCAATGTTTAGATTTTGAACAAGAGCTAGCACCAAATAATATATCAACCAAAATTGATGCACTGCATCCTTCACACTTCCATAGCAAGTTGCACTATGTCACCACATATTATAATAATTTATAGGTAAACATTACATCAAGTGCTAGAAATTATACCCTATAGCTTTATTAATTATTCAAAAAATATATATAGCCAAAAGGGAGCTCCTGTTATGCACTATTTTATTCATAAATTTATCTTGTCAAGCAAAGCTCTTTTAGCAGGAAAAATCTCCTCTCTCACTCTCATTTCTTCAGACTAAATTCAATAAAGACACTATACACTAGATTCTCTATTATTAGGTATTTTAAGAAATGTTATAGGCAAAATAAAATTGGTTAACAAAGGTTAGAAATGGTTAACCATGATTAAAACAAGCTAACAACTCCATGATCCTACCAAGTTTCATTGGCTCACTATGAGGGATATTTAAAAATGAAAATTTCCAAAGGTTGCAAACAAAACAAGCAAACAAACAAAAGGTTTTATCCCAGGACATACCACTAAAAGAGTAAGGAGGTAGGGCTGTTCTCTCTGATCTAGCGCATCAACAGGGTGCAGCAATTTATTTTTTTTTAGTATTCTTATTTTATTGTTTCTAGTTAACAATTTTAATTAAAGTGCAAAGGACAATGTCAGACTGTACTATGATTCTCAAGGCGTTCTTCAGATGTGCTTGATTTTTCCCTGAAAACACACTGAGAGTTTATTTTGCACCTCTTTCTGATGTGCTCAGTCTTACTAAAAGAACAGTTAAAAGTAGACCAAGGTTGAATTAAGCTTGCTGTGAGATGTTCTTGAAAGCTAAGGACAGCTTGAGCTCAGGAAGAAACTCAGCTTGACAGAGTTACTGGAGGAACCCAGAAGAACAGCAGTCAAATTGACTTCAGTCTACTGGGCATGACAATGGCTCAGGATTCAGGACACCTTTCTGTGCATTCAGAGATACAATTCGCTTGCTCTTAGGTGTAAGACAAAGTATGTAATTTATTTAAAATCAGCAATTTCCTGTCATGAGCAGGTGTATCAAATACTAGAATGTATCTGTCCTCAAACCTAATAATCTTTACCTATTTATGCTGTGTGGTTACTCTTGCACAAGTGAGTCCATGAGGATTTATTGACCTATCTGAGTTTTAAGCATGCAAAGGGTTGCAAGCTGTATGTTTGGAATGACCTTTCATGGACATGGCGTGGCTTAATTATTGAAAATTTACAAATTGCAAGTGAATCCATGGTTAATACAAGACATGGCAAAAAAAAAAAGTTATTTTGTTCTCTCTTAAAACTTTTTGACAACTTCTACAAGATAGGATTAAAGGTTATGACTTAAAGAAAACACAGTGTTCACTGGAGTAGTGATCACTATGAACTAGAAAGAGCAGACGAAAAAAGGGGGGGACTCACTGCCAAATTTTGGATCATCTGATGTGCTGATTCTGGTAGCTGTTATGCTTTTAATACTCAAATCCAGGCCACCCAATATTACAGAATGAAATTGCCTGATTGCGACACAGTAATAACTGCTGGAAGCAGAAAAACAGTCTTTTTTAAAGGAGTTATAGATTTGACAGAGTGCTATCCGGACTGCCACCCCTGCCCACATCACTGATTCATGAGTTCATCTCTGGTAAGACAGCAACAGAATTACTTTGCCACAGAGAAGTGCTAACATACTGGGGGAGAAGAGGGTCACCCTGCCACTTGGTGAATATCATACAACATAAAACTCAAACACTATAACCCTGTAAAAACTCATCAAGTATCTCAGAAAACAAGGGCCTTGCTGCTGGGATTCTGTCAGGCAGCAATTTTTACTTTGATTACCTAAAGTCGCTTCATCTGTCTCTCAGCATTACATTGCCTGTAGCCTCTCCCTCTTTCTCTAAAGGTTATTGAATAAAGTGTCAATCTTTCTCCATGAATTGTCATCTCTTACTCTATGCATAACCTTAAAAAATCATCTCTTTGTCCCTTTACTTTACAACCCAAGTTCTAATAAACTTTTCTAGGGAAAAAAAAACACCAAACATTCAGACAGGTATGTTAATCTGTTTCCAAAATAATGATACTGACCTTTGCATATACCAGTGATAAGTTCCTGTGTTAAGGACAACATTTTTATGCCATGATCATTTCTCACAGGAAGGACAGACAACTATCCAAAACAGCTACGTGGTTTCGTGCAGGGAAAGAGCAAATGAAAGGCAGGGCTAGAGCTGCAAGAGATCTTTCAAGAGAGTACGTGTAAATGTGATCCTGTCTTTCAAAATGTAGGTATATACATAATCCTGGAAACTTTGTTTAACAGTATTGACAATGATTAGCATTTCTTTGTACCAGACAAGAGACTATTTTATTTTACATTACTGAATTCATTTCTCTGTTGCTGGAAAATGGTTTCTAATGTTGTTTGTGTGCACTGATTTAGCACCGATCAGTTGACCACTAATATTCTGGTGTTTAATAAAGCTGCTAGGTATTTTTATGCTTTTTTTTTTCTTTTCTTTTTTTTTCATATTTAAATTCCTGCTCTGGCAGTAACCACTTACACAATACAATACTTGCAATGTTCTTACTCCCATTTCACAGATAGAGAAACAGATAAGAAGTGCAAGGGGTATGTCCAAAGCCACAGACTGATTCGGCAGCAATACTGGTGTTAGTGTTTTTAATACATAAACCACTTTAGAAGATTTAAGAGTGAGAAAGCTTAAACATGTGGCATTTAAGAAACAAAGCCATTTTTATCTCCTTAAAGATGTTTGTGCATAAATTGCTTTACGGATTAAAAGGTGCTTAAGTACTAAAGCCCCTTTAAAACCTTAAGCTCTTAAAATGTCTTATGAACATAGAAGTGATAGGTCACCCTGAGAATACAGAAATGGACTTTGCTTTTGATGGAGCTTGGTTTTGTAAAGAGAGAACTTGTGCCAAAAATGGTCAAAGCTGATGCTAATAAAGACAAAAATCTGACCAGTGGCTTTGTGATTCTTGGTCTGGATGTGTTGACTCTAGTTTTGTGAAAGGGCCTACAAAGAGGTCTTTTCAGACTGATGGTCTCCATGGAGATACCAGTTAGACTGGTCGAGGAACCATCAGTGGTGGAACCAAAGTGGAGAGGAAAAAGTCAGATAGAAATTGCTATTGATGGCACCAGTGAAGAACAGTTGTATGAGGATGGCTCTGTTCGGGACAGGGATTTTGTTGAGTGGAATTCCTCCAGAATCAGCGTTTTGGACCTGCACCAGACTGGGATTTGGGGGATGATGTCCGAATTAATTTTAACATTTGCTGTATGGAGCAAATTAATTTTAATTTGCTCCATACAGCAATGCCTTTCACTTAGCCCAGATCATGTTGCTGTTAACACTACTGATTGATACCTGGAGAACAACCCTCAGAGCTTCCTTAGCAGCTGAGAGAGCTTCAGATCTTTGAGGTCAGTTGGCACACACTTCCCATGTAAACTCAAAGCAGCAGCTTGCATACTGTATTTGAAGACAGCTTAGCAAAAGCGTATACAGAGGAAGTTTACTCTTTTCTCTGCTACAGACCCCCCACCCCCCCATCTGTGAAAAATGTATTTGTTCTTGTTTTGAACTTCCCTTGTTAGTCTGTCCATATAACGCTGCACTAGCAAACCCAGCTCTTTGTCTGTACCTGCTTATTAACTCCACTATTCAGAACAGTCTTCTCCATTCAAAAAAAAACATACATAAAACCTGCAGTTCTCTTCTGTGATGTTTACAATGAAACATTTCGAGATAATATTTCAATACCCTAATCCCACTAAAACATAATACAGATCATTACCTTTGCCTGCATCAGTATTTTTAGCCCTCTTTTCAAGACCTTTTTACAGATTTTATTTATTTTTATTTTTTAACTTTCCATGAAATAAAAATTAGGGAGAGACCCCAGCCTTTGACATATTATTTAGTCCCCTGGGTAGCCACCCCTGTATTTGATTCAAGAAGGACAATACACTTACAGAAATTATTTTTGCACTTTGCTGTTTTCATTAGATCTAAGATAAATATTTAGTTGAGAGTCTATCCATACTGCCATCTGAGATTGCTTAAGACTGCATTAATAAATAACGATTTCTAACTAATGAGAAAGAAATAGTCTAATCTTCTTTAAAGATCTTGACCATAACAGCTAAACAGCTGATTCCATCTGCATTTTTGAATAAATAGAGAACAAGGGTAAGAGGGAAGGGAAGAGAGTACCATTTGAAAACTCTAAGAGATTTCTTATATCTTTTAAACAAAACAAAACAAAACACACTACTTCTCATTAAAACGTTAAAAACATCTAAAACCAAAACCAAGTTCTCAAAGATATGAAATACTTAATAGATATTTTTTTGCTAGCAACCTAAACAACGTAATTTTCCTCAGGAAAAAAAAACAAACAAACAAACAAACAAACTTGTATGTATATAATGCACTGACAAATGAGAGAAATATATGCACTTGAATGGCTTCTAGAAAGCTATTTAAATTGCTTTTGCAGAAAGATAACCACCTTTTACATTTTCTGAAGTTGCATATTTTGGATAGCTAAACTGATGATATTTTAGAAGGATTTCAAATTAATTCTTTTTGTCATTAGCTCTTTGCACATAGTCTGTTTCAAGGAAAAAAGAAACCTTTCAAGCTGTTGAAAGATTACCTTCATTTTAAATTGTCTTACAGTGCTTCCAAAGGTGGTGTCAAACTCTGCTGCATGTGAAGAATTAAGTAGGCTATCCCATCTTCAAAATGCCATTGTCTGATAGGAATGTTTTCTGCTACCCATTTGAGCCCATAAACTCTGCAGAAATGTGTTTTTGTGCATGTGTGATGGCAGGAAAACAATTAGCACTTATAATACTGCTAAAAAGAGATTTTTTTTTTTTTCAGATGACCCAGAAGAATTGTCATCCCTTTGGCAAAGTGAAGTCACTTCTACTAGTGCTATTAGTCAGATAAAATTATTTTGTAGGCTTGTCTGCAGCTAGAAGAGACCTTACATATTTACTGGAATGGGCTTAAGGCAAAGAGCATTCTCATCATCTTAGAAAGGTCCTTAGCTACTTGAATAAACATCAAGAAGTCAGCATGGTCCAGTGGACAGTGTAAGGGACTGAATAACAAGAAAACTGTTTACTGGGTTTGTTGCTGATTCACTTTCAGGGAATTTTAGCATCTGTGCATACAAATACAGTTCTGTGAGTGACAATATGATACGAACTTAGTATGTGCTATCTATTACATTTGCTTGTACATGTGGGATGTATAATGAGAACAGTATTCTGGATATCCCATTTCATACCATTGTTTTGTATATCTTTCAAAATTTCCGCTTTAAAACAAATATTTTACTCATTTTTTTTGCTTGTGTGTCTGAATTTTTTCTAACTGTTAGAAAGAAGTTAAATTAGTTAACCCTAACTTCATGTTTAGGGTACATGTGTGTATATGCAATAAAATTGTCAGAGGTCACCACTAAATTTCCAGATTCCAATAAGAACATATTAGAGATCCATAGAGCTACATTTTAATAATCTGCAGCTTACTAATTATTGAATCCTAACACTCTTTGCTTTGCCTAAAATGAAGAAATTTTTTCAATCTTTCCATGTTTAGGTGAAGACATTTATATTCATGACAAGGAAATCATGTAATGGTAACTTGCAAAATGTGCAAGGCATAGAAACATGGAGAGACTGAAGCAGAAAAGGATGTAAACTTAGAGATGGAGTGATATATGATGTAGGGACAAAAACACTAGAATAAATGAGAGCAACAGATTTATGAATTCAGCCTCTCTGTGCAGGCTTTTGGACAAGTTTGAAGCATGAATCCTCTAATGCAATAACAGCATGATACTCAGTCATACTAAGATGTTCTTCAGTAATGTCTTGTGTTTTCCGAATGTCACTTAGAATCTCAGCAACAGTACTTGTTCATGATCATGACTGCTTAATGAATACCAGTTGTATTTTGCCATGAAGGCCTTTCTACTCACCAAGAATCTTGGTAGTCTGACAACAGCAGCAAGAATAACAGTGTCAGGCCATTCAAGGTATAGCTTGCACTGCTCACTCCTCCTTGGGACATGGCATTTCATCTGGTCCTTGTGGTGATGCTGAAAGCATAATCTTCTTTCTCTAGACGAAAACAGAGCAAGACAGAGGTCACGTCTCTGCTTGTTACAGGACAAAAGAGCTTTTGGCTGAGGCCCATGAGAAACTAGTTAATTCTGAAAAAAAAAAACAACTGCTGTCAAATCTGACTATAGATGTTTCCCACTTCAGTGCGACCTCTCCCTCTAACAAGGTAAGATACATTCCCTCTAGAACTGGGCTTGTCACTGAAACTCCTGCTGCTTGGGGACCACAAAGAAATCCTCCATCTTAATATTCCCCTGGCCAAAAGAGCTTTTGTCATGGTGCCTGTTGAACCACATTATGTATTATCTACTAAATGCTTACCTACCAGCTAATTTCAGACAAGCTTGGAGTGAGGAACCACTTTTTAGTTAGGAAGAACTGTGAAACTGAAGGAAAAGAAGTATTTGAAAGAAAGACAAAGTTCAGAAATGAAATTAAGGATTCAAATTTCTGTTTCCATTTACTAACAAAGTCAGACTTAAGTTATAGATCAATTTTGGCATCCACATACTGTGTTGCTTATATGGTTAGACTGTGAAAACCATGTTTTTAGGCTCAATATTTATTGGTTTTGTCTCTATTGCACATATTGCACAGTCTCAATTTCTTTCTCCTCATTTGTCTGCTTTTTTTTTTTTTTTTTTTTTTTTAATGCTTTAGCCTTCTTACACTCCTCTGTATCCATCTTAGGCTCATTCCAGCAATAACAAATGGCAGTAAGCTGAAGATATACATAGATAAATAGCCCAGAAGGGACACAATTATTGGAATTAGGGAATGAATTCCCAGTGAATTTTCCCCCACACCTTATTCCCTCAAATGTTTAACATGAGAACTGACAGTAGGAACAGCAAGTGCCTGTCTCAGTAGAGAATATGTTTCAAAATAAAACTCCTGTGATAGTGAGAGACAGGAAGAGCGGTTGAATTTTCTGAAAAGTGGCTACTCCAATTAGGGCAGGCAAAACAGTGAGACATTCTCAGCAGTTTCTGAACTGCTGCAATTTTTGCAGTACATGTTCAGAATCAGCAAATAATGACGTTTTCTCTTTTCTGAAGCAGAGGAGGTCAACTAACCCAGTATCTTTACAGTAAAGTAGTTTATAGTGCCACAAGCAAAGCATTTAGAGACATTGCTCTCTACTTGCATAGGTTACAAACATTTAGCTAAAAGTAAGCCCCCAGAGCAGTGTGTTTTGTAGTATGTAGACAACTTCCAACTAGTTTCTATCAGTTAGTAAAAAAACAAAGAAAAGGATTGTTACTACTTCTTGCTGTTTGAGTAACCTCTCCCCAAGTCCAAGGAAATGGATTGCAACACCACTGGAGTCTGAGAAGCCAGGATTTATTTCTTTTGGAGGTACTCAAAAACCATGATCAAAAAGGACTATTTAGATGGCAACAATAAGAACAAAAAGCTTTTTCACTTGCTAAAGAAGCTAATTATGTTGAGTTTATTTAGTAATTAATCATAAAGGTCAGTAGAAACAAACAAAAACCACCAACCACCTTTCAGCAGTGGTTTTCAAACCCACAATAATTTAACAAAATCATCAGGAAACACCAAAACTGCTGTACCTGCAGCACTCATTCATTTAATAAATTTCAAAAATAATTAGATCAATTTATGCAGATTTTTTTATTACGCAGTAGGGATGTTCTGTTAGGCACTATATACCGTGAGACCCTGTAAGACCAGCAAAAAATATTTGATCATTAATTTCAAGCCAGATTCATCACTCCTTGAATGAAGTCAGTAAATGCCACTTACAGTATAAAAGATTAAAATTTCAGGTGATCACTGCACATAATATATCTAAATTTAATCTAACAATTGTTAATTCCAGAAATACTTTTCGTATGCTGAACACCTTGCTTAAAATCACAGGTTTCATGCAGCCTATTCGATTGCAGGAAGAGTTCAGAAATACCCTTTTATTCCCTGGTTCATTTGCACATACCTGAATAGTTTAGGATTTTGCCTAAGAAATATGTAGACATTTGTGCACACAGCACAGGTGTAGAGTTTTCATTGTATCTGGTTCAAATATTAACTATTAAAATTTCGACTAAATGACTTTGTTTCCAATTTACATTTCTGAAATTTATTTCTCAATGTACTTCCTCACATATTCTCATACATTAAACTTTCGCTGTTCCTTTTTCATCTATGACATCTACATGGCCCTTCTCGGTTCAACACAGAATGTTTTTTTACCCAAATGACTCTTCTTTGTTTGGAATTTCAAATTTTCTTTTGCATCTTTTGTGCTAATCTAAAATTCTACATAGTGACTGGACTATTAATGTCTCTTTAAATCTCTCAGGCTGGAGACAATTTATGTATTACCAAGCACTCCTGGCAGGAGCCTCTGCAGCTGCAGCCCAGTACAAATTCACTGTGACTTTTTGGCATTTTTAGGATGGAATAAAGTCTCATTTGTTTTCCTATGATGTAAAAATGCTTCCACAGTATTAAATGAGAGAGAATTATGCAAAGACACTGAGAATGTGAACTTCACCATGCTTATATTCAGCCTCATTATTGACCCGCTGGAGGAATCTGATCATACCAGCCTCATGTAAAAATATTTTACTGCATATGAAAATATTTATTTGACTCAGTGGAATGTTGTTAAGCTTAATTAATGTGCTGTGAATTTCTGAGATAACAAGTTCTACACAAAAGTGCAAAAATATTTGCTAGAGACTTGTTGCAGGAATACTAGTATTTTTTAAAGATTTTCTGAAATTGTGTGCTGCAGAATTTAAAATACACTGTAATAAGCCATGAGTATTCAAACTATCTTTTTCTTAAAACATTTTCATCACAGACAGTGCTGTAAAGTACTGGAGAGATAGCCATACAGATTCATGGACTTAATCAAGAAGAGATGTAAAGATGAGAAATCTAATAATTCTAATTTATAAGTATCAAAAAATGATTACACCTTGAGCCATTGCCCCAGAGTAGCACTTTCTAGTTAGACTTCTATCTTATTTCCTCTCTGATATGATTCAAATGTAATAATCAAATTCCCCTAAACTCCATGAAGAATCTGTAGAGACGTATTTGGCATAAAAATGACCTACAGGTCCTTCAGCGCTATATAATAATACTGCAAAATGTGAAATGTCAAAAGTAATAGCCATAGTGAAGAATCTAATAGTATCACAGAGGAATTCTCTACATGAAGTGGAAGCATAGAAAACTGTTACATACTTTCCTAACTGTTTAATTTCTCTTTTTTAGTTTTCCAGCTGAAATCTAAGATATTTTTTGACTTTCCACATTTGAGTGCACTGCACAGCAGCATGCAAAGAAGGTGCATGGATTCAGAATGTTGATTTCTTCTTCTGATTTATGTTAAGATTTTCCCCAAAACAGATCATAAGCTCCCTTTTCTACATGAAGTTCTCCTGTTGATAAATTAAGATCCTTCTGGTAGACTTGCTCACACTTAAGAAAAGTCCTGTGCTACACCACTTCAGAGATATTTGGTGATATTACTTCAGAGTACTGAATGGAAATACTGAAGAGTATTTCCTAAGTACTGTGGTACCTTCAAATTAAAGGTTTTCATCCTAAAAGGCTAAGCGGTATAGGAGACTGAACACTTCAGACATTTCTGCTTCCTTTCATTTGCCCTCTGTGCAATTTAAATAACTCTGAGGCTCCCATCTTTAATTTCTTTTTTCTGATGCTGAAAAATTCTGTAACTACTTTCATAAAGGACAAATTTTTAGGAAGCTAATTGCAATAATTATTTCAGAAGCATCCTATAACAGAGCTACTGTTCTAGTTGATTTAGAGCATGGTAGGATTCACTCATGCAAATTAATTTTGCTGCCATTCAGGTAATTAGGAGATAAAGAATAATGAATAAATGTGGGAAGATGTCATCTGACAAGACTCTACAATAAGTAATTGACTTTATAGACACAGGAATAATGATCCTGGGTAGAAAGCATTCTGGAACTCTTTCATATCTGTGTTCTGTTTCTGTGATTAATTTCTAGCAATTGTTTTGAAGTCTGAATTGAATAAACATGCAGAGAAAAAACATTCTATGGCTTACATTGATCATTTTTTTAGTAGTTAAGAAAACAGCTCAGTCAACACTGTGTCATTATCTTATAGTAAACAAGAAATTATAACTTTAATATTGTGTGTGATTTTATCTTCTTTTTGGCCTGATTCTTTCAAAGACATCTAAATCTATAGAACAGAAGAATCAGAAAGTTCAGAGTTCAGGATTCAGAATTTGCCTCCAGTTAATTTTTCTACCTCAGTAGCTTTTGCAAAATAAACTTGAAAATGTCATAAATACAAACTTTTACTGCATCGTTTATAACTCTGGGCTTATCTCTAAATAGTAATTTACAGTTATAGAAGTAAAGGAAGAGGGAAATTTCAACATGCAGAACTGAGAAGGTATCATAGGTCTTTTGAGAGGATGATGCAAACTTAAGGTTTTCATTTGTATTTAATCTTTACCGTCCCAAATGATGATAAATAAATACACATAAGACCAATGCATCATAAAGAATGCTTGCATTATATCAGCTTGAATTAAATCTTACCTATAATTAGTTTTACAAGCATCATGAATTACAACTGAGATTATTCTCCTCTGGTTTTGGACTAGTGTCAGCCGGCAATTTAAATAGGTCAGAGAATCAGCTTTCAAACCGAAAAATGAAAAAAAAAAAAAAAACAGCCTGCCCCAAAATGTTAACTTTGAGACTTCTTTGCAATTTCAAGATTCTGTGAATAGTCTGTGTATTTTGCAGAACTTTTCCAATTTGAACAGAAGATGAGTTAGGGTTCCAAACAGTGACTTGAATATGTGTTTAAAGATAGCCTTTTATGGACAGAGGTCTTTGGTCGTTAGGATTCCAGAGAAGAAACAATGACAATAAAAGAACAATTTAGAGTACCAATAGAACAGTTGACTGTACAAATCTCTTGAAGTCAAGATTGATCAAGCAAAAGATTTGTTGTATACAGTCCATCACATCCTCCATGAGGAAATAAAAGGTGCTTCAATCCCACAATCATCCCTTACACTCACTAAACGAATCAGCCGACTGTTAATTGTGACAAGAACAAGGAATAAATTGAGTATTATATGGAAAATAATGAAGAACATTGCATTACTGTTACTGAACACTGTAGATACAAATGTAGAAAACAGGAAATTATTAGCATTTACTCTATATAACAGACATCTGCTAATATTCTCTTCATTTCACTTAACAGATATGCGTAAATTATAGTGGAGAAAATGTACAAGTGAGAAGAATCAGATATGTTCAACTATCTCCACTCTGGAATGCTGTGTAGAATGTAGAGTTTCTCTCTGAACTGAACTTGTTTGTATTGACAGAACTAAGATTTTCCACATGCATTCTCCATGCACAGACTAAGATTCTGATTTGTCAAAGCATTTAAGTTAATGCTTAACTCTAAAAAGGTGCCATGTGTTATAGGACATGACAGCTATTTATAAGATAGTAAAAAAGAAGATAATGTGATCTTAAGTGTTATAGTGGTGAAATATGAAAAGTGCTAAAAGCCCTTAGTTAGGCTTAGTTATTTCATGTCACTCAGGCTATGTTTGACAGGCTGTGTTAATCTTTATGCCCTCAACATATTTGTATTTCTCAAGTTTATTAAGTACATCAAATAAATGTATGCATTTTTTAGACAACTGGTCCATAATCATAAAATACTTTAAAACACTGATATGAAATATATCTAAACAAAGTTTATGTAAGACATAATTAAAGAAAAAGAAGACAAAAAAGAAGACGAAAGAGAAAGAGAAAGAGAAAGAGAAAGAGAAAGAGAAAGAGAAAGAGAAAGGAAAAGGAAAAGGAAAAGGAAAAGGAAAAGGAAAAGGAAAAGGAAAAGGAAAAGGAAAAGGAAAAGGAAAAGGAAAAGGAAAAGGAAAAGGAAAAGGAAAAAGAAAAAGAAAAAGAAAAAGAAAAAGAAAAAGAAAAAGAAAAAGAAAAAGAAAAAGAAAAAGAAAAAGAAAAAGAAAAAGAAAAAGAAAAAGAAAAAGAAAAAGAAAAAGAAAAAGAAAAAGAAAAAGAAAAAGAAAAAACAACCTGCCCTGCTCCCCTCCTGCCTCCCCCTCCAAATAAAACCAAAAAGAAAGAAAGCTAAAGAGACTTCTCTAATTGCAATTGCAGGTGTTTTTGTTTTTTCCTATGCGTGTGGGACACTGTATACAGATTTGAAACCACGTGATTTTTGTAAACATCAGAGAAGTGTTTTTAGTACTTGTTCATATCTGTACTTAAGAGATAACTGTCTGCATGTGTTTTCTGGTAGTCTTTATAGACCCAAAATAGGAAATTGAATTATGCCTTCTTTAAAAGTCACTTGTATAATACATGTGCTCACATACTGGAGAGAAGAGTTTTATAAGGCACATAGAATAGATAACCTCCAAGATTTTAAAATTAATTTGTCATCCATCTGTGGAATATATCCCAGATCAGTGAGACAAAAAAATACTTAATTGGCATTGGTAATCTATATTTTCACCACGTCTTTAGCCATTTGAGATGAATGGCTCAATTGGCTGCTTAAAATTATATTAGTAGAAGTAATGTGACAAGAGACTACTAACAAGGCTTATTAATTGTCCCTAAGATTAAGCTTATTGTTGAATAGATTACAAGAAAAATGACCACCACCTGAGGCAAGCATTACTCTGAACCAATGACTGATCATTTAAGTCAAGGAAGAAGCTATAAAAAAACATCAAGCTTGTCTGCAATAACTTAAGCTAAAGGCTTAACATCATGTATTCAATAGCTTTAGTATTTGTACCTGTGAGAAATTTTTCAGGGATAGAAAGCATCCGTATTTCTGTGTCATTGCATATATGATGAAGAGATGCTGTTATCTAGAGGAAGACTCAAACAAGCAGATGACTTAACGAGACTGAAGTCAGGCTGTAGGGACAAATGAGAACAACAGCTGTGTCTGCTCACAGCCTTCCTTTTCTTGTGAGGAAGTGTGCCATAATGTTCTGTACTAACTGGAGTCCTTGCTCAAGTTTGAGCCTTTTGTGGTTCTTTTTCTTTACTGTAAAGACATGACTATAGTGGGTTTACATGGCAAGGTTTTGGTAGCAGGGGGCCATAGGGGTGGCTTCTGTGAGAAGAATCTAGAAGCTGCCCCATGTTAGGTAAGGGCCCCGTTGCTGACCAGAGCCAAGCCAATAAGCGATGCTTGTGCCTCTGTGAGAGCATATTTAAGACGGAAAAAAAACACGCTGTGCCATACAGCAGCTGGGAGAGGAGTGAGAAACAGCCTCACAGGTGCCAAGGTCAATGAAGAAGGAGGGGGAGATGTGCTCCAGGCACCGGAGAAGAAGTCCCTGCAGCGTGTGGTGAGGACCATGGTGAAGCAGGCTGTCCCCCTGCGGTCCATGGAGTACCATGGTGGAGCAGGGTTCCACGCTGCAGCCCGTGGAGGAGACCACGGTGGAGCAGGTGGACCTGCACTGACGGAGACTGCGGCCTGTGGAGGACCCCTGGCCAGAGCAGATTCCGGGCCAGAGCTGCAGCCTGTGGAGAGGAGCCCACACAGGAGCAGATGACCTGGCAGGAGCTGCTGCCCATGGGGGACCCAGGTTGGAGCAGTTTGCTCCTGAGGGATGGACCCTGTGGTACGGACCCATATCTGGAGCAGTTCTTGAAGAGCTGCTGCCTGTGGGCAGCCCACACCGGATTAGTTCAGCAAGGACTGCATCCCGTGGGAGGGACCCCACAGCACAGGGGACGAGAGTGATTGAGAAGGAGCGGCGGCGAAGAAGCGCTATAGACTGACCATAACTCCCATTCCCCTGCGCCGCTCGGGGGAAGAAAGTGGAAGAGGGTGGATGGGGGGAAGGTTTTTTTGGTTTCTTTCCTTTGTTTCTCACTTCTCTAGCTTGGTAGTAACAGGCAATAAATCTTACTATCTCCCTATGCTGAATCTGTTTTGCCCATCACGATAATTGTTGAGTGATCTCCCCATCCTTATCTCAACCCTTGAGCCCTTTTCATCGTATTTTCTCCATGTTCCTCTTTGAGGAGGGGGAGTGAGAGGGTGGTTGTGGTGGAGCTCGGCTGCCCACCCGAGTAAAACGACCACAGTAACAAAAGCATGTACAGCCAATGATACGCTATTGCTCATGGCTGACATTATATGCCAGAGCCTTCACACCACTGTGGAAGCCAGTAATATTCCTAAACATGAATTTGACATGACCTGTGGTGAGCATGTTTTTTTGGCAACAGGAAACAGCACCAACACTGTGGTCCCTTGAAGTACTGCTCCTAGCCTACTGACAAGCTATTTTTTTCTGTCTTTCTTTTCTTAAGTTCCAGACGTTGCTAGTAATTCAATCACTGGTTCAGGAAATCAAACATCAGATAATCCCGATGAGGCAAATTGTGAAAGAAACCAAAAATGAAAATATTAAGTAATTAAAATGTAGAATTGATCAGTTGATTTAAATGCTGTCCTGTAAGTAGGATTTTATACCCTTTCAAGGGGAAATTGATACTCCTCTGTGAAATTAATATATCGTTTCTCAGATCAGCTTAGAATATTGCTGGCTGATCTACGACAGCTGCCTTTCACTTCTTCTCTCAGCTGTGACATGGTAGTCTTATTAAGTTAGCAACACTAAGGAGCAGTCTCAGAAAACTGGTCACGTAACCCCCCATAAAATAAAATTATTTCATTAGTTAAAGCCTGACTCTCAACTTTCTGAAATCAGACCAAATTCTTCCATTGACTTCAGTGCCTATTAAAAGTTTTTGAGAAGTGCTAATCCAAATGCAGCTCTTAGTTCAAACTAAACATCTCTATAATACATAAATATCAAATACAATGATTATGCATAGAGAAATGCAAAATTACTCTTTGTAATTTTGTTTTTACTGGGCAAAAGTTAGAAAAAGTGAAAAAGACAAGGTCAAAAAATCTATATCCAACTGTCCGACTATTTTGTCATTAATTTTCATCTGACATGTAGGAAACAACTTCTCTGATTTTGTTTCTGCAACTGAGTTTTTTGTGAAGATAGAGTGCAGCACCAATATTGCTCCAAATATTTGCTCTTTTTTGCAAGAAAGAGGTACTGTATCGGTGAAAATTCTTCGACTCAAGCTCTGTTTAAATCACCAGCAAAGTGCAGATTTATGATGAATGATTTACAACACTTCCTTCTAGGGAGAAATAAAATGGTGTACAACTCATGCTGCCACAACATATCATTCTTGGAACATAGAAAACGAGTTTCTCAAAAGGTATCAAGATGATTTTACCTTCACATATGCTAGGAAATGTACAGAACAAGAAAAGCATTCGGAGACCATGTGACGTTCGAACAAAGAGTAGAAAAGGTCTGACATGTGGACCACTGACATGTGGACCTTCCACTTACTATCCAATCAAACTGATTTTTGTGCAGTTAATGCTCTTATCTTTTTCAATGCAAAGACAAGAAAGAGCTGAGATAGGAAACTGAGACAGGAAGTAATGAGAGGTGGTAGAGATGAAGGGGACAGATGAACCACAAACAATGAAATCTTTAAGTACGGTAAGAATATCCAGAGCAAAATGTGGATTTCAGAATTTCAGGACAATGGTGGTTTTTTTTTTTTTTTTTTTTTTTTTTTTTTTTTTTTTTTTTGTGGTCCTGTGTGGACCCAGGAGTTTGACTTGATGATGCTTGTGGGTCCATTCCAACTCAGGAAGGATATTTGGAATCATATTCTATGATTTTATGATCATGAGATCCAGAGAAAGACAATGTGTATGGAATAAATCAGTGCTTTGATAGGATCCAAGTACCACTGGTTAGTTTAAGATGAGTGCACAAAGTATTAGAGGGGGAAAAAAAAAAAAAGGAAGGGTAATCTGTAGCTTGATAGTGAAATGAATAGAAGGTAATGAACTTGTCTGAGGCATTGGGTCACATAGCTGTTGAAAGAGTAATGGCTTTTTGCATTTAAATTTTATTTTATTTCTGTGCTATAAATGTAATCCTTAGCTGAGCTTATAGAGTAGCTTCAATATTTGATCTAAAGATTTTGGCACTAACAGAAAAGAAATGTTCACTTTCACTCGCGTAGACTTATTTTATGGACTTTACAGACATTTAAATTGGTGAGAAAGTAATTTCTTGCAGGACATGATACATTATAAGCTATGTATTCCTTGCTATGGGGCTGAAAGGAGCTCCCAAATAAATTTCTAGGTCATCCTTTTACTTCTACGGGATTTGAGACAGGCTTAATATAACTAAACCATGACTAAAAGGATGTTTGCCAAATTTGTCTTTTTAAAATCTCTGCGAGGTGTGGGTTACAGTGTTTTGAAACTGTTTTGAGAAGCAGAAATGCTTTCCTCAAATCTAATCTAAATTCCACTTTTTATAAATGAAGTCAACTTCCATTTGTTATACTCTAGTTTGAAAACAGGTGATTGGTGTTCTCTTTGTAAAAAAGCTTTTAACATTACGTTCAGGAAACAGAAAACAACAGTAGGATTCAAAGCATGGAACAGTTCCCATTGAAGGAGAAAGCAAGTTACTTAAGAGTGACAAACGATTTGGGGAAGATGCCCTGACACTTAGGAATGCTCTTTTTGGAGGTCAGAGGAAGACCTGCTCTCTTCCTCTGCTCTTTGATATTGCAGCACAGTCTCTCTCATGGGCTGGAGGCAGCTGCTCATTGAAACTCAATTTTGCTCTAAAATAAATCAATTTTGTGGACTGACCAAGAATAAATATCTTCATTTACTATTAGAAGCAGTCTGTTTTAATATGTAATTGAGATATTTTCAGTTGATCCTTTAAGAAATGGGAAAATCAGTTTTGAAAAATGGTAACAAGCAATAGCATATTTGACTCTTTCACTCATAAAAGTGGTAATTACAGATCTGCCTATATCCCTTCAGGTCCAAGTGGTTTCTAAAGGATCTGTTGAAGCCTTAATCTTCTGAACTGTATTTAAAGTTGTATTGAAATTAGTTTTAGCATTCTTAAAATTAGCAATAAGCAAGATCAGTCCACAAGGATGAAGCACTCACTTAGAAGTTAAATCACCTTAAAATGCATGGAACATTTTATCTACAGAAGGAGTTCCAGGAAAAGATGATATTGAAAAAAATAAATAGCTCCTTAGGAAATCCTGAAACAATAACATTTTCCAGGTTTCCTCTAAACAGTTAAAAAGCACAGCATAATATAAGACTTCACCTCTTGATATACATATCTGAATCAGAAAATAAAATTTATAGACCTTGACGGCTACTAAGCTTGTTTGTACATAAAGACAATCCTGACCTGTATGATATACCATTTTACCACATGGCATATTTATCCAATTTTGTTTAAATCGATGACTTACCACAGCTCTTGTAGTAAACATAACCTTACTTCCTTTTCTAAAAAGCTAATTAGGTGACAATCTTAATCCATCTTAAAAGTACCTTCATTATCTCAAGTCAATTACTGGTTGATTTATCAATTACTTTTGTCACTGATGGTTCCAGAAGCATTCTGCATTGCAACGTGGTTCAATTTAATCACATCAGAGTCTATTAGTACAGGCTTTAAGGCACTCAGAGAAATCTCTGGTGGTTAATAATAATAAACTATATTCAGGTTAAAATTTGAAAATATAAATTAAGAATTTCAAATGTCAATACTACAAAGCACAAGAGTATAGTGAAATATATATTCTGATGTTGATATACTTATGTTTCAGTTCTTATTGCATTTTGATATGCTTTTCACTCTTTTAACACTCTGCAATGTTGTATATTGTTGAGCATCAAACAAGATGAAACTACATAATAAGACTGAGTTTTCAAAAAGTTTGCAGACTCATAAAAATACTGGGGAAAAATAATTTTATGGGATACATTTATTAACATCATACATTCCTTTAAGAAAAATCATGCTTAAATAAATTTCAGACAGCCTGATTACTTACACAACATTATTTTTTCTTCCCTCTCCCAAAACATGAGTTCATCAACATACAAAACTGAATATCTCATGGCTAATTTCAGAATAATCTAGTAGGTGCTAAAAACCTGGTATTGATCTATGAGTTTCATCTGCACAGATCATTTCAGTAGGTTTCTCGAAGCAAGCTCGAGTGGAAAACCAACCTATTCAAGTGAATGTCCATGCATGTTACTTAGAGATTCCTGCTATCCAGCTCCAGTTGGGTCTAGTTGTTTTACACTTAGATCTCAACTAAAGAACTTGCAGAAGCAATTCAGAGGCTCATCTCAATAATGGAGTGTTTGAAGCGTTCTCAAGGGTTATCTTCCTATTTCTGAATTACTGATCTTATCCACATCTTCCAAGTTCACATTTTATTAATTGTTTTCTGTATGGGCTCCAAGAATAAGAAATGTTCTTGGCAATGGTTCATTGTTGAGCGAACATTGCACGGATTTCCTTTTATTTGAGTGGATGAAGATTATGTTGAAATATGCAAACACTAAGATTTCTGGTGTTTTAAATTTTGTAGTTAAGGCCTAGAGATACTAATTCAGCTCTTAGTAACACAGCTTGGAATAGGCCTGGCTGTGGGACAAATTAAGCCCCAGCTCCACTTCAGTCCTACTTGTAAGAAGGCAGATGTCCTCTCATCACTTCTTCCCCAGCCCTGCACTTAAATTTGGTTCTTTTACAAGCTAATCCATTCTTTTGTGAAGAACTCTGTATAGCTTTTAGTAATAACAAGATTGGAGTCAGCTAAGAGGAAAAGAAATGGGAAAAGCAGAGGCAAGAGATCCATCTTGCTTTCCACAGCTTTCTGCTGTTAACATGTTTCCATAAACTGATTAATCATAAATTATTAATGTCAGCCTCGCTGAGATAGAGTGTATCTCCTTTATTGAAATCTGTCTCCCAGGCATTCTGGCAGTGTTTTTGACTGATAAGCCAATAGTACCGCTATTTGCATAATTGTGCTGGCACCTGGCTGCATAGCTAACTTACTGTAGTGTTGACACAATGGCATATGATATATTTGTGCCTGGCATAATCTTGATGGCCCACAAACAGTACTTTTGGATGAGAAGATTATAAATAAATCACAGTTTTAAGTTATAACTCTTTTTTGTTGTTAACACTTAGTTTTCATGATATGCCATCTAGAAGGAAGGAATTTCCTTTTGGTGCATGTGAAACAGGTGCAGAATGTGTTATGCTAGGAAAGTAGCTGTAGAGAAGAGCAAATACAGCAAAACAAACCACTCTGTTTTTATCATACCAGGATATTACTGCCTTTTTTTTTTTAATTATGTTCATAGATACAAGCACTGTAGAAACACTAGTTAAATTCTTGGTAACACTGAATCTTTATTATTTGAATTCTGTCTGAAGACCGTTACTTCATTTTGCTTGAGTTTTCATACAAATTGAAGGTGCTCTTACAATAGCCAGAGCTTTACAGAAGATGGATCCTTCCTATTTCTCATGCAGACAGGCTGTCTTCGATAGAAGGATTCTTAAAGATGAAATAGTAGAGCTAGTCATAACTAAGTAATATTTTTGGCCAGAAAGTGAGATTTTAATAAAAATCTTTAAAAATCTATTAGATGGTGGAAATTATGACAAAAATGCTTGCAAAGGTTAAGAATGACTCAAAGCCAGTATATTTTTTGGCATTAACTTCTATTTATTTATTTCTAGTACTTCTTCCTGAGCTGGTCTCTCTATTTTATCCTGCTGTGTATATTCTAATTATCCAAGGGAAGGTACTTCAGTTTAGTCATTTACCTATTCTCTCCTAGGATAGGACACATTTTATGTACGTTCAGCAGATCAAAACCAGATGACTTGCATCGGAAATTTTAACAAGGTCTTTTAAACATGAGGCATGGAAACTATTGTTCTTCTCCACTTCCTGCACTAATTTCACGCTGCTAATCACCTCAGCATCTTGTAGCTGTGAAGCTTGTATGCTCCTCCGCTGCTGCAAAATGAAAGTGGTGCTGTAAAACTGTGACTCCTATGCCCAGTCCCTGTCCATTTCATTTAGCTATAACTTGGTCACCCATCAGAAAATTTCAAAGCTATGATGTCCCACAGGAACCAGATGGGGCAATTCAGCAGTGCAAAAAAGAACCTAGAAAGGTTTAAATAGAAAGCAGCCTTGCAGCATAAAAAGCCTGAAATGAAAGTCAGGAAACAAAATGAAAACCATTTTACCTGGTGCACGGAAATTGTCTTCAAATGAATATTATTTGCGTCTATTTACTCCCCCAGGTAAAACCAGTGGTGGTGAGAACATGGCAAGAGCTGTATCTGCTAAAAGCCCAAGAAGCTTTGTAGAAGTGGACCACTGCCTAGACCTGTAGACTCCTTCAATGACTTGTTTCACTATTTCACTTCAAGAAAGTCCCTCATTAGCACTGATACACACAATGTCCTGTCTCTGTAAAACTGTCTCCAATTCTTTTGGATAATTTTGAAGACATTAAACTGACTTTGCAAAATATTCTAGTAAGTTAGGGAGAAGTGATACAATGTTTGAAGTTCTACTGCTATTGGCTCCAGACTTTGACTCTAAATGCTCAAAAAAAAGCTCTCAGACATTCTACCATTAATTGGAAACAAGCGTCAGGTGAGTCTGCATTACTGTTTATGCCTGTCCAAGCTATTGTTTTGTAGCGAAAAGACATGACATTTGGGAATCATCTATAAACTTCAAAAAGGGAGCTATTAATGGGTACTAGGCTTTCCAGGGTAGATTAAAAGTAAGTTAAATTAACACAAAACAAAGAATCATACATGCATTATTGACTCTTGTAGGTGAATTTAATTTACAAACTTACAACACATCTGAATAAATGCATTGGCGCACTATGAATTCCATCAATATCTCATTGCTGTGACCATTGAAGATTACATACAGAGGCAATATTATTCCCCTAGTAACCATTTAAATGCATATTAGTCCTTTCTCTCTTTTGTGTTGGCAAAGAAGAGGCAGGAATGCAGCTACTGAAAGGCTGGAGATGAAAAATGAATGATTTTAAACAAGCAAGTTTTACTAGATACCTCATTGGTTGATTTTTTTCAGGCTTTGCACTTGAAATACGTATGTGTAAGTATATACATACATTCCAATTTGTACATATGAATTGCCTATATATACACATGTAAAATTCAAATATAAAAGTCTTTTTTGTCAACATAAATGCATACTAGTATTTTGACCTTGTCATATAGGACAGATGCTTATAGGACAGAAGAATAAGTACCAGCTGTTCATGGAGATCATATATTTATATCTTAGTGTAATAAAGTTATTCAAATATGCTGCCGCTTTTTTAAACTATTATTCTTTTTAACCTCTTTTAAACATTAGGCCCATGCATAGCTTCTCTTCTACAACATACAAAGCCTATTAATTCTGTCCTTCAGTGACAAATCCCTTTGATTCCAACTGCTGCTCTGTTATGACTTTGGTCTTATCTATGCTCATTTTTAGACCAACCCTTAAGCTTTCTCATGGAAATATTTTAATCATGATCTTCCCTGCCTGTGAGATATCAAACCTTCACAGCACAGATTTTATATTCCTCAGTAGGCATTGAGAATTCTCAAAATTTTATTTTCATTTAAACTATGGTTAATTCTACTGCTTTTCAAGGTGCTTGCAGACTCAAATTTCTCATATGCATGAACAGCTATTTGTGTAGAGTGAGACAACTCTTGGTAGAATTTCTTCCTGGCAAAACTTTTCAGCATATAGCTATTATTCTCTTTTGGAGAATTTCTTTTGTAATATATGGGAAGGATGATGAAATGAAGAAAGCAACATCATTTGGACTGAAGACTTTTACAAAACAAATACAAAGTAAACATTTTTCTTATGCCTCCTATCAAAGGTATGAAGTGAGATTTCTTTGTGTGCGTCAATTTGCAACTGTAAGAGTAGGTAGGTAAGGTTGTTTTCTGTTGAGCACTTCTTAGGTTTTCTCCTGAGACTTAGCAAAATCTTGACTATATTTGATATATGTCAACGCAGATATCTGTCAACCAGGAAGTGCTCTAACATTGACTCACTTTCTGCAAGGCTGAGAAGAACAGACTTCTGCGAAGTAGAAAAGCCAATATCAATTTGAGATACTTATAGTTCACTGATCTAAATAGAAGAGCAAGAAGATAAAAATAAATAAAAAAAAGAATATGAAACCATTTAACACTTTAAGGACAACTTGGATGAAATTCATGTGCTTAAATCTCAGAGTTGAGTAAGTGAAATTCCTGTCTTTTTTAGTATCTGAGAGGTTATGGTCATTTTCAATTTTTTGCCGTAACAATCTGGAAGGACATAGACTTCTACTCCTTTGCATGTCCAGAAGCACTTCTACTTTAACAAAGCTGGATATCTTAGTACCTAACTCATGCTTAAATCCAATTCAGTCTAACAAGACAGGTCCTGCCCTGTACCAAGCCTGAAGTTCCTATATGAAAGATGTATGGTTTGAGCACAATCAATGTATGCTGTCAGCACTAATCAGACAAAAACATAGCTTTACATCGAGGTCATAGCATTTTCTCCTTAACCAACTAGAACACAAGCTCAGAAGATGGGATACATTTGTGCACACCATATCTTGACAACTTCAAAACAGTGTCCTAACAATCACCCTGGAGATGCCCTGGAGCAGTCTCTACCCTTCTGCTTCATGCACGTCCTTGAACAGTTGTAATAGTCTGATTTCCACAAGGCCAGAATCAACCTGAATTTTAATATACAGTCAGCTGGTTTTAAACATAGCTTCATGACCATGTGGCGTGAGTATATCTACATGATAGAAAAATAAAGCTTCCAAGCACCAAGACTTGCTTTACTGAAAGTTACACGACGTACTGTTACTTTATACCAAGTTGAACAGCATCTTATTATGAGAAACAAATGACATAAGTTCACATGAAGTTAACAGCATTTCATTTTATGTTTAAAGAGATTTTCTTTGTCATTGCTTTCAATTTCCAAATGACAAAACTGAGAAATCACAGCAAGTGAATCTCAAAATCTGCTGAAGAAACATTCCTGATAATCCTTAATTGAGACAAAGCCAATATATTTTATGTGAAGTTGTTCTGGGACAGTTAAAAATGGAGGTTATAGGCTTTTAGGGATGCCCTTCAGAAACAAAGAAATCCTTGTAAAACTTTTATTGTTAGCACAGTGTACAAAATGGTTACAGAGGTGAATGTTTTTCTTTAGGACACCTGGGAGTCTGATGGGAAGTGAAAGGCCATTTACTTGCCCTTCCAGATGCAGAGGTAAGATAGCAGGGTGGTAGGATCCTCAGACAAGAGACCACAAAACTATGATTCTGGAAATTACATGATATCGACTTTTAGTTTTAGCACTTTCATCAAGTGCTTCAGCTTTACACTAGCTGTAAAAACAAACTGAATTCTGTGTAAACAGAATATGAATAATGATCAGACCATTATTGAAACTAAAAATAGGCCTAAAAAGGCCTGTTTGCTCATCAGTCCATACCCAATATTGTAGAAAAAAACTTGGGAAGTAGGTTTTAGAAATTAAAAGATGAAGCTAGCTGCAGACCTTTGAGTCAAGTGTTGATATTAAAATCCTTATTCTCAGCAGAAGGACTACTTAAACAAGAGAGAGATGTTACTTTTAAACAGAAAGTTGACAGAAAGAAACTGAAATTTCAAATGAAAGTAAAAAGGACTGTGAAAACGGAAAGGTTATGAGCCAAGTGTGTATGCTTTGGAAGCAGATAATCAAAACTACCACAATTATCATGCTCAGCCACAGTCGTCCTACCTATGAAAATACATGCTTCACTGTGTCTTAGGATACCTTGAAAAATGAAGGTTAACTTAGCAATATTTACATTTAGTGAAAGACATTTAGCTTGATTCCAATAAAATAAGAAAATGGCACTTGTCAATAATACTTATTTAATAATAGAGGCTATTAAAATTGAAGAGAAAAACTCATTCTGCATATCTGGTCTGTAGAAATTTATCACAAAATGAGGTTGAGGGCAATGGTTAAAATGCATATAAATAAAGAAGAAAATAATTATTTCAAGGGAATTGTCAAAAATATGCATTTCAAAAAATGTAAGGAATTATACCCACTGCTTCTTAACACTGAGTTCCTTGAGACTTTCTCTTCAGAATCAAGATACTATCCATACTATATTGTTTTACTGTATCAGAAGAAACATAAGTTTAAAGTATTTGCTGTTCCGCATTGGATTTGGACTATGATGAAAGAAATACTGGAATTACGAAGGAAATTAGTGTACCATATTAAAGGTCACAAGAGCGTGAAGGCTGATATTACTGCATAGGGAGGAGACACCTTGATCTACAATAAAGCTGCTCAGTAGGATAAGCAAAAAATATAAAGTACTTGTATACCATGAAAACTGTATTGGAGATTTTAAACTAATGGAACAGAACTTCAATCAAACATTAAACGTTCCTTTCAATCACACAAAATTCAGTGTTTGAGCAATGGCTTTGTCTTTGCTTGAATCTATGATAGCTATTTAAAAGACTCACAATGAATATTATTAGTCTACTTTTCAGTCTAGCTTTTAAACATTTTTCAGGAAAACAAAAAAAATCCAGCTGTGCTGCACAAAAATGTAATGTCAAAAACGTAGCAGCCTATTCATATCATAACTTGCTTGTTTCTCTCTTTTAATAGGTACACCACACCACATAATCTAAAAAATTGATTACAAAATGACTCTTAATATGCTTGCTTCTTTTTAGAAAAGTGTTTTCAAAGTCATAATAAAAAGAGATTGGTCCCATTTGCATATGATAAAATAAGGCAGATAGGGTGCACGCTGGGTCCTGTATCATATAATGCATAAAAATGAGATAGCATAATACAAACATTAAAATGTTCTTCATGTGCTCCTTTGTGTGCTCTGACCAGGGACAACCAGAGATTTAGACATTAAAATCCCATTATGAGACAAGAATTCAGAATTTTTGCTCTCATTTTCTTTACGCAAATCAATAAAAAAATGACTAGGCTGGATGGCTGCAAGGAAATTCTTGGAATTACAAATGAACTTCATCAAACATGCTACCACTGGGGGAAAGGCAATGTCAAGGTCAGAATGGGAAGAAAATAAGTGTGTAGTAGCAGATTGTCTGTCACAGCATCACACTCAAGAGGATATATATTTGGCTACCATGTCAGAGAAAAATGATAGGACTTTCCACTGATGAATGTGTTCCTTTAAACCACAGATTACTTATTGTCTGCACCACTTTTATGAATCAAAATTCATGTGATAAAGACCCTAAAAGAATGCAACACAAACGACAAAAGTTAGGTTCATCACTCTGTGTTTGCTCTTTGTCCTTGTTGGTGTTTCCTGACAATTTCTTATCTGTAAGAAAGCTTTTCTCATTTCTTTGGATTTTGCTTTTCCTTCAAGTTCTAATATATTTTCCAGATGAACTAAAATGGCAGCTGCACTAACGTGAGAATAGTACGTTTAAAATAAATGTTTTTTAAACAATTCTTCAGTTCAAAATTAAAATCCACTCTAATGTTACTATTTGTAGCAGGAATTTTTTCAAGACAAAGGTTGACATTTCATTGATATTTTGCTTTAATATTGAGTGCATAGGTTTTCATGGTACTGGTACACTTTCCTAACATGGCACGGATGGATCGAAGCCTACAAATAGATCTCAATAGAATTAAAATTTATTCCCCTGGCATCTCTCTTTAGAAACATTTAACATTTTACATAGGACACCCTGGGTAGTATGAGGAGCCACACTACCTTTCAAGAAGTAGCAACAGACATTTGTGTCTTTTCACTATGAAAGAGGATGCATAACCCAGCCATGCCTATCACAAGCTGCAAGAAATGAATTCATTGCATGTAGCCAGATGCAGTGTGCTGATGGGGTATGATGCAACGCGATGGGGAAAAACGTTAAGGAACTCCTGAAAAAAGCTGATCCCATTATTATAATAAACTACCTACCCTGAAACCTGCTTCCTGAGCATTCTTATATTAACTCAGATAGGAGGACCTTCAGGATCATATCTACGCCAAACTATTCTGACAACCTACAAACCATGCACAGGTTAAATCACCTTTGCTTTTCAGAAAATATTTGGATATAAAGTGATCCTGGTGAAAGTAAAAGTTTTTACTTGCCTTATGCCCAGTTGTTAAAACAAACAAAAAGAGAACACACAACTCCAGAAGGTCTCTCAGTCTCAAAGATGTTTCTTCCAGTTCATAGTATAATGGGATGGTAGCAGCACTAAATATTATCTGGACTTCAAAGATTAAAAAAAAAATCATGCCCAAAGTTTAAGCTAATGAGAGGAAGCAACCAGTCGAGGAAGTTGTGTTGGTACTTTTATTTCCTCTTCTATAAGACAAAATTTGTTGCAGTCTGTACAACAGAAGAGTTCATTTTTTCTGATTACTTGCAAACATTTGCCTTAGTGGGAGATGTATGAAGAAACAGCTCAGATTTCATAATGAAATTTTACATTGGAGAAGCTTCCCTAGTAGCTAGTATGCTACAGGATGGACAGCAATCTCCCGTGATCAGGAGCTTCACTCCAAAGGTCTGTATAGGCACTGTTGGGATATACCTCACAAACCTATTTAACAAAAGTATTGGGACTGCTCTTACTGCCTGATAAGTAAGACACACAGTGTCCAGAACGCTCTTAATCTCCAGCTATGTTTTCTGCCAGACATTGTTTCACAGACACTTCTTTTCCAACCCATTACCTGCAGGCAAATATTGACAGCCAAGCATGGTACCTGCAGTTTGACTGAAAACAAATCACACCGGCATTTTATCTGTACTCCTTTTCCACTGTTCAGGCTTTAAAGCCAAGCTGGTTTTCATGTGCACCCATTAATTAAGCAAAGACTTCTGCTGGTCTTGTGCAGATCTCTTTCTAGTTTAGCAACTTTTCAGTAGACTACAGGAAGTTATCTATATTTATAAATAGTGATATTTAGAGGGGATTTAATTTAGTCTTTGCTTTTAAACTATGACAAGCCTTTTTATGCACACTGATATTCATACACCACATTGCAGGTGTGTTATTGGAAGATAGCACATAGGGAAAATATATATCCAAAGAGAAAAATGTTTACTCTCACTTTCAGTGATGAAAATCAGTTTTTCCTTTCTTCCCAGTATCAAACTGTCATTTTAAACTACCTGCTAAATTAATTTACATACTAATACTCTATATGCAGTAGTATTAAATTCTGTACTGAGAAAAAATAACAAATTTTAAATGTGTCTTGACATTGAAAATCTGAAGTTTATTTAAAAATTATTGCACTTGATACTATTATAATCTGTTGTAATCTATGTATTGTTGTAAAGATTTCTGTTCTTAATGTTAGATTTTATGTCTTGTCTTCACAAAGTAGAGAAGAGCATCATTTGGGGATATGAAATGTTATTCTCCCTTCAATTCTATAATGGTGCCTTTTGCAATGGAAAGGGTTCATACATATTGTGAAATAGGGGATTTATCAGAAGATATACTGAACAGATTTGTGCAAATGGATTATCAAGAACTTTTCCAAGGTAGTTTCATTCACATATTGAAATTAATGCAGGGGATGATGCTTGAATACTACTTTTTAGGGAATACGAACCAAAGGATGCAGATCGTGAGACTGACCTTGGAAAACGGAGAAGACATGTCAGGATACCGCGATGAAACTTGGTAACCCAACAAGGAGAAAGATGGATTGAACACTTTAGGCAGGGAAGAAATAATGTTAATAAGTTTTATTTTCCCATCCTGTTACTGTAAGTTGCCTGACTAAATCAAAATGGTTTAAAAAAAGAAAAAAGATAAAAGTCTTCCCTCATAGACACCAAGAATTGGGTCTGTACCGGGAATTCATATTCTTTTGGATTTCCTAAACTTAGAAGAATGAGTTTTGCAGAAGCACAACCTCATCACTTAGTTTTTCTCACAACAATATGTAATATTTTTTCCACATTAATAATCATAACAAAGTGGTTGGGAAAACACTAGGACTAATAGAGTTCAATACTTTATATATAGGTCACAGGGAGGGTGAATGGAGACAGACACACTGAGCTGTTCTGCGTATTTGGAGTGACTTCACACTGATCATACTCTTCACTGGGGTACCCTTCTCTTGATCTGCTCCATTAGGAACACTGTATGTGAAGTTGGTGAGACATTATCTGAGCAACTCTGGCCTAGTGTTCACTCAGGATGGATTCATCTTTGTTCATTTGCAATACCAAATACAGAACTTTTAAAATAAGTTCTGTTACATTATGGTGTTAATAAAGTCTCCTTGTTCCACTGAACACAGAACATCCTCTATATCACATCAAAACTGATATATCCCTATAAACTATTTCTGATGCAGTAAATACCAATTTCTACAAAACCTCAAAAAAAAAAATCCAGTTTGATCCACTCATTAAAATTAAGTACACCAGCTTCTATGTAGAAGACTACTTTTTTTTTTTTGAAAAAAAAAAAAAAAGCTAAAACTCTGCAAGCTGCAATGCTGCTGGTTAAATGTGACCTTTGTTTTTCTTACTTACTATCAGAGCAGTTGCAGAAACTATAGGCTCTAAAAACATCCTTACATGGTTTTACTTGGTGCAGTAAAATGATTTCAGAAGGATATTTGGAGGAAAAAAACGTCTCTACCTTGAACTCTTTTCCAATATTCCTACTGAGATTTATATGCTATGAAGCAAGGACTCTCATCTACAGAGATATTACTCACCCTTCTTAGTCTACATTAGAAGTAAAGTTCTGATTTTAAGATTTTTATTTCCCTCTCACTTTTCCAAGGAGAGATTTCTTATTTCTAACAGTTTATATGCTAGTCAAGAAATGTAAAATGTCCATCAGTGACTTGTAACTTTTCTGTTTCAGCAGTTCCTGTACATCGCATGTCAAGGACAAAAAAGCTTTCATATATACATTACATCTGAATCTCATCTAAAGCGCCTAAAACATACTGAACACTCCTGGAAGGTGCTGACAACAGTTAATAAACTATATACAAAGCTTGATGCATTTTTGTTTTAGTTAAATCTCTATGATGGTTTTAATTGGTTAGATATATACTTAGGAGAAAAAAAAGTAAGAATTATCAAGTAGGAAACAGATTTTCAGGCATATTAATCATCCTCAGAATGATCTGTTGTCATTTGATCTACAGCAAGCAGGTATTGCTAAAAAATGATTCAAAGATTGGCACAGAAGAAAACTTGGAATATTTTTCTCGTGGTCTTAAGATAAAAATTGTAATGTTATCTGAAGAGCAGCCTGTGACACTTTCCTGAAAGTGAATTATCTCCAAAGCATACTTTAAATTTGGATATGGAAGTACTGAAGGAAATTGGAATTCCATAATGTTCAGGTGGAAATCTGATCTTTAGATATACTTTTATTCTGCTTTTTAAAAATGTAATTGTATTGTAAACCCCAAGAGCATGGTGGTAGAAGTAAAAGGGTATCCAGAAGTTTACTTGCCAAATGATGCTTTTGTGTTAGTTTCCATTTTTATTCCAACTTTTCTTTGCCAAGGTGTTCTTTCTAGACACTTTTAAGTCCCTGTTCAGTGCGTAGTCAAAGGAATACATTTAACAGTGGGAGGTACGAGAGAAAGAATGAAAAGATATATTCATAGTAGTCTGATAACTTTGAAAATGTTTTAGCAAGGAAAAGATCTTTCACACATTTTTGATTTGACGCAGTTGCTACAAAAAACTATTTACTATGTGTAAGACCATTCATCTGTAAACTTTCTTGTATGAAGGGAAATGTCAGATCCATATACTTCTCCAGTCTGTAAGTCAAAAATACTGAACTGCTTTTCCCACTTTGAACAGAATGAAGGAAGGGCAGTCTTGGTGATGTACCCCAGGCCAATATTTAAATGTGAAGTACAAGGTAGGAATGCTCAAAGTAGAAAAATATATATGGAACAAGTGAGGTATAAAATACTAATTTAAATAACTTCTGGCTGGATTTTTCAGTACAGCTACTGGGAAACTTATCCAAGTGTAGATGCAGAAGCTGCCTAAGAGCTATTTTTTTTTTCCCTCTAAATTTTGTATCACCCATCTCACCTGATCAATACTAAGTCTAATTGTAAGATGCAATCTGATTAGCAAAGTAATCAAAATTAGGAGACTATGATGAATGCTTTACTCCAGAGATTCTCAACTATTAAAACTAAGGGTTTACTTAACCTTTTGAAAAAATCCTTGTGCTACGTACTGCTCCATACATTGGCTTTCATTCACAACAGACTGATGTGGCAACTTAGCTAAACTTTGTCTTTTACCACCGCTTTCTACATTTTTTGCCCCCCCTCCCTTTTTTTTTTTTTCATTTTTTCTTGCTTGTATATGCAAAAAATATTACTGAAACCCTTTTGCAGATCCTCTGTCAAAGTCTCATGGACCACAGTTTGAGAAACACTGCTCTAGGTGTACTAACTAGAGAGTATCTGATACTCTTACCCAAGAAGTGCAAAGATAGTTTTGTAACCTTCATTAGAACAACTGCAGGGAAGAAAAATGACATAAATGGTATGGAATAAGGGGTGGATATCTGTCCTGGTTTTAGTTAGGACAGAGTTAATTTTCCTCCTGCTAGCTGATAGGGTGCTATGTTTTGGATTAGGATGAGAAGAGCGCTGATAACATGCTGATGTTTTAATTGTTGCAGAGCAGTGTTTACACCAGGCCAAGGACCTTTCAGCTTCTTGCTCTGTCCTGCCAGTGAGCAGGCTAGGGGTGCAGCAGGAGCTGGGAGGGGACAGACCCAGGACAGCTGACCCAAACTGGCCAAAAGGGTATTCCGTACCATCTGACGTCATGCTAAACAATATATAGGGGTAGCTAGCCGGGGTGGGGGGCCGGCTTCTCGGGGATAGGCTGGGCATCGGTCAACGGGTGGTGAGCAATTGCATTGTGCATCACTTGTTTCGTACACATTATTATTAGCAATACTATTATTATTATTATTATTATTAATTTTCCTGTTTTAATAAACTGTCTTTATCTCAACTCACAGGCTTCACTTTCCCGTTTCTCTCCCCCATCCCAGAGAGGGAGGGGGGAGGGTGAGCAAACGGCTGTGTGGTGTTTCGCTGCTGGCCAGGTTAAACCACAACAGTCCTGTTGGCTAGGACAAGAGGGAAAGACTTCTAAAAACATCACTGAATATGGACAAAAATATTTCAGATGAAAAGTTACTACATAAATAACTGAGAATAAAATAAAGGTTAATAAAAAAGTAATTCTTTCCCAGTAAACTCTCAGTTTTTCACCTCAGGCTTAAAGACACAGATTAGAGTGGGGAAAGGAAACATTATTTGCTCAGATATCTTCCAGTAATAAATGCCTCAGCTATCTTGAGCTATATTCTACTACCAGATGTTGTGAATTAAAGTTATGTGCATCAAAATAAATTACAGTCCATGGTTCTTCTGAATGATGGTCTTTGGATGTCTGAGTGTTAACATATTGATAATTTATAAAATAGGGAACAACTGCAACAGACCTAAACAGATCAATCCCCACTTCAGTCTAGAACTGCTGTCAGAATATTTGTTTAAGATATCATGATATGAACAGAAGAGATAAACCTAGCTGTCAACAGTCCCCATATTATGTAGGAGAATTTGCTTTGAACAACTTTCTGGAGGACAACAGAGAAAAGGACACAGAGCATATTTTAGAAACATCTGTCCCTGCTGTGTAAGTTTGCATAAATGAATAGTTAAAACATTACCAATGCCTTAAGAAACTGATAGTAACTGAGTATCTTTCCTCATTTCTCCTTTTTAACTTCAGGTCACTTTCCTAAGTTTTCTCAAGTTCTAAATTCCTTTGGAGGATCATAGTGTAATTTTATGATTATTTTAAAATGGTTCTCTAAAGAAGTCTGTTATATTCCAAGCAATTTTAGTCTTACCTAATAAATGGTTAAACCTTGAAAAATCAGCCTAGACAATCTGCAAATGGAAAAATAAAGAGAAGAGACAGTGAGAGGGAAGTAATTCCTCCCTAGCTATTTAGTAAAATCTCAGAATACAAACTATTCTGATATTTGTATATAAAAAGGACTTAGTTTTATATGAACAACAAATGCGGTAAGCACAAATCTAGAAGCTTAGACAAGCAGCATATCCCTGCCTTTAGCCAAATTACATATTCTCGTCACCCCAAGTCAGTTCACGTGTGAGAGACTTATGTTGCTGGTCACATGATGTATGCTGCACACCTTGCTCGAAACAAATCGACAGAGCACTGTGCACAAAACCCAGTCTGTTGGTACCACACATTACTTTTCACATCTATATAGCATAATGTTCCATCTTGCAAGTTACAGAGTAAAGAAAATGAAGCAGTGAAATCATTTTATGTTTTTCACATTTTACTTACTCATCTGTCTAGGTTTGCTGAAAGAACTTGCCTTTTAGGAATTCAATTCACAAAAGTACAATTTTAAATTTATATATATGGAAGAGATGCAACAGGACCATGAATTTGACTGGGGATTTTAAATTGTCCTAGAAAAATTATTCTAATTATTATTGAAATTGTCCTATCTATGGCTACAAGAATGTTCTGTAGCAATTCTGAAGACAAAAAACACAAGTTAGAAAAAAAAAAAAAGATTCTAAAAATTCTCCCAGTTGGCTAAAGCTAGTAAGGAAGGGAACACTTGATGCAATTAAAAAAATAGACAGTCTCCCCCAAACATCTGTAAGTTTCCATTAATTCTTTTTAACTCACTGAAAAACCTTAACAAAAAAAAAGTTTAAATGAGATCTAAGTGCTCCTAGTGTGAAGGATAGAAAGCTGGGGGAAGAACTTATTCACCTAGAGAGAAAAGGTTACCAGCACTATAAGAAAAACAAAAGCCCAGAGGAAACAAATATCAAAAATGGGAGTTATCCTATCTTGAAAGAGCCTTTACTTTGAATACACTGAAATCATTAAGTTGTCTCAAAAATATTTGAAAAAATGACATGCAGAGATGTCTGTTTCAAGGAAAATGTTCTTAGGGAAATAAGATGACCTGATTTCCATCTCAACAAGTTTACCCTTGTCCCCGCTCAATACTTTAAAGCATTTTTGAGCTTGTTAAAGATGCAGTGAACCATCCAGGGTTCTCAATTAGGATACATTTCAAAAAGCTGCTTATAAAAGATAATAGGTCTATCTTGTGTTCTTAAAACATTAAACTTAGATTGAGATGCTCTATCAGTAGATCACCCTTTGAAAAAACGAAACATTACCATTTTAGATCAGAATTATATAGAAGTGATTTATGATTTTGTTGATTCCATCTTCAGGAACATATTTCCCTGAACCTGTCATAATGGAAGCATTGCTGCATGCATTTCATTATAATCCAGATAAATATACGAAATCATCATAGAATTTCCTTTTATTTCCAGTCTCAAATGCCTAAAAAAGATTAGGACCTGTCCCATTTACGTGAAAAACGTTATTATAAAATAGTATAAACAATTTGAGGTGGCATAGCACACAGAATGGGGTTAATATTTTCTAACTTTTCAAACTATACATTTTCGGATGCAAACTAAGAGGAGTTAGAGTTGTATACCCACTTAAGACTTATTTTTGTCTACATCGATGAAACCGTGACTAATTTTTGGACAGCTAATATTAACATTCATAACAATCCTAAATCATAATCTGGATATCTCTGTGACAAAACAAGTCAAAACAGAGCTTCAGCTGGCCAATAACCATCTTGTATGTAAACCCTGTTCTGTGCTTTGATTCTGTGATGGTCGACACTTAAGATGACATCTGTGTTGGTTACATTTTGTTTTAGTTTTTAAGTCCTAAAAAAACAATGATATGAAAGAAGCCACTAGTAAACACACACAAACAGAAAAATCAGCAAACTTAAGAAATCCAACATAATCTTTTTCTTATCAGTTTTCACACATTCATGATTTCTCCACTCTCAGCAGGCACTAAGCACCTAATAGCAAGTCAAATAGTGTTCTCCTACTGAAGTGGCCAGGTTAAACGTCCAAGTGGGACAAGTATTGAAATAATGGATTTTGTACAGCATTAATGCACTCAATAGAAAAAAGTGAACCTTTTTCTCTCTTCCTAATTTTTAACAGGTTGAAGATTCTTAGCAAATATTCTGCAATTTTATGTTACAGAGCATCACTATTTGGATCACCACAACAAGAGTAAGAGTTGAGTTCTGACCTGTCTTTGACAAACACACAGGCTCCTAGTGATGAAAGTTAAAGGGACTCTCTTATCTGTCTATGCTCAACATGCAAAAAACAACTGAGTAAAACTCTGTCAGTGCAGCAGAAAGCAGAAAACGCATCTCAGATGAAGCCTGCCTGCTGACTTGTCTGTAGCCTCCTCTTTGTTTGTCCTTCCACGTTCTACAGTGGTTGTGTTTTCCTTTCTCTAGAGTTTATACCCCTAACTTTACACAAAAAGTTTAATTCTGATTGTGTAATCTTACTTCTTCATTAATTTAATTTGGGTCTAGCCTGTGACCACATGTATTTTCTTTTGGTTGAGATATAAAATAAACATCAACAATGCACTTTACACCTCTTGGAAGGTCCATCTGCCTTGGCTAAGCATCGACCTAAATGTCCTTGAAAGTTTCAATTAGACACTTAACCTCTCCAGTTGTTATCCCCTAAACTAATACTGCTTAAAGACTGTCACTTTACATGGCAAAGTTGGAACTGCATTTCAGTAATGGAAGAAATTATAATTTTCCTTCAGGTGGTATTGTTTGATGTGAAATTTGAAGATCATGTATTTATACCAAAGGTCAATCGGCAAATAAACAACTTTAAACAAAATGTATATTTTTATTACTTCAAGTCTGTAGATCACCCAGTAGCAAAGGTCAAAAATGATGTTTTTTAAAATCCTTTTTCTTCACTCAGTGCAATGTATGGGCAGGTCATTATAATGGTGTGAGTACACACACAGAGATAAGAATTGATCAATTCATTGAGAAAATAGGTTAAGTGATTTATTCAGCACATCAAGAGATTCCTTTTTATGGAAAATTTTCTTTTTAAGTTGTTCATACTCCAGAGATCCTGACTTTACAGCAAAGAAAAAACATGCACTAAAATTAAACAAATTTTTAAACGCTTTTTGTCATGAAAAATATATTTCAAAGTTAAGTATTAGACCTGTAGGCTTAATTACAATTCTAAACAGGAGGGAAAAATCTGAAATGTGAATGCACATTAGCATTTTAGTTTGGAGAAGGAATGTGCTTTTGAAGTGAATGTTCCAATCATCTCCATTTACTATGCTTCAGTTCACATTGTGGAGAAGTCTTAGAGTGCATGAACTGAATTTCTTTCAGGAAAAAGTAAACTGAAAAATGCAGTCCCACATCACAGATCGTGTTCCAGCCACTAACAAGCATTCAGTAGACAAGGTCTTTTCACAGCAAAAGGGATACCATGTTTTGTAATATTTGAAGAATGTACAGGATGCCATATTTATATAATTTAATGATACCAGTGATACTGATATATTGGATTGTATTGGCTGCAAGAGGATTCCAGATACTACTGCAAGGATTTTCCTCCTATTACAAACCTTCACAGCTCTCTCATACCAATAGACCATTTCTACTTAGAGTGATCTTCTAAATGTTCTTCTTAGTATTTATGGGATTAAAGTGCCCCAAAGCAATATGACCTTCCTGGCTGTGGTTTGGAGCATTATGAATATCTGATAATGTTCCTACATTCACTGAATGTTCAGTTCAGCTGAAAGGGACCGTCAAAGATTAAGTCCAACTGCCTGACCACTTCGGGACAAACCAAAAGGTAAAGCATGCTATTGAGGGCATTGTCCAACTGCCTCTTGAACAGACATGGACATCAACCACCTCACTAGGAAGCCGGTTCCAGTGACTGATCACCCTCACGGTAAAGACAGTTTTCTTTGGATCTAGTCTGAACCTCCCCTGGTTCAGCTTTATGTTATTCCCAAGTCTCCTGTCATCAGTAACGAGAGAAAAAAAAAACAGCTTCTGCGCTTCCCCTCCTCAGGAAGGTGTAGAGAGATTGAAGTATACTTTGGCTTTGGATGCATTTTGGAAATAGGTCCTCTCCTGCTTGTTGATCACTGCATCGTTGTCTGAGCTGCACATTTGGGCACTGAAACACTGAATTGGGCATTTTTACAGACAGGTATATATATGAAACTCCTAATGGCCACATATAGTCAGAAGCAAAGTGTTTTGTAAGATGTAGTACCTGTAATTAAAGACTAATTCTTTACTTGCCAAGGAGCAGCGCTAGAATCAAAGGCAAGCAATATGGGATTCAAGAGTGTGTTCTGCTGAAAATAGATATCCTGCAAAACAGAAGTCTGAAAGAGAAATGCGTAGCTTTGTAGACATCTATGACACATATCTTTATAGGACAAACTGGAAAGGATCCATTCTCCTGTCTGTAGGCAAGATTAATTATGCCTGCGTCATTTCTGCTTAATAGTCTGAACTTTTCTTAAAAGTCTCCCATGATATCTGAAAAATATTTCCTCTTTCAATCTTCCCTTGTAGGTCATATTTTCTAGTTCTATAATTGTTCCAACTTTCTAACAAAATCTCTGGAATCTTTCCTATCAGTCCACAACCTTCTCAAATTCTAGCAGAATCTATGCACAGTACTTCAATTTAGGGACATACTAGTATGCATAGTAGAAAAGATACCTTGCCTATGTGATTTTCCTGCTTGTTACTTCACTCATTTCCTGAAATTCTAAAGCTCATAAACAAGGTGAATGAGGTGAAAAAAAATAGTATGTTTATCTGGATCAAGTAGTATGAGAATAAGTAGAAGCAGCTCTGGTGGATTTTTTTTTGTTTGTTTCACTAGAGCAAAAAGAACACTTTACTTTGCTTTTGCTTCATTTGAGGAATATGGCTAAATATTTTGTACTCTATTTGACACAACAGTTCTTCATTTTAAATCCGGACAGTCATACTTCCCTGTTTGTCCATTCCTGAAGGCTTACCTTAGGAGCAAAAGGTCTTTTATCACTTCATTTATGAATGCACAGTACTCTTCGTCCAGATGATACCTGTACCTAAGCATATCAAGAAATCTTATTTCATGGGTGCATAAGCATATCTATATTACTTGCAGTAATCTGCTGTTTATTTCCTTACATGCTATTTCCCATATAGTGACTGCATATTTTATATGCTCATATATCATACTTCAAGTACAGCAAGTAGCATAAAAAATTTGCCCAAAGTTACAGTAGTATCTTTGGTATTTCTTTCCTTTTTCATTTTAAGCCTAAGAAACCTTGGTTCATATGTAAAAACAAATGCCACTTCAGTTTAGGACTCAATGAACAAGATAAATTTTGGAAGAGATAATTTACACTGATAAAGGGAAAGAAAGTACAGAGAACATTGGCTGACAATGTATAGACAGCAAAGAAACAATGGCTTTGATATTGAAAATCTATATTTTGTAAGAGAAGAGTATTGTGCTTATGGCATGAAAGCAGATTGGAATGCTAAACAACAGATGAAAACTGCCAAAAATGTATGAGATTTCCATGGCAACAGGAGAGGCTAACACAAAAAGCTGTTCTACAAACACCAAAGTCCAGGTCCTGAGCTGCATCCCGGAGGCATAATAATAATAAAAAAAGATGGATAAAGGACTTAAGCCACAGGAATCTTCAGTTCTCCTGCACAGGCCTGAAGTAAGAGACCCTTCTCGTCTTAAGATCATTCCAGTAGATGGAACTTCCCTGGATGAAACTGGGATAACACTACCATCAGAAATAAGGACCAAAGTAATATATGCAAAAGATTATCAACTCTGTCAGCATTAAGCATTGCTTCATTAGGACATTGCTTTAGCTTTTCTGTTTCATTCATAACTGTATTTAAAACCTAACTTCCTGAGGGCTCAAAATTGTAATGGTTTTGGACAAGATGGCAGTGCTGTGAGAATACACTACATAATTTCACATAATTCTTGGAAGTAATAAATAAGGTAAGATTCTGTAGAGATCAATGAGATTTTTGCATAATACTGTGTTCTAACATTGCCTTGGCACAGAGACAGTTTACTGCCAATTCAAGCTGGACAAGCATGGAACAGGAGTCACTGAAATGACTGTAAACATCATCTTTTGTGGCATGGCTAGCTTACGCTGCTTTGGTGATGTTTTCTACTCCTTATAATAGACAGCAAAGTTAAGAAGCCAACAGTTTGTGCTGAGGAGAAAATTTCTGAATCACATCCAGTAATCTCATTATATTTTCTGCCACAGAAATATGTTACAAGGCAAAAATCTCATGACAAGTAGTGGAGAGGCAGTTTTGCATCTACCAGAAATGATGTTTAGTGACAGCTTTTTATAAAATATTTCAGTTCTATAAGATTTGAAATGAAAGTCTGGGTATGAGATGAAGCATTTAATTTTAACCGTTATTTTAAATTAATTTTAATTAGCTTAAGGTAAAACTTTTAATTAATGTAGTTTAATAAATATTTTCATTTTAAAAAAGCATGCAATGTTTGTCTGAATTATTTCAACAGATTCAATTAAATGAGAATAACGTTGCCCATTTCACCAGCTCTTCCCATAAATTCTTAAATAGGTTTACCATTTGTTGAAAGCATTTTATGCAATTTTATTATTAACCTTCTATTGAAGTAGGTAGAACAGTTGTTCTACATAATAAGTTTATTTTGAAGTCCTTGAGTTGGGTACCAAAAATCCTCTAGGCCAAAAGAAGCCCGTCTTACAGATGTTCACTTTCATCATGTTTCACTGACTTCATACTTGCTCTTTGGTACCAAACCTGCCAAGTTTTCTGATTTGGAAAGTTAGTACTTGAACCACACCAGATCAGTCCATTGGTGCAAAGTATTTTCACCATCCTATAATTACCCATACTCAGTAACACAAATATAAATCTTCCTTATGAATACCAGACAACTAAAGCAATGATTGTGTTTGACTAACTTGTTTGTAATATTAAAATACCAATCTCAGCCAAGGTCAAGAATAATTCCTCAGTTTGAAGTTAAACAGAATGTATCACAGGCTTATAAGGAAATATTCAATCTGAAATTTATTTCATCATGTACAGATGGGAGGCAGTTAACACTTTCTGTAATACAATGTCTAAAAGGCAAAGCACTACTGATAAATACCAGGAAGTTGCAGACCTTCAGGACTCAGCTGACCTGATCTATTTTGTGTGATAATCTCACTGTAAGGGAAAAGTGGGACGAGACGATCTTATAAGCAACTTCTCCATGAATCTGTGGCCAACTGAACAACTCAAGTACTCACAGATTGTTATTAATGTATTGCCAGATGTGGAAATCTGTATTATTTTCATTCCTATTATGCACTCGATATCCTGTTTCTCCTCAGAAATTGGATAATAGGTTTGTGCTTTGGTATTTTTGCACCAAGGGTGTTCCACTACAGTCTCTCACTAAGTTGATCTCAAATTCCGAATCTTTGGTATGAATTAAAACTCCCCATCTCCATGACCTAAATGTCCTTCCTGCAGAGTTGATAGCAATGTACTACAGTAACCCATTGATTTTTGCCAGACAACTTTGCTATCTGTAATAGCTATTATGCTATCAACGAATAATAGAACTGTCAAGGATTATGAATTGTAACCAAAGCCTTACCTTGTCACAGAAAAGGCAAAGCTTGCTTTGTTGTGTATTCATACTGTTTACATTTTCCATGAATTGCATGTATATTATTTTCTACTACACAGTATCATAAAGACTCAGAGTAGGAGACAACACAACAGACAATTCAGAACATTTAAAGAAATTCTTGTTCTGTTTTTTCCCTTCATCAGTTCAGTCACCCTACTCTTCATAATCATTCCTACCTCCTATTTGCACACTTTCTCTTCATGTTTGAAGGTCCTTCATACTATTTCATTATGAACTAAACCATCTTCTTTCAACTATATATCCCTACTTTTAATATATCCTTATTTTTCTAGATTCTTTCTGTAGATACCTATACTGCTGTTATATTATATAACAACAGACAACAAGATCCTTATTCTAAAAACAATGGTTGCCTTTTATTCTATACCACAAGAAGCACAAAGACTTTTTTTCTTTTTTTTTAAACCAGTTCCAGTTAGGCTAGAGGACAGAAGCATGAGTCTGTAGTTCCTCCTAATACATAAATAGGCCCCTTTCTTAAGGAAAATTCTGTGATAAAGGATATGTTAAGATCTTCTCATTTGGCAATGAATCAGTTCACTCCAAGGAAGAGTGGAAGGTTTTGTGTTAATCTGTAAGGGTTCATATGTCTTAGAGAAATATCCTGTCTATTCTCCATTCAGTTCTGGTCAGCATCAAAACCTTCACCGTAGCAAACAGCTACTTGGACTTTTTAGTTGGTATTTGAAGCATCAGAATGAAAAGACTCAAACTTGTGTAGGACTACTGGATAACAATTTGGTTGATACTTAAGTATCTGTGCTTCCAGACATTTCTCCAGATATATGTCTGGAGAATATATATTTTTTATATATATATATATATATATAGTTGCTAGTAATTGCTAATAATTTTAAAACAGAAAAAAAGACTTGCAACTCATCACAACAAAGTTTTAAGAAGCTAAGGAACATGCTATGCATTTTTAAATGTTAATCACTACAGTAAATGATGACTCTCTAAACTAAATTTGCATTTGTGTTGACAAAGCAGGAAATCTTGAAAATCATTGAATTAAGCCAGATTGTTAATGTACTTTTTAAGCTGCCTGGAGAATATGCTTACAAAGTTATTCTGTGCTGAAATGCATGGTAATCCTTAGCCTTCAAGTCATTGTTGCTCCTCACTATCTAATATGGGATCCAATAGTCTTTCAAAACAAATAGGAAAATCCATTCTCTACTTGTATCAACTTTTCTAGTTTTTCAGTCTTGAAAAAAAAAAACATTTTGAAATACTTTTTCTAGAGTATTTTACATCTAGATGGATTAAGACTTGCTAATGATAAATGCCATAACAAAATCAATGAGCAAGTCTCTTAATAGCTTGCAAGAAAACAAATGACAGCCTGTACCATGACTTTCTGAACAAAGATTAAGTACTTAATTTTCAGTTGCTTGGATGTGCACGTATGTGGTACTATGGCATAGTTACAGCCATTATAGATGAACTGGATTTCACTCATGGCCTGCAAGGGAAAAAGATTTTCCATACTGCATGGCAGATGCTATTGCAGGGCTGATACAGCAAACTTTACCTGTATCTGTATTCACATTTACAACTCCAGGCCCCATCTCTCTTAGGGACTAAGGTAGTTTGCACAGTTACAGATTCAAGGACCCTGACTCTGTCTCTGAATTCAGCTGTTGACTTAAAGATAAGGATTCCACCTCAGTCATTGTACCAGTGTGACCTCCCTAGAAGAAGAAACAGGATCAAATGCCTGACAGCAGATGCACATTTCCTTTTGAATCCTCCTGTTGTGCTCCTACATATTTCAAAGAACTGCAGTGGGTACGCTGCTGATGGAGTCTCATAACTGGATGGACTCCCTGTCTCACTGGTTGCCTTCGTAAAGATAGATTTAAGACTATGCAGGTATAGGTCAGGTTTTATGTTAGGGCTATTCGTATCACTACCTTTACCAAAAAAAAAAAAAAAAGGTATATTTTCAGATGATTTATCCTGATCCCTGAGACACCCAGGCAACTCGTCTTCAAACAGAAGTTACTCACAGAAAGCCAGGAAAAATAGAACTGAAAGAGACATCTGAAGAGTAGCTTCTGTCAAATGTTAGCCAAAAATATATCTCAAGATGCAGCTACAGATTGGTATTTGTTAGTGGAAGTTGCCAGTTTTCTGTCAGTTTTAAAACCTACAGAATATACAAACTTTATATAGTCAAGAACTTTCACCTTTTTATTGAGAATATTTGCAAGTGTCTGACCTTACTAATGCAAAGGTATTCAAGGTTTCTGAGCTAGAATTCTAAGAATAGGTTTAAAGAACAGCATTAGGCACAGGAGAACATGACACATCACTACAGATTAACATTTTTTTATCCCCCCCCCTCCCCCCCAACAGTAAATATATGTCAGACAGCACTAAAAGGTTAGGACAATATAGTCAGTTTGCTTAGGGAAAAAAGAAACTAAGCCTTTTGGTAGTCTGCTCCCTTCAAATAAATATATATATTTGCAATAGATGATACTTATAACTCTTATGATCTTGTTTTGTCTATACTGAACCTGTGAAATATCGACAGGTTTGTCTGCAGATAAGGCAGCTGACCTTCTATGATGCAGAAATGGCTGCTTGAAATCTCCCATTTTTTCTTGCTCTGAATTATAAAAGTCACTAAAATAATAAGTCTGTTCTTCACAGAAGAATAAGTACTCTTTAAACGAAAAAAAAGAATGGAATTTAGAAAAAAGAATTGGAAGAATTTGAAAGGATGAACATGACGAGATGTGAGGTTTAAAAGAAAAATATCAACGTTTTAGAAATAAAAGATGGTGTTTGAGTAAATAAAAAGAGGGAAATTTGAATGACTATATTGTTTGATAAATATAAAAAATTGGAGAGCATGCTAAAACATTACCTATTTTATCTTGCGTTTATACTGAAACTTATGTTTTAATACAGCCTAGTTTTTGTATTAGAAGATACAGTTAATAAAAGCTCTGTTCTTAATCTTTCATTTTTGCTCAGGATGTTATAGACTTCCAGCAACACATCTCCCTTTAATTGTCTTTCCCAGCCTGAAAAGCCTTACTCTATGCAATTGTTCCTTGTATATAATTTATTCTGTATCTTTGACCATATTTATTGCACTTTTCTGAAACTTTTCTGCTTATTTATCCTTTTTGAGATGTGGTAACAGATACTGCACATTGTATCAGAAGAGTGGACTAACTAAGTAGTATTTATAGCATCCTAATGAGTGTCTGTATGTCATCTTTCCTGCTATTGTCCTTATGTGATTGGTTACTGGCCACTACTGAACACCAAACTAACATTTTCCTAGCATTGTGTGTTATAGCCCCTAGATTTCATTCTGCATTGAAAAATATATATAATATATATATATATAAATATATATATTTTTCTGCATTAATCACTTAGTATTAACCTGTTAAATTACATCTACCATTTTAGAGCTCAGCCACACAGTCTTTAAAGCCTCCAAAATTCTTTATGCCTAGATTTTGTCTTCACTATTTTGAATATCTTAGTAATATTTCTTTCTGATATTTCCCTTGCCACTCCTTTTACAGACTGTTTATCAGTATGTCGATATGCACAGATCCCTCAGGAATTTCTACTGGTGACTACCCTACACTGTTTACTTCTGCTACTTCTTAAATTCAACCAATATTTCAAACAAGATAGAACCTTCCTTCTTAAAACATAATTGTTTTGTTTTGTGTTTTAATGAGATTTCAGTGAGAAGTATTGTAAAAGACATTTTTGAAATCCAGGTGAGCATTATGCTACTCATTTTTTTTTCAGTCAAATAAAGTTCGGGGGACCTTATGCTTTGGCTATAGCTTCTACTGGTATCTCCTTACAGCACAGATGAAGCTTTAAAAGCAGCAGCTTCTGTCCCTACCACCAGCTTTTCTCAATAATTGATCCTACCTATTACATAATCATCATAGACACTCTCCTACAAGCAAAGCTGTGTGGTCCTGAAATGAAAAATACAATATAACCAATCCATGCAAAGCTGGAATGTGCACCAGAGACAAAAAAAATGCTTTGACTAAATGAGAGAAGACCTATTGTAGCTGAAGGCTTTTCAGAAGTTGGGAAAAGATGAAGAGGGAAATCTTAAAAGATTAGTTTTATTCTGCCATAGATTTTTTTTTTTTTTGGGGGGGGGGGGGTGGAGTGGAGGACAAGTATCCAGATAATTTTATTGAAAAAAAAGTATGTCCTTCAGGGAATCTCCTCATCTTCACTAAAACACAGCCAACTGAGAAATAGCACACTATATACCAAAGAATTTCAAATTGCTACTAGTAAGGAAAATTTCCCAACTGAAATTTGAACAGTACACTGAGCAGCAATGCACTTCTCAAATATAAATGCCAAGGGAGCATGAGATGAGTAACTGTCAGGACAGCAATCTTGCTGTTTATGCTAGCCATTTTTTCTGTATTTTTTAATAGTAATTGCTTCCTCGTATTTGTGCAATGTCCTCTAAAGTACATGTACTAGCATCATTTTCCAGAAGTAACTGAGAATCATGAATCTGCACTAGAGAAAAAAAGATCTGTTCACATTTATTGTTGTTGTGAACAATATACAATAACAATATATTATTGTGAGGTAAATTATTACTATTGTGTTGGCTAAAAGACGAAAGTGAATTGAGTTGATAATCAGGCTAGAAGTTAAATCAACACTGCTCTCAAACTAGCTAATTGTAGCCTTAAAAAGCACCATGCTAGTGCAATTCCCAAATATCATCATGACTGTGTATCCTAATGACAAATAGAAGTCAATGGCAATAGAAAACACAACAGATGTATTTTGCTTTTACTCGTGTTTCTTAAGTATTCTCCCCCTTCTTTGTAAATGCAAAATTTGCTTTTAAGTTCTCAAATGCTAATGCATTTGTTGAACTTGGAGATCTTTTTCTTTTTGAGTGATAGAGCTCCCTACTATTATATCACACAAGTAAGAAAGTTTGCATGAGCAGACCAGGTTTCCTACAGTATGAAAATGTCTGAAATATTCTAGCTCAATGAAATTATACTTATGAAGATCTCAGGAGGTATTAGCAGCTTCTAAGCTGCTCTTTCTGAAGAGAACTGTCTGAGACAAGGTTCTGTTAGCCCTTTATTTTTATATTAAATTATCTTTTCCTATTTCTTCATATATCACAGATGAATTAGAAGAGACAACAGAAAACCCACAAGGTATTCAGCTAAAATCAATGTCTTAGGTGGATATTTACTTAAAGAGTCTTGCTTCCTCAATACAGGACATAGGAGTCCTCTATCCCTTCTATTAGATATTCCTGGCAATTTTAGAATAGATAATTTGAAGAAAAATTCTTGCTTGCATCCACTGTATTTAAAATTAGGCTTCAGATATTAAATGGTACTAGAAAAAGAGAAAATGGATCTAGCTAACTGCAAATGCATATTATTCATATTTTGATATATTGAGTTAAGAGTTTAAGCACTTATGTGAGTGCATAATATTTTTTGAAACACAAGGGTAACTGAATGAACTGCAATGGCCTATAGTATGCAAGGGTGAGGCTGGATGTTGACATGATTACTTCTGGCCCCATGCACAGTGAAACCTTGAACAGTTTAACAATCACTGCCAGACTTAATAGGGTTTCAGGTTAGCAAAAGTGTGGTGAGCATCCTCTCAAACCAACACAAAAACCTACTTTCAGCTTTGCTGTCCTCATACAGAGACATATAGTTCTTTTAACCTGGAGATGCACATGGAGTTTGGGAGGTGGACATTTGCTGCTGACAGCCCAGGACAAAGCAGTAAACATGTAGTTTTGTAAGAAGTTATTTCCAACCTGAAGAAGAGGTCAAAATAACTATTAAGTGAGCTGCAGCAAAATTACTACCCTCTTACGTACTTGAATGATGCTATAAGCTGAGAGGGACAAGCTGAGGAACAAAACACATGAATATGAAAAGTGCCTACTTGCTTTGGACATTGGTAGAATGAAGCACAAATCCTTCAACATGAGATAAAACTATCTGATGCAATTATAATTTCAGCATTATTGTACTGCAGCAAAACTTTACAACTGAAAGTCAGTGATAACAAGCAGCCTAATGAAGAGTCTGCAAAACATTCTCAGAATTACTGACATTATCACAGAAGTAGTGATAAAATGTGAAAAAATACTGGACAAATATCTGCTGCTTCCAAACTTAGATGATAACTTAAAATGAGCTTGGCCTTGTGCTGATAAATGAATCAATTTCCCCAGAAAACAAGGGAGAGGGTAGCTAGAAAACAGAAGGAAAAGACTGAGACAAGCTCACAGTGTTCCAGCAGAGTTAACTGCCTAAAAATGACTTCCTTGCATCTACTCACATAGAAGGGATGAAAGGATACCTAAGACAGCCCAGTGTTCTGTAATTATATGGGATGATCCATGACCAAGATATTATATAGATTGTTGAATGTGTCTTGTGTAGTTTATTAAGGAAAAAAAAAAAAAAAGACACTTAGAAAGCATTTAATGACTTTTGGCAATGCTTATTCAAGCAGACAATCTCTCATTAAACCTTCATGTGCCAAGGAAATGAAAAATAACATTCTTTGGCTATATGACAGCAGAAACTAATTAATATGAGTTCTAATTTAAAGGCATGCTGTCAATTTATACATGAAAATTACTGAAGCTTGTTTTTGTTTTCCATCTACTACTTGCAATAGTCAAATGTTACTGGCATGATTAGAGCAAAAAGTATTTTGCCTGCTTTAATTTTTCCATTATTCCTGCTGCTTGTATAGGTGTTTCACACAACAGCATAGGATAATATGCTTGAAAATGGGAGCAAAACACATACATGCACAGACAAGGATACTAAGAGATAGGGAATCTGAAATGGAATTTAACGCTACCTAGAAATTAACTAATTTTCCCATCTGACAGTTCAGTCCAAACCTTTATAATATTGGTCATATGCTATACTTCAGTCACAAACGTAACAGGAGGAACACTACAACTGATTGGTAAGTAGGCTCTGAAAAAAAATTGCTAATCAGTAATATGAACAATAAAGAAAAAATGTGGTTTCCATATTTGCATAGCTAGTTTTCATACCACTATGCTACCATTTTAATTGTCGTTCATAGGCATGTGGACACTTGGAGAACAAAAACCAACCAGTTTTCTTGATTGGTGTTTTTAAAAATTCCTTTTTTGCAAACTCACAGTGCTCGTGTTGTGTGTGAAGTTTGGAAACGATTCATTAGAGAATTATGTAATTGCACATGCAATAAGGAAGAGTTCAATACTCTTGCCACAGAGCAAGCTTTTACTGTTTGATGAAAGATCTTGTCTATCAAAGTAGTTCACATGAAAGATGTGCAATCAGAATGGAAATAACATATACAGAGCTTTCTGACTTATGCACCATTTGATTTTTTATAGGTATTCTAAGATAATGAGGAACACATATGCTCAATAATTTTATGCTTTAGTTACACATGGTATGACTTAACCAGTCAATTACTCCTGTTTCCAAGAGTAGGAGCTTCTGAATTCCATGTAGATTTCCAGTTAAATTTAAAATGAAGTTGAAGCATATGTGTTCTTTGTTAACTAAATAAGCAGATGTTTTCCCTTTTTGCATTTAGATTGTTGCATGTCCTTGGTGAGAAGAGGACACTATGTATTACCAGTATGAAAGGAAGATCCAAAATTGATAGCATTTTAATACGCAGCTTGAAAGCTGATCTCATTTCTGAGACAGATTTATACCATTACCAACTTCCTAAGAATACATTTTTATTCAAATAAGAACAAACTGGACTTTTAGTTGATCTTTTTTACCCTCAATATAATGATATACCCTGCACTTTCCAGAAGTGTGCCAAGCCACAGTCTTTGTATCAGTACCTTGATACAAGAGGAGTCTATTCAGATCTGTAACAAGAATTCCAAGGTGAATATTTCCGGGTAAAATATACCACACCAGAATGGAATCAACTACTATCCCTTAAGAGACCAAATGTCACCTGTACCTCAGGTCAGTGAAAATCCATATAATCATGGATGGCAGATTGGTACAGTAAGAGACAAATCTGAGCTAAAACTGAACAGAACGGAGAATGAGAGCAAGAGGAGAAAATCTTTTCTATCTTCTGTGACATTTTAAAAAACGTATTACTTAGATAATGGACGAAAGTCACATTTTTCAGTTTAGAATGAGTTAGACAATTTTTTTTTGCATCCAAATTAGAGCAGGTGACATTTGAAAGTAGCAAAAGTAAGGTCTAAATAAATGAAAATGTAAGTCACTGAATTACTCAGATTTGGAGTTTAATACAGCTATCCTATAGCTTAAGTAGCCAATAATATTGTATAAAGTTTCAGCAGTACCTATAACACTGCCAAAATTATCTTCTTGCCATAATAAGAACACCAAAAGCATTATATGCAACTCTGTACTATCAAGACTAATGATAAACGTAAGAATCTTGAAGTTAAAAAAAAAGCATGCATTTTCATCTGCTGGGTCCTGCTACGCTAAAATCACATGCAAGATTTCTTTTGATTTCAAAAGGCAGATGATCGTCACCTGGTCAGTTCATCAACTGGTGTGTTTAGTTTAAAGGTTAATATGGCCCTATACAGACCATAAACAACAACAACAAGAATCCTCACCACTGACATTAGTTTCGCATTTTGCATTGTAAAGATTAACACAAACACTGCTTACTTGGCAGACTAAAATGATACTATCACTGTTAACTCAAGGACTTCTTAATTAGAAGTCATGGGAATGTGCTTTTTTTTTTTTTTTAAAGTGCTTTTATAGAATATTCTAAATTAAGAAGCAGAAAAATGGAAGAGAAAATCTGTATTGTTTTCTCTGAAAATGGGAGAACCAAATGCAATTAGACACATAAGCCTTGGAAAAAAAAAGAAAAAAAAAAAAAAAAAAGGAGAAAAAGCTCTTGAGTCAGCTCTTACCACTAGAAGCAACTGCATTAGATAACACCTTCCAGAAACTGACAAAGCTCTACCTTAATGTGAGGGTGGTATTTTTTTTAACCCCTTGGAAAACTGTTTCATTGCCTTATTACTAAAGACTGGAATTTTTCTTTTACTTTCAAGCTTCTGATAATTCTTGAACACTTTAAAACTGTTTGTTCTTCCACTGATAATGTTATATTTTGTGATGGGATCCCATTTTCATCCTACTCCTGCATGGTGTACACAAGTACCAGGTTTGAAATGGCGTATGGGTAAAACTAACTTGCTAAATTAAATAACACTGTGATATATGGAGTAATAATTCGTGTCAAGAAGATGGTTGATGTTAATAAAGAAGGGGGAGATGTGGGAGTGTGGCCATGGGGGTCGGCAAGCCCCATGGTTGGTGATAACATCGGACTCTTAACGATGAGGCCATCAGGAATGTAAAGAGTTTAGAGGGAACAAAGAAGGGTGATTCAGGAGACGCCATGCCGTCTCGGGTTGCTTGTTCTCCCGCCGTTAAGGCATGGAAGTTGCTGGGGGTTGCTGGTTGCTGGGCAAAGTTGTTTGACCAATGTAGAGTTAGTGGAAAAGGACCGCTGTGGGGCGAATGGTATAAGAAGGGAGCCTGTCCTCAGTATGGGATGCAACACGATATGATGAAGTTCTGTCATCAATAAAGTAGTAGCAGTTACTGATCCTAAAAGAACCCTGGTGTCCGTGTGGTCGTTACGCCACAAATGGCACCCGAACAGGGATCTGAAAAAAACAAACAGGGACATGAAGAAAAACAGGGACGTGAACAACAGGAAGAGGGACAGGCTAACAGAACAGCGACCAGGACAGGAACAGGGACCTTGACTGCCTGATGAAGATAGGTTCTGCCAAACTCAGCAAACCGCTCTAAGAAGCTCGTATAGAAAGTCGCTGGAAATAGGCGCACCGGAGCTGGAAGGAAGCTCAAGCTGAGAGAAGAGGACCCGCGCACACAACTGCCCCTCGCTGGCCGAAGGTAAGCAGTTGCGTGCTATGGGGAATCATACGTCCTTAGAAACAAAGACTGTCCTGGTAACCTTACAGCTTATTCCCTTTATTAACAATCAGACAGTTTATGATCCTGAAACACGGGACCAAATTGAGGTCAAGGTGTGGGACTCTGCTACTAAAAACGACAAGGTTGCGCTGGGATTGCTCGGCACCTGGTGAGCAATCTCTGAGGCCTTAAAGAGCCATGTGCGACCACAAGCAGAAACGTGTGGTTTGCCAGATAGTGAGGGAGCTGCGGGCTCGCCCACCGATCCTTCTGCTACACCATCGCCCCCCCCCCCCCCCCCCGCCGCTACTGCCCTCGATCCGGGACGAATAGGATACATAAGGCCCGAAGGCCGAGTTGCTTAACAACTTAAAAAGCGAGACATATTGTTCCCACGACCAGCCCTGGAACTCTCCGGTGTTTGTAATCAAGAAAAGGAATGGAAAATGGAGACTGTTACGTGATCTGAGAAAAATTAATGAAGTCATGGAAGATATGGGAGCACTTCAACCAGGATTACCAACTCCAACTATGTTCCCCCAGTCATGGACATTAATAGTAATAGACTTAAAGGATTGTTTGCTAAACACTTGCCAGAATTCGGAAAACATTGCCATGTTTATGTTTCAATTGATAACCTTTTCTGATTGTACATATGTATAGGCGTACTCGAGTTTCTTATGAATATGTAAAAGTAACGTTCTATACATTTAGAAAGTTCAACGGTTGTGTGTGTGTTGGTAGAGTGTAGACTCCCTGTGCACCCAGTGCTGTTTACTTGCCTTTTATAAATATTACTAAATTCAGATTGAGCTGTATCTTCATTTATAACAACACTCATAAGAAAACACAGGTGTAGGTCCCCTGACCTTCCTGAGCCTTACTTTGTTGTAAAGGTTGTTGGTAGAATCAGTCCAAAACCCTATGCAGCTTTAGGGGCAGATCACTTAGGATTCTATGTCCTATAGCCAGTATGGCCAAGCAGCAATCAGGTTTCCCTTGTTCTGCCAGGCATAGTGCTCAAACTATATCAACATGTTTTATATCATTATACTCCCTTATGTGTCCTCACACTATGCCCCTGGGCATGCCAAATACAGCTCTAGTGTTGTGCTTCAAATGTATAGTTGTCAGCGGTTTCAATTTTTTTCATGCATCATGTTCCAGCCACAGAGTAGGCCAGTGTACGGGCCAAAGAGATCAGGAACATAAGCACAAAATGGCTTGGGAATGAGGAAGCTTCACCTATACCTTGGTCAGGCTGACTACTTACACAAGTGGAAAAGTAGTAACAACATTAGCTAAAAAAAGTCATCATGTCTTTGATGCCTACAGACATCCTGGTACAGCTCAAATTGGCTTCGGCATGTCAAGCTACACTGCAGGGAAGTTAACATCCCAGCCAGAGCCACTACAACTTACCCTTGGGGGCACTTGTGAGAACCCTAAGTGTTCACAGCTCCCAACTCCTTGCATCCAGGCATCTGTTTTCTAGGAAGAATTTACCGATGCAACCTTGTCTGCCCTACCTGCTCCTATGCCATCTTCTGGGATCAGGGATACAGGGAAGTCCCCTTCTGCCCAGCCCCTGACCACCCCTCCCCTTCCAAGTGGAGTTATCTCTACGCAATGATGTTCTTCATGCTGAGAGATGTGGCAAAGATCAGTAATAAACTTAGACACAAAGAACATAGAAAATTATCTCAATATCTTTGAAACGGATGTATGAAACTCTCATTTGGTGATATCTTAGGCAGCAATCATGTCAGGCTCAATTCTCTAGGACTCCTATTTTCCACTGTACATTGGTACACATATTGGAAATATATATATATAGTAGCATAAAAATTAAAAATTACAGAAAGATCAAGTATTTTGAAGGTAGACTAACTGGATAACATCAAAAACTTTTAAAAATTCTTCCTTTAGCCCCAAATATTCCTTCTATCCCCTTTCTGCCTATCAGCAATCAATCCCTTTCTCTAACATTAGCTGTTCAACTAGTGGGAAGCTATTTAAGGCAGTGGGCTTCAGACAGCCACAGGTCATTGCTGATCAACAGAGCTTATGGACACTGAGGTAATAAGAGTTTATAATGTAGCGTTAAGCACCCTGAACAAACAAATGTAAAGAAAAAGATAAAGACCCATTATCATCTTTTTTGTCCCTCCTGTTTTCAATGTGGCATCCAAAATTCTTTTAAAATTAGCTGTTTTGTGAATACTATGCAGAGTACTCTGCACTGAGTTATGAAACAGATGATGCAAGAACTGTTTATCAGCACGAATAGATCTAACAGAAGAAAATATAAATATTACAGTCACTGAGCAATTATGGAGCAATTATGATGTAATAAGCTACAAAGTGTATACACATGTAAATAAAAGAAACAATTTCTTCATATTTATGAATATTTTTAGTCATTATATATGCCAAAATTGAATAATTCACTTCAAGAATCTTTGTTTACTGTTGTAAATTGCTCATACATCTACTTATTTATCACAATTATTCATCATATGAATGAGATTTAAAGATGAATCAGTAATCTAAATGAACAGTTGGAGCAATCTGAGTGCTGCCATGAAAAATAAGGGGGGTTGTAATATTAAGGACAGAGCTTTTCATTACACAAGTATTGTAGATTGATTGCACTCGATTTTACTCTACAAGGATAGAAGGTCAATGTCAATCAAATAATTCATGAAGTCTGAAAGTACAGATCTTTAAATGATCTGTGTTATGTTAAGGACTACCAGCAATAAACTTTTGTCGATAGACAACTGAATGTATGTTGCCTCAGTGTAAATTACAGTTCAACACCAAATCTACAAGTAGGATGGACAAAAAGTGAAAAAAATAGCTGAATAGTATTTTGCTGTCTGCTGGAATTGTGCAATTCTAGATTTTATTTTATTTTTTTTTTATTTTTTATTCTAAGATGTATGTATTGGTCTGTAATCCCTCTTTTCCTGATTCTAATGTTAAGTAGAATTCAGTCTTATCTTGAATGATATTTCCCCTTTTTGCAACATCCCAATACTGGGAGCTGGTATGTTTCTGTCATCTTCCATTCCCTAGCTGTGTTTTTCCTTGTATTTGTGCTAACCATTGTTTCTTCCTATTCCTAAGCATAAAACGCTGCACTTTTTTAAAAAAGTTACATTCTGATTCATAAAGCCCTTATTCTAATTTTATTAGAGTATTTTTTATTCCAACCCTGTACAGGTCTTATAGATCTCAATAGTTTAATATCATTCACATCTGCACCAAATAGAGGACATCCATCCTCTCTATTCCATCATCTAGACTATCAATGAAATTACTGAATAGCACTCAATCCACAGCCATCTGCAAAATTTAACGAAAACATCCTTCTCTTTTGATAGCCTCTCTACAGCCCTGCATTATGACAATCTTTTCAAGAACTACAATGAAGAACAGTTCTTAAATAATTGCATCACTGAGCCGACATTCTACCTAAGATTTATAGATGACATCTTTATTATCTGGATTGGAAATTTGGACTCCCTTATTGATTTTTACCACAAATTCAATAATCACCACTCTCCATCAAACTGTCACTGTGACTGCAACACTCATACACTAGCACCACCTTCCCACAGCAACATCAGCAGTGGTAACTTGCAAGTGTGATAAATAGAAAACTGAAGGCCACCACACCTGCAGACATAAAAAGTAGCCCTCCAGAAGCCTTTATATGCAGTTGAAGCCTGTGCTTCACACCCACTAGGAGCATACTCATGGTGTTTACTTTAGCAAGACGACACTTCCCCTCATCACTGAACATGCACCTTCTATTGTCACTTCCCATCCTACCCCAGAATATCACGCAGAATATCATTAAATAATTACAGCTTGTAATACAAGAAACGTCTTGCTCTTCAAACAGCCGTACAGCCTCACTAAATTTGTTTTGAAAAGGAATTCCTGTTGCTCTCAAGAACGCTAAATGAATATAGATTTTGCTTGAGTAAAGAACAGAAGATCTACCAACATATCCCTGTCATACCACAATAAATGTTCTCAACAGCAGAACAAGTAGTACTCAGTGAATATTACAACTGGCCTTCCTGGATGCTCCATCCACATTCTTCATAATTCCGTTCTTCATACACCACATTCACAAAATTGTGGAGGTGAAGTTAAACAACTTCCCCAATACAAGAATAATAGCTCGTACAAAATCTGCATAGGACCACGTACTTCCAGAGAAACGTTTACTGTGAAATTCACACTCCGTAATGTGTTTAGTCTTGAGCCCTGAGGGGATACTGCAAAGCTTTTGAAAAAAAGCCTGCAACTTAAAATTCATTTGTGTTATTTTCATATCTAGAAAACTTATGATTTGTGTTTGATACATTATAATCTTCCTCTTCTCCTACCTTCTCCATTTTGCATGTCATAAATTTCCTGTTGTCTACTTGCTTAAATTATTTATAACTTCTAACCTCTCCTCACTCGTTCTGCTCCATATGTACCAGCCACCTTTATTTCAGAAGCCCTGAAATCTGAGGAAGTATGCAGTTTTTCCTCAATTTGTGTTGAGTTTTGAAATCATTCCTTCTGTTTCAGACCTAAAAAGTAGGTATGTTTGCCTCAAAGGCTGTTTAATTATTCTATCAACTGGTCTAAAGAGATACTTACACTACTTTCAAATCTCATCTGCCGGTCCTCCAACCTTCATAGCTTTAAAACAACATTTATCTTCAAGTTGGTATCTAGTGTTAATTTCACGAAAAATGTTTCCCTCTCTGGTTTACTTTTGAGGCGGCTCTCTGAAACCGTTTCAAAGCCTCAGTAAATCCAAAGTATTAGAGATGACATTGAGAATCAGCGATTCTCTGCAGATAGCTGGTTTTCACCCCACAGAAGAGAGACATGGCAAGCACCTCTTAGATCCCAAGGACAAATAACTTCCTTAGATTCGATCATTTGGAGAGATTATTATTTCTGGATGTTATAAATGAAGATACAGCTCAATCTGAATTTAGTAATATTTATAAAAGGCAAGTAAACAGCGCTGGGTGCACAGGGAGTCTACGCTCTACCAACACGCACACACAACCGTTGAACTTTCTAAACATATAGAACGTTACTTTTACGTATTCATAAGAAACCCGAGTACGCCTATACATATGTACAATCAGAAAAGGTTATCAATTGAAACATAAACATGGCAAAGTTTTCCGAATTCTGGCAAGTGTTTAGCAAACAATCCTTCAAGTCTATTACTATTAATGTCCATGACTGGGGGAACATAGTTGGAGTTGGTAATCCTGGTTGAAGTGCTCCCATATCTTCCATGACTTCATTAATTTTTCTCAGATCATATAACAGTCTCCATTTTCCATTCCTTTTCTTGATTACAAACACCGGAGAGTTCCAGGGCTGGTCGTGGGAACAATATGTCTCGCTTTTTAAGTTGTTAAGCAACTCGGCCTTCGGGCCTTATGTATCCTATTCGTCCCGGATCGAAGGGAAACAGATCCGGCTCCTTTTTCAGGGCCTGTAGGGCCTGGATCAAAAGGAACGTTCAGGTCACCACGGGGCGTAGCAGCGAAGGCCTGCGATGGCAGTAGCGGCGGGGGGGGGGGGGCGATGGTGTAGCAGAAGGATCGGTGGGCGAGCCCGCAGCTCCCTCACTATCTGGCAAACCATACGTTTCTGCTTGTGGTCGCACATGGCTCTTTAAGGCCTCAGAGATTGCTACCAGGTGCCGAGCAATCCCACCGCAACCTTGTCGTTTTTAGTAGCAGAGTCCCACACCTTGACCTCAATTTGGTCCCGTGTTTCAGGATCATAAACTGTCTGATTGTTAATAAAGGGAATAAGCTGTAAGGTTACCAGGACAGTCTTTGTTTCTAAGGACGTATGATTCCCCATAGCACGCAACTGCTTACCGTCGGCCAGCGAGGGGCAGTTGTGCGCGCGGGTCCTCTTCTCTCAGCTTGAGCTTCCTTCCAGCTCCGGTGCGCCTATTTCCAGCGACTTTCTATACGAGCTTCTTAGAGCGGTTTGCTGAGTTTGGCCGAACCTATCTTCATTAGGCAGTCAAGGTCCCTGTTCCTGTCCTGGTCGCTGTTCTGTTAGCCTGTCCCTCTTCCTGTTGTTCACGTCCCTGTTTTTCTTCATGTCCCTGTTTGTTTTTTTCAGATCCCTGTTCGGGTGCCATTTGTGGCGTAACGACCACACGGACACCAGGGTTCTTTTAGGATCAGTAACTGCTACTACTTTATTGATGACAGAACTTCATCATATCGTGTTGCATCCCATACTGAGGACAGGCTCCCTTCTTATACCATTCGCCCCACAGCGGTCCTTTTCCACTAACTCTACATTGGTCAAACAACTTTGCCCGGCAACCAGCAAACCCCCAGCAACTTCCATGCCTTAACGGCGGGAGAACAAGCAACCCGAGACGGCATGGCGTCTCCTGAATCACCCTTCTTTGTTCCCTCTAAACTCTTTACATTCCTGATGGCCTCATCGTTGAGAGTCCGATGTTATCACCAACCATGGGGCTTGCCGACCCCCATGGCCACACTCCCACATCTCCCCCTTCTTTATTAACATCAACCATCTTCTTGACACGAATTATTACTCCATATATCACATGGAGAATGGACACCCTGACATCATTCCTTGCCTGAGCTAAATTGTTTTATTCTTGAAACAAGGATTTTGTTCTGTTTTACTTCTTCTCAATGTTAGTGAATGGCCAGCGTAAGAAAGGTTGCCTCATATGTTACAAACTATGTTCCACCAATTATACTTTGAAGGCCCCTTCCTAAAGCTTTAAACTAAGCTCTGCATCTTCTAAGGCTCGTGTATTACACTTAATCCTATCCACTTCTCAAATATTCACTAGCTGCAAATACGTAGCTTGTGGATGTCAGCAATATCAAAACAGTCCTCTGGATTTTGAGGGTCAGATTCAATTTGTTTCACACAAATAGACTCTTGCTTTCTTTGCAGCCAGCTTTTATAAATTAGTCTTTTGGATTCCCTGTCCTGGGAATGTGTCTGACAGGATTGCACATTATGCAAATTTGCTGCTGAAGCAACAAAAACGTTACTGCATCTTTGGGCTGAGTTTTTAACCTTTGTTCCCTTACATTATTCTCCAGTACTACATCAGAATCTTAATGCAAAATCTATGCACATAAACTCCTATGTTTTCATAAATTAAGCTGGCAAGATATGCTGCCCTCCCCAGCCAAAAATTT